>NC_133665.1:74891185-75240460 GCF_037893015.1 Macrotis lagotis
GGGTATAATTAATCCTCACAGAATTGGATACTTTCAAAACTAAAAAAAGATCTCAGAGATAACTGAGAGTAACCCATACCTGAACATATATTCTTCTTATAACATCTTTGACAGATGGTCATCTAACCTCTCCTAAAAGTATTCTAGTAAGGAAGAATTTACTACCCACTCAACTTTTAGATGTCTCTAAATGTTTGATTTCCCCCCACATCTCCTTTTACTACTTCTTTGTTATTTCCATAAATCATTCCTTTGAATATAAGGATTCTTTCATGTAACAGTCCCTCATGTTTTTCCCTAAGATCAGTTTCCAACACATAATAAATTTGTTAATAAATAAATGTTTACTTATTTTTATTCATTCCCAGGATTATATTCAGCAAATAAATCATTCATTCTCCAAGTTTATCAGTTTGTTCCTTGTAAGATTTTTCCCCTGTATTCTTATCATTTTGACCTTCCTCTAGTTGAATTTCACTTTATAAAATGTCATCTAGTTTATGTTCACTATAACTGAACACGAAACTCCAGATACAATCTTATCAGGGTGAAACAAAGCAGAGTTCAGATCTTAAACTGATAAAATATCTTTTGTGGTCATTTGATTCAACCTATACTGAAAAAAATGTTTTTAATAGAAGTGTTATTAAAGTATGCAAAAGGACTTCATCATAAGAATACCTCTTTCATTTTTCAGGATGGAGCCTGACAGACACAGAGGAAAACATTTTGTCAGGTAAGAAATAAAATAATTAATTTAATATACATTAAAGTAAGAAAGAATTACACAAATAGAAATTTTCAATATAATCCTTTCAAATAAATCTAATATTTTAAAATTTTAAAAGAAAATATAATTGATATTCACTAATGAGTCACTGTTTTTAAAGGCTTATATTTGTTTGGACTTTCTGCCTTGTAATTTCTTGAAATTCGTTTATTATAGGTAATAGGATACTTATTTTTCATAAACCTTCATCTATTAAAGTCTTAAGATAATAATATCATTGTAGGGTCAGCATCATAAGGATTTAAAATATATCCAAGTTACTTTTACAAAAGATTAAACTATGGGAAATTCTAGTTCAATAAATGATCTATTTCAAATTGACATAAAAGAACTGGGAATGTTCCCAATGCTTTGGCTGATTGTCAGTTCTTTGGAACTTAAGGCAAAGGGAATCTAATGTATGACTTCCAACTGTCAGAAAATACTTAAAGTATAATATCTATTCCTTAATTTGGCAACCAAGCAGGAAAATGCATTCAAATTTAACCTTGTAAACAAAACTTTATCCTTCCTTGTTTGACTAGCATGATGAATTTCCATTTAAGCATTTCATCAGCATTCTATGCAACCATTTTCTTCATTCGTGCAATAAATTCCCCTTGCAATATTATCATTTTTTAAAAGTATTATCAAAATGGAAATCATTCACTTTAATCATATTTAAATAAAATTTTGTCATAAATATGTAAGGGTAAGATATAGTTTTCCTTCCTAAAATATATACTTGAAAACCTAAGTATATGACTATCTTCTGAATTTATGGATAGACTTTACCCAAATACTCAAAACTTTTCTATGGCATTGATCTAGTTCTAGGTCTTAAGCAGCATTTCTATTTTACTATTGTTTTCAAATAGATATACTAACAATGTGGAAAATTGGATTTAAAATTGGCTTTAGAGTCAGGGAGACCCAGGCTTGAAGGCTGCATTTGAAAACACTAGCTATAGAGTCCTGGGCAAGTCACTCAAATTCCCAGTGTTCTAGGCAAATTTCAAAAACTTTAAGTTGTAGAGGTAGGCCAACCAGCATTGACTTAACTCATCTTTCAGAGTGCAAAGCTGGTCTCAGACACTTACTAGCTTTTTGGCTGCAGGCTGGCCTATTTGTCTCAGTTTCCTCATCTATTAAAAAAGAGGAAAAAATTAGCAAATCACTCCAGTATATTTGCAAAAAATTCCTAAATGGGGTCACAAAGAATCAGACGCAACTGAAAACGACTAACAATGAACAATAAGTTTTTACCCCCCTAAGCTCCAGTTATGTAGTTATTTCATTGAGTAAAACACCTTAAGAATAAAGTTTAGCTAAAATTTATTATGACTTTCCCAGCCAATAATAAATATTTTCTTAGTAATTTACAGTCAAATCTAAAAGAATGTTTTTTTCTTTTTTGAAATCTACATTCTATAGTTCATTGGTGCCCCATTGAGAGTAATAATTAAGCATTTATGCATTATCAATCACAATCTAGATAGCTTCAAAGGAATAAAACACATAATTGTTCTAATATTATTTGTTTAAATGCAAAGAGCTCATTTTAGCAAAAAAAATTAGAAAATGATACTATTTTCAGCTAATTTTTGTTGTTTGAACTCTCCTTGCTTTGAAAGTGACAGATGTAGAAATACTTTCTATAAATCACTACATTTCTTAAGCAGCTTGATATGTTACTAAAGTTCCGTGACTAGCAGCCTAATGAGAATGAATGACTTACAATCTTCAGGGACTGACCCACTTAGTCATTCACTCCATGGAATGGGAGATTGTTCAGAGGTACAAGGTCACACCTCTGCCACAATTATTCTGTCTAATGAGGTATCACATCTCTCCACTGGTTCAAAAATCTGTAGTAAATGTAGTTGAGGAATAAAATATTTGGCATCCTTACAATAAAATACACATAAACTCTTTGTGGGCAGAGTCTATATCGGAGGTTCAAATTAAATGAAAAATGTCTTTTTTTCTAGAATCATTTGCACTTTAAAGAGAGAGAAATAACAAAATTTTTACTTTCATGTTTTCAAGTAGAAAAATAAAACTGTAAAATCAGTGGTTACAAATATACGTACATTAATGTATACAAACAAATATGAATGTATACATAGATATAAATGTATTCATATATCTCCAAAATTATTACATGACAGGTTGGTTTAATAATTCAAATAGTAACTTTTATTTAGGACAATTAGACCACATATTAACCTCAAAATTAAAAATTACTAATTTGATTACATTGTATAGTTTGTTTCATTTTGTACTATATTCTTTCAGGGTGACAGATAAGCTTAGGGCAAATAAAATCTTTCAGTAGCACCTTATTTTCTATCAAGGAAAAGAATGGAATTGTTTTAATTATCTATTCAGATAGTTTTAAAATGTTCATTGCTAATTAAAGAAAATTAATGATGAATGGTTAATTGAAAAATGTAAACAGATGAGTTATAAAAGATAATGAGGCAATTTATGGGTAATTGATTAGCTCTGCTCAAATGTTATTTTCTTAAATAACCAATATTTAACAGCTAGTAAATGGATTTTTTAAAATGCACACAAGGAAAATACAAAGATTTTCCTTTTCTCCTAATTTTTTAAATAAAATATAATAAATAACATTAGTGGTTAAAATTCAAACCCTGGGATTTAAAATAAAAAAAAGAATTATTTTGCCTTTGATCATTTTAAAATAAATCCTCAGCACAAAAGGCACCCTTTGCCATTCTTTTCAGTAATTCAGACTCTTGATAAATCATATGATTCTCTTTTAATTTAGAGTTTTTAATATCAAAGAATTTGAGACTTGAAGGGAATTCAGTGGAAAACTATTCCAACAAATATACAAATGAATCCCAACTATGGCATTATGGGAAAGTAGTCATAGTCTCTGCTTGAAAATATACAAGGAAGGGGAACATATAATTAATTAAGGCACACCTCTCTCCTTTTGAATAATTCTAAATGATTGGGAAGTTTTTCCAATATCATTTCAAATTGATCTTTTTTGTAACTTCTACCCATTGCTATTTATTCTGCCTCTTTGGTGAAAAAGGAAAGTATCCATCTTCCAAAAAATTCTTCAAATACAGAGTCATTCATTATAATACCCTCCATTCTATCTTCTTTTCTCTGGGTTAAACATATCACTTCAGGGTTTTCAGCTGATTTATACATGTTATATGTACAAGGCCCATCACTAATATTGGGCATTCTTCAAATCATCAATGTCTTTTCTAAATCGTGTTATCAAGGACTGAATGAAATACTTTAGATAAAATATAAAAGGAAAGAGTAGAGAGATATTATGACTCTTTCCTCTATTCCTGGAAACTCAGCTCATCCCAATGTAGCCAACATTTCCATTAGTTTTTTTTTTTCTTAATTAATTTCTTTTTTTAGATGTCATGTGACACAGATGGCAGAACAAATTTGCAAGGCACTTTTGTTGGACCTTCTCCTTACCCAAACTCCTCTCTCTAATCTCTTCCAAAGCTAATAATGACCCTTGTCCCCATAAGATATTTCTGATTTTTTAATTTTTGGTTCAAAAATATTGAACTTTACCTTGATTCTCATGAAATGTAATCTTATTATGATTCATCCCACAGTTATAACCAATCAAATTATTTTTAGGTTCTTCCTTATTCATTGTGTCATATGTGAGACTGATAAAAATATCATCTATGCCTTTATTTAGGTCAAGGAATAAATAAAAGTTCAAATGATTCAAGGCAAAATATACATGCAATCCACTGGAGACTTTCTGTTGACCCTACATTGAATTCTTAATGACTAATCTGAATTCAACCATTTAGCCCATTCTGAATCCATCTGATTATATAACTGTCTATAAAATTTTTCCCTTTCTCCACAACAATATTATGAAATAATACTTTACTAAAATCTATGATAATATCTGAGTAAATTACATCCAAAGGCTTTCTGTCACCTATTAGTTTAGTAATTTTATCAAAAAGTGCAAATTAATTGAATATGCCTTGAATTATTCTTGATGAAGCCATGCTGACGCTAGTTATCAGTTTCCCTTTCTTGTCTCCAACCTTCTCTTTAATCATTCTTTCTCAGATTTTTCCAGTAATTAAATTCAAGTTCACTCTTCTAAGTTTTACATTCTGTTCTCTTTTACTCCTTTGAAATTATGAACACTTGCCCTTCTCTTTTGTGATAATTATTTTTTCTATGATATTTGAAACATCATTGTCAGTAATTTAACAAACATAACTGAACATTTGTTTATTTAGTCCAAGTGACTTAAATTTAAAAGACCAACCAAACATTCTCTTTATCTTGTATAAGAACTCTATGATAGAAATTTTTTGACATTTCCAGTGTATTATTCATTGTTATTTGATGAAAAAAATAGGAAAAAAAACACAAGTAATTGCCTTTCAGTTTTTCATCATTCTATCTCTTATCAGCAAAGGTCTAATCTCTCCTTTGATATTCCTTTTTCTCCCAAACAAGATCTTGATTGTTTGATAACCTCAATTCATTCTGAATGTTAGCCATTTTGACATTTTCATAGTATCATAATTTGCTACATTTGTGTTCAATTACCTGAAATTTCCATATCTTTTTTTGGTGGATAAGGCCCTTAAATCATGTGTCTGGTGGGAAAGTTTACTTGTTTCTTTTTTATTTATTTTAAAATTTTAAATTGGTCAGTAAATCCCCTGAACATCCATGCAGGTATTTCAGAAAAATTACATGATTTTCCTCCTTGGAATTATTTCCTCTCATATCATCAAAATTTCATTCTTTAGCATATTATTGGTTAACATTTATTTTTGGTTGATTTATTTTATATTATTACAATAATCTTATTGTGAGAATAAACATAACCCCCTCCCCCCCCCAAAAAAAAAAACAAATCTGAGAAGCCTCAAGAATAGTGAGGGACAAAAAAAATGTACTTCATTCTGTGTTCAGATTCCAATGGCTCTCTCTCTGGGATGAGTTGTGTTCTTTATCATAAGTCCACCAAAGAAGTTGCTTCAATATTTCCCCATAGTTGCTATTACTAGCTGTACTTCCCTCCATTCTATTCCTTCCCACTCTCATTCATTATATTCTCTCTCTCTCCTTTCAACCTGTCCCTGTTCCTAAGTGTATCTGAGCACCCTCTCCCACAATCTTCCCTCTCTTCTATCACCTATTACCCCCTGCCCTCTCCCCTTATCCCATCCCTTTTCTCTCATTTTTCTCTAGGGCAAGGTAACTTATATAACCTATTAAGTGTGTATGTTATTTCCTCTCTGAGTCATTTCTGATGAGAATGAAGGCTCATTCATTCCCCCCCTCATTCTACTCCATTGAAAAATCTTTTTCTTGATTCTTATGTGAAATATCTTAGACCCTTCTTCTCCTTTCTCTTCTTCCCAGTACTTTCCTTTATCACCCATTGACTCCATCTTTTTACTATTTTATGCCATTATATTCAGCTGCTTTCTGTGTCTTGTCTATATAGGCTCCTTCTAACTGCTCTTATGAATGAGAGAGTACTTCATATGAGTTATCACTGTCTTTTTCCTATGCAGGAGTACAAACAGTTTAATATCATTTTTTGTCCACCTCCAAAATGGCTCACCTGAATCCTGTACTTAGAGATCAAACTTTCTGTTCAGCTCTGGTTGTTTCAATAGGAAAGTTTGAAAGTCCCCTGTTTCATTGAAATTCCATCTTTTCCCCTGAAAGAGGATGTTCATTTTTGCTGGTAAGTTGATTCTTGGTTGTAAATCAAGATCTTTTGCCTTATGGAATATCATATTCCAAGCCCTAAGAGCCCTTAATGTAGATGCTGCCAAATCCTGTGTAATCTTGAATACAGAGCCATGATAGTTGAATTGTTTGTTTTTGGCAGCTTTTAGTATTTTTTCTTTGACTTGGGAATTTTGAAATTTGACTATAAAATTCCTGAAAGTTTTTCTTTTGGGATCTCTTTCAGGAGGTAATAGGTGAATTCCCTCAATTTCTATTTTACCCTCTGCTTCTAGAATCTCAGGGAAATTTTGCTATATTATTTCTTGAAAAATGAAGTCAATGCTCTTTTCCTGGTCATGAATTTCAGGTAGCCCAATCATTTTTAGATTATCTCTTTTGGATCTGTTTTCAAGGTTGGCTGTTTTCCCAGTGATATTTTTCACATTTTCTTCTAATTTGGGGGGGGGGGGGGGTTGAGTAGTTTTATTTCTTCCTGATTTCTTCCAAAGTCATTGGCTTCCTTTAGTTCCATTTTATATCCAAAGGAGTTACTTTCTTCAGAAAGCATTTTTATGTCCTTTTCCAGCTGGCCAATTTTGCTTTTTAAGGCATTCTTCTCCTCATTTGCCTTTTCTATTGCTTTTTCCCACTTGGCCTAAACTGATTTTTAACATATTATTTTCTTCAATATTATTTTTGTATTTCTTTCACCAAGCTGCTTATTTGGCTTTCACGCTTTATCTGCATCACTCTCATTTCTCCTCCCAATTTTTCCTCTATTTCCCTTAATTGCTTTTCAAAATCTTTTTTGAGCTCATTCAAGCCCATTTTCTATTTCTCTTGGAGGTTTTGGGTACAGAAGTTTGGAGTTTGTCATCTTCTGAATCTTCCATGGGACCAAAGTAATTTTCTATGGTCAGATTCTTCTTTTTCTTTTGTTTGCTCACTTCCTTAGCCTATGACTGATTTACTGCACTTCCAAGGCTTTCAGGGAGTTTTGGGACAGGGATCTTAATCCCTCCAAGGTCTTATGAGAGGTCTGACTTCTCTCTTGTCTGTGCTTTGGTATGTGAGTGACCACAGGTCCTCCCCTCTGCCCTAGAGCTATGAGGAGAGTTCCTGCTCAGCCATGGTAGTATGGGGGTTCAGACTGCAATCTGGATTTGGGTGTGGGCAAACAGCTGCCCAGGAAGCGCAGAGGGACCTGTGCAGTTTCCCCCAACTACTTTACCATCCATGGGCTGCAATCTGGATGTGCAGGCTGGATTCCTGCTGGAGGTTCTTACCTCAGGGCTACTCTGAGGCCACCGCTTGCTCTGTACTCAGTCTGGTGCAGCAGAATTCTCTCACCACCTCTCCAAGCTGTTCTGGTTGATCCCTGGGCCAGGAGGTCTGGCAATTCCCTCCTCTGCTAAAGACCCAGGTACCCCCAAGATCTAGGCACCTGGCCAGGCTGAGCTGTGCTATGTTCTGGCTGTGCTTTTTCCAACATCCCAGTGAAACAGACCTTTCCTGTGAAACTTCTAGGTTATCTTGGACTGGAAAATTATATCCATCAGTCTTTCTGATAGTTCTGCCCCTCTAAATTTTTCCTATAGTCATAATTTGGCGGCTTTTGGAGTTTTGGGGGAACGAGTTTCTGGGAATTACTGCCTTCATGCTGCCATCTTGGACTGGTTGACTTTTCTTTTCTTTCTGTTTTTAAAATTTATTTATTTTGAATTTTACAATTTTTCCCCTAATCTTGCTCCCCCCCAAAGGCAGTCTGTTAGTTTTTACATTGTTTCCATGGTATACATTGATCTAATTTGAATTTGATGAGAGAGAAATCATGTCCTTAAGGAAAAAAAAAAGTATACCACATAGCAAAATTATATAATAATCTAACAGTTTTTAAACAATTAAAAGTAATAGTCTTTGGTCTTTTTTCAAACTCCACAATTCTTTCTCTGGATACAGATGGTATTCTCCATTGCAGACAGCCCCAAATTGTCCCTGATTGTTGCACTAATGGAATGAGCTAGTCCATCAAGGTTGATCATCACCCCCATGTTGTTAGGCTATAAAGTGTTCTTCTGGTTCTGCTCATCTCACTCAGCATCAGTTCATGCCAATCCTTCCAGGCTTCCCTGAATTCCCATCCCTCCTGGTTTCTAATGGAACAATACTGTTCCATCATATATATATATATATATATATATATATATATATATATATATACCACAATTTATTAAGCCATTCCCCAATTGATGGACATTCAGTCAGTTTCTAATTATTTGCCATCACAAACAGGGCTGCTATGAATATTTTTGCACAAGTGATGTTTTCACCCTTTTTCAAAATCTCTTCAGGGTATAGACCCAGTAGTGGTACTGGTTGACTTTCTTGAAACATTTTATTTCATTTATCTTATTTTTCTTTGTCTCAAACCCTTTGAAATGGACTTTTTTCCTTCTATATTTGGATGGATGTCCAGTTTTCTTTTCTAAGATATAATTGTCATTTCCCTCACACTTTTAAATCATTTCCACCATAGCAACCAGTTCCTTCCCTTTAATTAGAATTAGATCGAGATAAAAAAAAAATGTTTTTTTTTTATTTCCACCTTGTAGTGGATGAAATTATCACAAAGTGAAGCCTAAAAGTTATAAGGGATTAACTTTACCAGAAAACAACAAAAGTTCCAATAGGTAAATGGATAACTGAAATCCCTCAACATTGTATATTTAATCTGCATCTATTTAAAGTTCATCTATTTCTTTTGATTGGAAAAGTCAAGCATATACTGCAATTAAAAAAAGACACTTCCAGCTCTTCCTTCTTTTCCACGGAAATATTTTTCATTATTTTCCCTCTTTGATGCTTGAATTTCCTTAGATGATCATATCTTCTTAATATATAATGCTATATCACACTCTTTCCCCTGTTTCTTTTCTGAATCAGTAAGCATTTAATAAATGTCTGTGACTAGACAATGTCATAAGTTCTCGAATAATATCTATCTATTTAGAGTCCATAGTTTTCATCAAAACAAGTCTCAAATTACCTCTCACTGTTCTTTTTTTTGCCTTTGTGTATAAATACTTAAAGTCATGAATTTTATTGGAGCTCCTGCTTTAATTTTTGTTTCCTAGGAATTTTTTTTGTTTTTTAAAAAGCTACTATTTTCGCTTATAGTACATATTATTGGGGTAGCTTTAAAGGCAGTCTTCTCCCCCTCACACTTTTTATTATGCTATTCATTAAATAACTTCCAGTTATTTAAATTTCTTCTTACCTTTCTTTGTTAGGTATATTCCATCTTTTTTTTTCAGAAATCACTCAAAACCATGAGGTAAGTCATGAGTAGAAATTCTAGTCAATTTCCAATAAAACATCTTCTTTGTCAGCTGTACACTTACTAAATGAAACTTTCTTTTATGTATCATTTGCTAACATCAGATATCAATGAAGAAAACAAAATATTTTTATTATCTTCAGTTTCCTCTCCATGATTTGATAATTATTGGCTATACTTTATAGGTTCCTTTCAGAAACATCATTTTTTGCTCACAGGAATAACCATAACCAGCATTCTATCCACTGAGTTACTTATCTCGCTCATAGATAGATAAATTAGATAGATAGATAGATAGATAGATGATAGATAGATAGATCTAGATAGATGGACAGTTAGACA
Organism: Macrotis lagotis; assembly: GCF_037893015.1. NCBI lineage: Eukaryota > Metazoa > Chordata > Mammalia > Peramelemorphia > Peramelidae > Macrotis > Macrotis lagotis. Next base: position 74,901,376 of record NC_133665.1, read on the forward strand.
GTCAGACAGACTAACTGATAGAGAGATAAATAATTACGTAGATATTTTCATAGAAATCTTTAACTGAGAAATTTGATTTAAAAATATTTTTCTCCATTTGACCATGTTCCTTCTTATTCTAAATTCATTGATTTTGTTTATACAGAAGCTTTTCTGCTTCTTTTAAGAAAAATTAGTTTTTATAGCCAGCCTTTAGCATGTTCTATGACTTCATGTACTTAGCTGAAAAGTGGTTTTTTGAGATCCAAGCTTGGATGTCCTGAAATCTTTGCTTTCTTTACTTAAGTCCCTATCTACCCACCTTCTCCATTCCCATTTAGTTTTCTTTCAATTATGCCAAAGCTGAATCTATAATTGAAAACTTCCTTTACAATTGAGATTAATAAATACTTAAATAATTTATTCTGTTGATTAAGGAGTATTAAAATTTATTAATGAAAACAATTTGTGTACAGCAGTCAACACTTTGAAAAAAGATGGAAAAAAAAACATGAGAAAATAAAGAAGATAAAAGCAATTTATTTTGGAAGGAAAATAGACAAATACCACTACAAGTTGGTCATGTAAAAGGTCACAATATATTTAAAATTATGTATGCGTTTATGAGTGTGTATGTGAATGTGTAATCAGTGTTGAGAGCACTGTCTGGCAATTGGAAAAACTGAGGTCAAATCTGGCTTCTGAGACATCCTAGCTCTGTAACCTTGGCCAAATCGCTTAATCCTCCTTACTTTAGTTTACATATTTATAAAAGTAACTGAACAAGAAAATGGAAAACCAAATCACTTCCTGAGTCACATATAGGACACAATGGAAATAATGCAACAAAAATTACCATAAGCCATTGAAATTTATTCTTTTACAAAAATCTAATTTTATTGAATCATCATGGCAATAAGGTGATTTAAAGTTATCAGAATCACTTTGAGTGCCAGAAGAAACCTCAGAAGTCATTTAATCCAATTCACATATGTGAAGAAGCAGGTAATTAAGTCACACAGTGATTAGAACACAGGCCTTAATTAGTAAGACTCATATTCCTTATTTCAAATCTAGTCTCTGACATTACGTGTGTGTCCCTGGATAAGTCACTTAACCTTGTTTTTCTAAGCTTCCTTAACTATGAATGAACTGGAATACAAAATAGCAAATCATATTAGTATCAGTGAGAAGAAAAAGGCAAATGGGGTCACAGAATCATATATGACTGAAAGACAAAAGAAAAACAACAAAATACATGGAGAAATTCATACCTTAACATTCTCATCATGGGGTTGTCCATTTTATTTGCAAATCTCTAAGAAAGTGAAACATATGGTTTCTAAAAACTTCTTAAGGAATTGATATTTCTCATATCATTGCTTTATAAAAATAATTTATTTTTTCATCCATATGTATTTGTATATTTTTAAGTTACAAAATTTCCTTCTACCCTGCCTTCTCATCCACCTCCCTCAGCAGCAAACAGGTTAGTATTGTACATAGAAATTTTTGATAAACATGTTTACAGATTAATCATTTTTGGTATGAGGATTTAGGATTAAAGGAAAGAGATACATAAGAGATAATTTTTTTACAAAGTGTTCATTAGATTCTGAAGGGTTATTTTTGGTTTTTTGTTTTCTTTTTCTTCTTCTGGATGGGGATAACATTGTCCACAGTCAGTCTAATATAGTTGAATTAGCTCTCTGAACTGCTGAGAGTTGCTGCTTTCCATCAAGGTTGATCATCTCACAATGTTGTTGTTAATGTGCACATTGTTCTCTTGGTTCTGCTCCCTTTGCTCAGCATCAGATCCTGTAAGTCCCTTCATGCTTTTCTAGAATTCAAACATTTATTATTTTTTATAGAACAATAATATTCCATAGTATTCATGTGCCATAATTGTTTAGATATTTCCCATTTGATGCACATCCTCTCAATTTCCAATTCTTTGTCATTAAAAAAACTGTTGCTATGAATATTTTGGAATATGTGGGAACTTTCCCTTTTTTAAATAATTTATTCTAGATATAAAGCTAGAATTGGAATTGCTGTGTCAAAGGGTATGAACAGTTTTATTGCTCTTTGCACATAGTTCCATATTGCTCTCCAGAAAAGCTGGATCCCTTCACAACTCCACTGTCAACACATCAATGTTCCAATCCTCCCACAACCTCTCCAAGATTGATCATCTTCCCTTTTTCTCATCTGGGCTAATCTAATGTGTATGAGATGATACTTCATTGTTGTTTCAATTTACATTTATATAATCAATAATGATTTAGAACATTTTTCCATATGATTATATACTTTAATTTTTTCATTGGAAAACTGTCTATTTATATCCTTTGACCATTTATCAATTGAGGAATAACTTGTAACCTTATAAATTTGTCTTTCCTTAAAGCATTCAAAAGGGCAGCTAGGTGGTGTAGTGGAGAGAGCACTGGTCCTGGGGTTGGGAGGAAAAAGTTCAAATCTGACCTCAGACACTTAATAATTCCTAGTTATGTGACCTTGGGCAAGTTACTGAACCCTATTGCCTTAATTTTAAAAAAGCAAAAAAATTTTAAAGACACATAAAGAGAGGCCTTCTATAAGTTAAGGAAAGGTATTTCAAAGAGTCTCCCATGTTCTGTGGGGCAGCTAGGTGGCACAGTGAATAGAGCACCAGCCTTTTAGTCAGGAGGACCTGAATTCAAATCTGACCTCACGAACTTTATAATTATCTAGCTGTGTGGCCTTGGGCAAGTCACTCAACCCTATTGCCCTGAAAAAGCCAAAAGAATTTTTTTTTAAAGCATTCAAAAATTACTTCAGCTATTTTATTTCCACATCATTTTGATGAAATATATTAAACTTTCAGTCCTCAAAAAGGTCCAGATTCAAAAAAATTTTTTCTAATGAACAAGTCTCCATATTAAACTTTTATATTTGATTTTGCATCCTCAAGAATAATACTTCATTTTATTGCCTATTGTGTGTATATATGTGTATATATATATATATATATATATATATATATATATATATATATATACATATATACCCACATAGGAGTCTGATAATACTTGCAAAGATTTTAGCAAGTTGGAAAGATTTTATCTTGATGGGCTGTATTTTCTTTGACTGAAGATCAACCTAACTCTATGGCTTTCCACTAGATAGCTCTCCATTCTAGGGCCAGTTGGAGTGTACATAGTGAATGGGAGATAGGAGATAAAAACTCATAAAACCATCTCTAAAGTTTGAAATGTACATCAGTAGGAGTGCTCCTCCAAGTAAAAGTTAGCAGTTTTTGAAGCATGGAAATGGAATTTCAAAGAAGCATGATATAATATCCACAAACTAGCTGACTCTACTTAAAATTCTTAAGGAATTGATTTACTTTTTTCTGTAGAGTTCAAATGAAATTGGGAAAAAGTGAATCCAAGGAGAGTAAATGGATGAAGAGGAGAAAGAGAAGCCTCTATGATACAAAAGAGTAAATAGAGATAAAGAGTAAATAGAGATAAAGAGTAACTAAAGATAAAGAACCTAAAAAATTTTCTCTAGAAGAAGAAAAAAGAACAGAAAATTCAATATGGTCTTCAAACCTATTATACGGGTAAAGTAGCTGTTCTTCATTTCTACTAAGGACAAGAGAAGGTGGAACACATTTAAATTGTAGCAGGAGAATTACAACAGGAAGGAATAGACAACATAAGAACAAGGAAAAAATTTAAAAAAAATAGAGTATAAGAGGCTTTTCTAGGGTGATTAAGAAGTAGTGTTCTCAAGGACTCTGCACCAGCCCTGGAGTCAGGAGTACCTGGGTTCAAATCCGGTCTCAGACACTTAATAACTACCTAGCTGTGTGGCCTTGGACAAGCCACTTAACCCCATTGCCCTGCAAAAAAAAGTAATATGTAAGTAAAGTTCGCCTATAAAAACTTGAAATTTAAATTTCTGCATCCATCTAGATATTTTAACATTTATATTAAATAATATGCTATATTTATTATATATTTATATATATATATATATATATTCTATTAAATATGTATAAAGTTTTCCTGTTTTTGTCTCTTATAGATATAGGTATTTATTGCCTACTTTCTTATTGTGTTTTGATATGATATATTGCCTCTTTATTTTTAGTAAACAACTCTGAATTGTTTTAGTTTTGTTGATCTTTAATTTTTTAACTAGGTAGAGAAATGGAGGAGGATATATTCATATATAAAATAAAATATAGTTTATGAAGAGATGTTAGAGTAACAGATCTTGAGTCAAGAAGATTCAACTTTCTGAGTTCAAATTCAGTCTCAAAGACTTGCTGTTTGTGTGACATTGGACAAGTTACTTAATCCTGTTTGCCTCAGTTTCCTCATCTCTAAATTGAGTTGGATAAGGAAACGATAAACCTCTTCCAGATCTCTTTGAAGAAAATTCAAATAGGGTCACAAAAAGTCAGATATAATTATAAGGACTGAAAAACAACAGAAAACAAAATATATTGATAATTTTATCAAATGAAGTAATTTATAGGATTATTCTTTGAGTTCATTCAGTGTTTAATTTTAGAAATAAATTATTTAAATGAAGTAAATATTCATTTGGGTTCCTATTAAAATAAAATAGTAATTTATTGTCATTTTACAATAAGTTTACCTTTATTTAATAATGATAATAATTATTATAATAATTAATGACAAGTGTTCATTTTTTAAATAATAGTTTGATCTGATTTTTTTAAGGAATTAAAAGGCTCATTCTAGATTGGGGAAAAAAACAATTAAAACATTCTCCTCATCATCAGCACACCCATAATATAAGTTACAAAGCTTTCATTGACTTCCCTTGAAGACGCAGATTTAGAAATACTACTGTAATTAGAAAAAAATAAAACTACACTACAGAATTAATTGAATTTATTAAGCTATTTGCTCTTACATTATTTCCAGCTAGAATGTCAGAAAGAGACAATCCATACTTTTTTAATAAGCAATTTCCACTTTATACTAAGTAGAATCACTTCCCTTACTTTAAAAATCAGATCATTAAAAGGTGAAATTGCAACATAGATTCATGCCATTTTAACTTCTCAGATAGTACTGTACCCAGTCTTTTGGTGAAGGTATGAAATATAATTTATTCTCAATGATTTGGTAAAGACATTATATATTATATGGGCTTTTTCTGCCCTCATCAACTATGCTAGAAGGGGCTCAGTAGGAATAGAAAGCAGGCCCTATAAGAAAACTCTATTGTTGAATGTATCACTACAAACGTGAATTCCTCCATTTCTTCAAAACAAGAAACATTTTTAGCACCAGCAAAGATTTGGGAAAGTAATCATTGGCATTTGTTATCATTAATTTATTTTCTATTAAGGTTGCTTCTTTCATGGGAATCTATTATATTCCAATATTCATTACATATAAATGTGTATACATAAGTTATATATAAATATACATATGGATATTTTCAGAAGTGAGTGAAGATTTGAAACTCACAGGAGGTCCTGTAGAAACCTTTGCAAGCCTTCACAATACATATATTATCCTATCCATTTGATGGGTGTTAAGACAAATATTTCATTGTATTTCCAAGTCACTGAAGAGAAACAAAACTTTTAGATAGCATTGAAAATATTTCAATTGTTTACTTAGATTTATACAACTTTTCATGATGCAAGTTTTCTTAGCAAAGTAGTTTTTTTCTCCAACTAATTACACAGATGAGGAAACAGACATACAGAGGTTAATGACTTATCCAGGATCACACAGTTAGTATCTACCATTGAAGTTGACCTCAGTGAAACTTCCTCACTCCAGGCTAGGTACTCTATACACTGAACCATCTAACTTCCCTAATTGCAAATATACAAATTCGAAAATTTACACACATACACACATATAATATGAATTTGAGACCAGTGTATTAATGCCTTAGGTGAGAGTGAAGAGAAAGTATGATTTGAGCCCCTTCTAGCATAGTTGATGCGGGTATCTATTATAATATTGAATTAAAAATCTACATAGAAGAGAGGAAGTGATTCAAATGATTAGAAATATACATTTGAATTTCCACTAGACCGCATGCAGGACCAATTTGAATCTTTTTATCGAAACTCAACATTACTTAAAAAATGAAGCTACTCTCATAGCTATGATGTATGAAAGAAGCCTAGTACAGACAAAAGTGCTTTAACAATCTGCTGAGTGTACCTGCTGCCTGCCCACTCTGAGGAGATTCAGTGTTCCACCATCTAAAATTGAGTTAGTAGTATTTGCGAAAAGTGCTGAAGGGTCAGACCATTTCTTTTTTTTTTTAGGTTTTATTTTTGAAAGGCAAATGGGGTTAAGCGGCTTGCCCAAGGCCAAACAGCTAGGAAATTAAGTGTCTGAGATTGGATTTGAACCCAGGTACTCCTGACTCCAGGGCCGGTGTTTTATCCACTTTGGGACCTAGCCGCCCCTTGGGTCAGACCATTTCTATCTGAACTTCACAGGGTGTTTACCACTTCTTTCTGCTACCTCATATTCAGCTTCCTCAGGTGAGAAGACATCAGACTTTTCCTTCCCCTGTTCAATCCAGCATGTTCTCTGAGGAAGGATGCCAGTGGTTAGGCAAGGAATCTCATTTGTCCCAAAAACAACCACTTCTGTCTGTACAGTAAAAAGCTTTTTTACCTCCTTTTGCTGGTCTACTCTCCCAAATAGGATGGGGAGTATCCATCCTACAAATAAGAGCAATCCTACCTTCAATTTCAAGCTCCCCATCTCCTGTAGTGTCCATCATTTGAGGACAAAGGAGTGGCAAACTCCACCCAATGATGACCATTTTCATACCTGTCCATCCTTCACGTTCCAGTGACCCTACTGATCATCTTCTAAATATCACTCTATACTAGAATCCTAATTCCTAATATTCTCAATTTTCTCATTCTAATTTCAGCCTAATTCCACCTAAACCTTTTTACTGTGTACTCTGGGATGCCTGTTCCAAAGCAATAACCTTTCCTTTATCTTAAATCTATCCCTCTCCAACTTATTCCATCTATTAGCTCTTATTGAAAATTGGCTTTCCTCATGTGATAAAACTTCCGTGGCCACCTTCCCTTTCCAGAACTGCTGCACCTGCACTCATTCTCCTTGACTCACAGATCAAAGCATGGAAGTTTGAATACTCCTTGCCCCCTATTAGCATTTCTAAGTTCTTCCACTTTTTTTCATTCCTGAGTAACTTTTCTTCCTTGGATGTTCATGTTATTCACATCAAACACTCACTGAAGAAAAATTCTGTTATCTGTGGTTTACAGATCTCCAGATCATTTTTCTTCCTTTCTCAATTAGCTCAATATCTAGTTTACAATCTAGTTTTCTCTCCTTCACAACTCCTGTCCTCTTACTTAAGAACTTTAACTATACTTAATGATTCTCTTTCAAATATTCTAACTATGGAATTATTCAATTAACTCACCTCTTATGAGCTACTTGTTCATTCTACCATAGCATCCATACAGATGCGGTCATATTCTTAACTTGCCAGGATCCATCAATGTACAATCTACACATTCAAAAATTCTGAAATTCCTTTATCTGATCATAATCAATTGACTTTTTACCTCTCCCATTGTTTTTCTTTATAGAATCCTGCTCTTTACCCACACAATGATCTCTGCTACCTTAACTTTTCAAATCTTTTCCAAATCATTTCCCTGCACTATTCATTATTTCTGTTTCTTTCTATTTTGATTTCTCTACTTCATCTGTTCTCCTCTCTTGGATCAATACCTTTCCATCCTTATTATATTTCTGATTACACTCAACCTAAGATCACTACCACCACTGATCAACTTTACATATGCTACCGAACAAAAATTTTAGCCAAATCCACTACAAATCTATGGTACATAACCTCAATTGGGCTTTTATCGTTTCTAGGCAACCCAACTATTTTTCCCTTATCAACTTACTATTCCACTCTTCACAGCAGTCCCTCCAAATATTTTTATCCATTCTCAAACCTCCTGTAGCTCCCTTTCCCCTTTCTCTCTCAGCTGAGAACTTTGCCTCAAATTTTACAAAAAAGAGGTCATTTACTATGAATGCCTTATCTCCTATCATTCAAGAGCCTGCTGACACTTCCTTATCCTTCATTTCTGTTTCACACAATGAATTAGCCATACTCTTAAGGCTAATCCTCAAATTATGCCAGTCTATCCCATATCTGCCAAAAGATTGTTCCCTCTGTTATTCCCACTTATTCACTATTTAATTCTGCTGTCTATTAACATGTTCATGTTTTGCCTATCCTGAAAAATCCCTCACTTTATGCATCTATTTTTGCTCTCATCTTAAATCTCTTCTGCCCTTTGCAGTTAAACTCTTTGAAATGATTGTCTAGGAGAAGTGTCTCCATGTTGTCTCACTTTCTTTTGAACCCCTTACAATCTGAGTTCTGACCTTGTCATTCCATTGAATCTGCTCTTTCCATAGTTACTTATGATCTCTTTACTACCAAATTGCACAACATTTTCTCAATTCTCATTCATCTTGATCTCTCTTCAGTCTTTGGAACTGCTGATCACTCTCTTCTCTTGATACTCTCTTCTTTCTAGGTTCCTGAGACACAACTCTCCCAGTTCTCCTATCTGATCACACTTTCTTTGTCTTCTCTGCTGGATCTTGTTCCAGATAATTCCTTCTAATTATAGATGTTCTCATGATTTTGGTCTGGGTCCTCTCTCTTCTCTCTTGTCACTTATTCACATTATCAACCATAGATTTAAATACCACTTCTATAAAGATGGGTTAGAAATCTGAAGAACTCTCATTGATCTTTGGAGCATTGATATTGTTCTTTCTACAGAACATCCGTTGCATTTGGATAGTTACATTACTATGATGTACTCTCCAAAGCCAAGAAAAAACTATCACTGCACCTAAAATAGGGAAAAAAAAGAATAAACAAAAAGGTCAAGATCCCAAATCATTTCTTGAAGCTTGTTTTTTCAGCGATCTTAAGGGTATGGGTGAGAAGAAACAACATAGCTCCCTTTCAAGATAATCTCTTATCCTTATCCTATGTTGTCATAACTAGAGAATTAATGAATTCATATTGTTGTATTTATAGATACAGTGAATATGCATATTAAACTTAATTCTCTTATACAGTTAAGTGCATTTAAAGAATTGAAGCAAAGACATCTAATTTCAAGGCATTTGGATATACCCAATAATTGCCTCTCTTCTACCTGTTAAGGATTTGATATATCACTCATTTTCTAAGGATAATTTATTCTGTAATTTTGAATTTTTTTACTTGGACTGCAAAAAGAAGTAGGAACAACTGCAAGAAATTGCTAAGGGGAAAATTCTGATTGATACAGAATAGTTAATTATAATTGGGTACATTCAAAGAGCAATGGGCTGACCCAATACTTAGTGAAGTCTCCATCACTGGAGATGTTCAAGTATGGTTAGCACAACCATTTGAAAGATATAATACAGAGAAAGTTTCTGTCTAGATTGAGTTTGATTATGTCATGTTTGAAATTCCTTCCAATTCTAAAATATATATTTACAGACAAAATTACTCCAGTCCTTAAATAACAATGTGAATTATTTATAACTGCTTAGGCATCTTACTCAGAAATTGAATGTTCCAATGTTACATCAAATGTATTATTCCTTGCTTTTCTATTACTATGATGCTGATGCTGACAATAACGATGACTACATTTCTGCATAGCACTTTAAAGTTTGCAAAGAATTTTTCACATATCACCTCAATTGTCCTCAGAACAACCACGTGTATTTTTTTTTAGGCTTTTGCAAGGAAAACGGGGTTAAGTGGCTTGCCCAAGGCCACACAGCTAGGTAATTATTAAGTGTCTGAGACCAGATTTGAACCCAGGTACTCTTGACTCCAGGGCCGGTGCTTTATCCACTACGCCACTATGCCACCCCTCACCAAGTGTATTTTTATGGAGGAAAAAACTGAGGGATGCAAAGTTTTAAATCACAGATCATAAATGTGAGGCAAGATTTGAAGCCGGGTAATCCTGACACCAACACCAGCAATATATCCAGTTTACTACTTGATTTCCTATGAATCTCAGTCTATCAGAAACAAAGCTATCAAGAATAGAAAACAAATTAGAGTACACTCATGAAAATGTTAGTTAGATATTATAGCTCCACTTTGCATTAGATGCTGCCCCACCTCACAATGACAGCATGCAGCTAGTGATGTTGAAGTTAGAATACAGGGTTGAGAGTATGGAAGAAAACAAGTTCAAACTCTATCTCAATCACTTAAACTATTAGCTGAGTAACCCTGATTGTCACTTAACCTTTCTGCAACTGCTTCATTTTCTTCACCTATAAAATGTAGATTTGGTCTCTATGGCTTCAAAAGTCCTAAATCTATGATCTTATGCTTGCAAAAAGTGCAAGCGGATGCAGATAAAGAACAGTTATAAGAGCTACAGATCTCTAATGAATCACTTTTATCAATTCCATAGTGCAAACATTAAACAGAAATGCATCATTCATTCTATCAATGATAATAGTCCCATTTTTTTGGCACTGAATTCAAAGATTTGTAAGATCCTTCAACACATCCTAGTTTTATTTCTGAAACTTGCAATGGGATGCTATTTATTCCACAGTTTGTCTTGCTGGCATATTCTTGTTGGCTTTGTCAATGATTCTGTCTAAATCCTTGAAGATCTTAGTAAATGGTTCAAAAACAAAGTTACAAGGAATTATAGAGTACCCATATAATCATACTGAAACTCTAGATCCCGGTTTTATAAAATTTTCTATGCCATCTAACAATATTTGCAAATATATAAGTAGAACAAATAATTGGGAGTTGGTACAGAAATTTCCCTTTTGCAATTTCTATTTATCAATTTTATTAGAGTTTCTTTCAATTTACAAAATAATTTTTAAAACTTCCTGAATACAGAATCTTTTTGATAGTTACATTACTATGTTTCAAACAAAAGAGAGAAGTATGAATTATTTGTCTTTGTTTTAGTAAACTTTAACATAAACTAAGATGCCAAATACTCTTAAATAAAATAGAATACTTTATATTGATATATATTGTAATATTTTGCAGTTTTCTTTAGCAAAATTACATTGGTAACTCAGGGATACAAAAGTTTTTAATTGGGCAATAACTTTAATATTCTTATCTTTTAAGATCTTGACTGAGGACCTCCTTCCTAGCTTCTGAACTCTAACAACAACCATATATTTCTGAAATTATTATGTGTACTTTGCAGGTATCAGTTGACAAAATAGTTCAGAAGATATATATATATATATATATATATATATATATATGTGTGTGTATATATATATACACACATATATATATATATATGTCCCTAACCTAATCAACTTTTCAATAAATTTTATTTATTTAAGACATTGGGGTTAAGAGTAACTATCCCAAAGTCTAAAGTCTAACAGTTAGGTAATTATTAAGTGTCTAAGGTTGCATTTGAACTCAGGTCCTCATGACTCCAAGGCCAGTACTCTAGCCACTGTGCAACCTAGCTGATCCCTAATCAACTTTTTAAGATAAATCATTATTTCCAGAATACAATTGAACTCATGGACATATCTAAATAAATTTGTGTAGGGAATTTCAAGATCTAAAAGTCACTCCATCTTGATTGTATCTGCTAGGCAACAGCTGAGAGCAAGACTTTTTGGTTTATCATTACAACCAAAGAAGCAAATACAGGGTTAATCTTGACTGCTATCCTTTTTTACTCCTATGCTTTCTCTCTCTCTCTCTCTCTCTCTCTCTCTCTCTCTCTCTCTCTCTCTCTCTCACACACACACACACACACACACACACACACAAACACATACACATACACACACAAACACACAACATGTACATGAAAGCTCTTAACAATATTATTTTAGTTTTCTGAGAAGTTCTAACTTAATACTCTTTTTATACTCAGTATTCTCCTAAGTGACTCAATGAATAGGCCAATTAGACAAACTATAGTGGAACAGAAAGAATTTAGAAAGATTTAGAAGCAAATGATTTAATTATTAGACCCAGGTGTAATATCTGAATTTTTTATATACTTTGTTGGGGAAGGCTTTTAATTCTCAGTTTCCTTATATGAAAAAAAAGTCGTCATAGCCTCATAGGGTAAGGGTGAATATTTTAAAAATGATAGAACACCAAAGAAATGTAAGTTGTTATCATATATATCAGGACATTAAGAAATATCCTAGGGAAAGGAGAGAAATCCTTAGAACCTAGGAATAATCCAGTGTCAAGATTATCTTCCAGACAGGTGTTACAGTAAATAGTACAATATGCCTAGACTCAGTAAGATCCAAGTCCAAACCTAGCTTCATTTTGATTTTGAGCATTCACTTAAATTCATGTGCTCTTTTTCCTCAACTGTAAAATGAGAATAATAAAAGCTACCTTTCAGGATTATGAGGATCAAATGCAAAAATATTTGTAGAATGCTTACCCTGTAGAATACATTTCCTGGAAAATAAAAAGGATTTTAATAAATGTCTCTTTCTTTCCTTTCTGAAATAGATTGACAAGAAATACTTGTAAAATTCTTGTTTGTACCAATGAAATTTCAATGCAACAATGCAGAAACCTTGCATAGCTTCCTGGGTTTCTCCAATCTTGGATCCCTACAAAGTTTGATGAAGTTTCCCCTATCCAGGGTCTTCCTGATTTTTAAGATTCAATTCATAATTCTCTATTTTCTTTTTTTGTTAAAAGCATCTGGTCATTCTCAATGCAAGGTGTATCACATTTGGGGCTTGCTCTGAATAGCTATATTCTGGAAAAATATGCACCAATGATAAACAAATGCTAATGTTCAGCATAGTCTTCTGGATCATCACCCTCAATAAAACAAAGATAAGTGCATTAATTAACCTATCCTGAAGTAAACACTATGCAGGTCTAAGGTCCACGTTTAAAATACACACATACACACACAAACTTAATAACTAAAATCTTTCACTTCAAGTAATAACTCACGTTTTGATAGAGCTGTAAAATATATTTACAACAACTCTGTGAGATTACAAATGAGAAAATTGAAATTCAAAGATGTCCATGTGATTTGTCCACTGGCATAAAGCAATTAAAGCATTCAAGACTAAACTCAATTCCATACCTCCTATTATTAGAATAGTTTAATTTTCACTACCTTTCAGTCTTCCTTTACTAAGTTACACTGCAATTATTTGCTAGCTAAAAAAGGAGGTCCTCTAAAATAAATCAAGCATGCCTTCCCTAATAGTTGTTAATAGCATGCAAGCAGTTTCTAAATCACATTAGAATCACAGGAAGCAAGAGATCTATTCAAAGGAGTAAAAACATAAAGTTTTTCAATGAAAATAGGTTGCAATATAAGTCTTAGCATTTTAGAGATTCACAAATTTCTCAGAACATCTATTTACACCCCCTGAAGTACATATAACTCCTCTAACATTTGAAGGACAGATTTCTAGAGTTGCTGTTGCCAAAATCAACTATCCTGTGGCCAACCTGTTAAGGAGCCTCTAAAAACTTAGGTTGGTTTTCCAATGAAAAGCAGATGGACCATTGTAGGGTCATACTTAATAACATTGATGGTACTGAACAAAACTTTCATTTTACCATTAAGAATCCCCTTCAGAACATAAAAAATTCAAAGATAGTCTTTAGAATAAGAGATAATAGGACTACAATGATACATATTTAATTATGTAATTAGTAAATAAAATATTCCTTCTCAAATTATTATCATTGTCCCTTAAAAACTAGGAACACATTAGCCTTTCATCTTTCTTAATTGAAAAAGTAAAATATATTATGGATCATTTATTTAACATTAGAGTCTCTCTTTGTTTTGAGTTTCTGACCATCACTCCTACTGAAAATCTTTGGTGATGGAACACACAAACTGCAACTTGTTTACATGCGTTTTAACAGTTTTAGCATTTTCATGTATGTCCCCATTGGATATGTTTTCATCATAAAACTACCCATTCTGGCACTTTCTTTGCTTCAAAATTCTCTTTTGCAACTGAAAATACATTGAAGCTTCTCAGCAGGCAATCATGAAGGAGAAGTAGTATGAGAGGAAAAGACAATTATCACTAAAGGCTTTGGTCACTTATTTTTGACTTATTTTTCACATTTGAAAAAATAAATCAAAGTTACTCCTACAACTATTTAAATATCTTATTCTTGGCATGTGTTTCAAAAATAAAAAAGTAGGAATGAGTTTATATGAATATTAGATCATCATGTGATATCTATTTTAAAATATTACTGTAATTGTAAATAGAAAGGATACAAGTAAGAGAATAGATAAGAGGTTAACTACCAAGAATTTTATTCATCAGTTATTTACATGTCACATAATTTTAGAGCATTATTCCAATGAAACTAGAATGTTTATAATCTTCCCTTCAAATGTAGGAATTAAAAATAAATATGGCACTATTCAAACATGTAGTGATGTTAAAAAAGACATTTTAATGCCAAGATGAAAGGTAAATAATATTTCCTATATGACACTTTACAACTCTTTTTTACATTGGAATGAATTGTATTTTATAATGTAGATGAATAAATATTTAAAAATTATAATATTTTATCTTACGTAACAATCCATCTTCCCTTTATTCTAAGTTGTGTGATCACCCTATTCACAACTGATCGTATTTTCATCAGACATTTCAGTGTATATTCATATATGCATACACATATTCATACATACATGTATACATACAGATATAAAACAGTTAAAGTTATCATCCTACTGATAAATTAATAATTACTACATAATATGGTGAAATTGTATTTATGGTTTAAATAAATGACAGTTTTCTTTTTGTGAAACCAAACACAATTATATATTTTTTATTTTCTGACTTTGCTAGTCATCTAGTAACTGTACTTTCTATCAAGTTTGAAATCATAATTATTAATAATGATAGTTGCTATTGCTATGACATTTGAATTTTCTAAGTCAATTTCCTCACATTTCCCAAAGTATGTCATTTAATAGTTCCATTTATATTTGAGGAAACTGAGTCACCCAAGTTAAATGACTTGTTTACTCTTATATACCTAGGAAATGTTAGAATCATTTTTCCTTGATGGTATTTACTTATCATTATCAAATAAGTCTTTTGCCAGATATGAGCTTGCTTTTCTCAAGTCAAGTCGCTGATTAAATTCAACACAGTGCCTACTGTGTGTAATTCACTGAACTCTCATCATTTTAGTCATTTTTCTGAGTGCCTCCCACACAATAAACCTCTTCTTCCTCTGGGACACACAACTCTTAGCAATATTCTTTGGAGTCAAAGTGTTCTGAGTACTGAAAATCTTAAGTGAATATAAATGCTGGGGGCATAATCCTATTAACATCCTACCTATTGTATGCAAGGGTGATAATATCCTCACTACATTAATGGAAATGGGCTGTGGATATAGTGCTTTTTATAGGAGGTGAAGAAACAGGAAAGAAAAAGTAAAGGACGTATACCATGAGATCAGTCTCTGCATCTCCAGCAGCTTGTGGGGGAGAGGGTTGGATATTGAGCATAGGGATGGGAATGGAAAGAATAGCAATAAAAAAAAAAGATAAAAACTGAAAAGACCAGCTAGGATACCCTGTTTTCCCCTTCTAATGCATGCCCCTCAAAATGACTAATCATCAGGTCATCTTAAGGTATATTAAATATTTAGGGTCCATGAAAATACTACTCCTTTTATATGGAGATATATAGATATCTTTCTAACAGGGGTGGTATTTTTATACACACACACACACACACACACACACACACACATACACAGATACAGCTAGTATATAGATGTATTTAGGTATAGATACATAAACATATAAGTATGTGTGCATACCTGCATATACATTGATAGTTAAGCTATTTATAAGCTTCAACTTTTAGATAGTGCTTGAAATTTCTTTAATGATAACATGATTTTCCTTTGTTAACTAGATATTAAAAGCAAAAATGGAAATACCAAGGAGAGTAAATTTGGTATGACTGCATATGAGTCAAAAGTGTAATAAAGATATTAGATTCTTTCCTATTCTACTAGAAGGTTGGAAATAAGGAATAATAAAGTGACCTATGTTAAAAAAGAAATAGGAAAAGAGGGGACAGAGAAGGAAGAATCTGGCGATTCCAATAAAACCCTAAGAATTGCATAATTTCCCTGCAGATAAGTCATTTTTCCCATTGGTTCTGGGATAAACAGTCAATATTCTTCATGTTCTAGGTCATCATTCACATAGAAACTTTATTGAGACTTGTTTTTATAATATTGAGAAATTTGGATGAATGCATCAGGGAACAATATGTAAATTAACTTCAAATCTTCATAATGAAATGGTAGATAACAGTTTCTTTAGGCAGTCACATTATCATGAATTAAAATTTATTTATCACCTAGCTGGTGAAAACATTCCCTATCCTAGATGTTTTGTACTAGAGAAAAATTTGTAATCTTTATTCTTTAGAAATTTATATTAAAAATATTTTAAGTTGGGACTTAAGTTTGTTGGACATTAGCAAACTGGATAACAGAGTAAGGATTCAGATGTATATTGCCTGATCTAAAGTAATGGGCTGAATCTAATATAATGAAATTATGGATAAATATAAAGTCCTAGAATAAAAAACAAACAAAAAACAAACCTACTAAGCTTGCATGAGAATGGGGAGATAATGAAAAATATAATAGAGTTTACAATAGAAAATTTCTATGAACTAAAAGCTCATTATTGATCAGTAGTAGGACATGAATGTCCAAAACAAACAAAACACTACACAAGAAACCTAATAACTTAATGTGTTATTCTAGAAAGAGCAGATCCACAACTCATGAAGTTATTGTCCATTATACCTGGAACTAGTCATAGCTCCTCTCTTGTACTATGCTTAAGTTCTATGTACCACCTACTGAAAAAAGATATTACAACATGGGATACATACATAGAGTGCAAACCAGGAAGGTGTGGAGTTTCCTAAAGGGACTTGATTTTGTTTTTAAGTGATATAAATTCAAACCCTGGTTCTGTGTGGCCTTGAATACATCAATTTCCAGGTCCTCAAATTTCTTATATATACAAGGAAATTAAAGGTTTGAACAGAAACTATGTTTACTTTAAGAGAAGATAACTTCATAGAACAAGAGTGAATAGACCTGATATAATATTGTATATATGAGCTAATGATTATGGAGCATTTTTCATATCCACATAGACTGTACTCTTTTCCTAAGAGGTCTCCCTAACACCAATTGCTATCCCTCCATGCTCTTATTCTTATACTCAGAAAATCTACCCAACTTACTGCAGATCTTCTTTTAGGTCTTTTTCAGGTGTATAACTTCAGTATATCTATCATTGTTCTTGCTAGTTACAGAATTAGTTCATCTCTTTTCCTGATCATACATTTCCTTGTTGCTATCCTTAATGCTACTTTATGTATATAAGTCTTCATTGAGGATATGCTACAACCAAATTCTGCCCATCAGATTTTATTTATTTAGAAGAAGGGAGAATCAGAGGGCAAGGGATGGGAGGATTTCATTTAATATAAAGAAAAATAAATTTAAAGCTATCAAAAAAAGGAGAGTGTGCTGACTTACAAGACAGTGAATTCCAATTACTGGAGGTTTTCAAGTGAAATCCAGATAGACATTTTTCAGAGATATTATAGAGAATTTTCTGGCCAGATGCAAGTTAAAATACATGTCCTTTGAGATGCTTTATGACAAGCTTCTATGGTTCCAGTTATAAAATGAAGAAATGAAAAGTTATAAGGATTAAAAAAAGATTCCAGCAAGTTTATAATTTACTCTACTCCTAGTACAGGGAAGTCACTAAAATTGTACCATCATTGTGCTATAAAATTGACAGTATTTTTTGAAAAATAAATTAACATTATATAAGGCATAAATGGCCTTTTTTCCCTGAAAATATCTTTTGACCTATGTATAATTGAATGTTGACAAGGTAATTTATTAACTTTTGATATGTTTAAACCTCCAAATGTTTAGAATTCTGATTGTTCTTTTCTTCCCTCTCCCACATTTTCCTATTTTATTCAAAAGAACATGGTATCTTTCAGAAATACAAATAATTCATGTGACCAAATATATAGACTCTGAGATGAGAAAAATAATCAGAGAAAAAGGTAATGAATGGCATTTTTTAGTTGGACCATTTTCACTGATTTTTTTAAAGTGCTCTTAATTTAAAGTGTTCTTAATTTCATTTAATTTTGGTTATCAAAAATGTTTTAAAATGGTTGTGAACCACAAATATTCCTTTTTGCTAATTATTATTTATTTAATAGAATGATAAAAGTGTTTTTGATCAGTTTCATGTGAGATGATCTCACCTATATATCTCATATATATTTTACTGTGTAGGTACATTTTAAGTGATTAGGGATTTGCATTATTGGTGAAGAATACTAATACTATTATTCAATCTTTTTCCTTGTACTTAGTTATGACACCATTTTAATTTCTTACCAAATATCACAGTAGATATTATTATAAATATGATCAATTTTCTGTCTGTTTGTGAGTCAGGTCTTTCTAAGTAAAGGAAGTTATAAGGGATGAAATTATTCTGCTCAACAAAAGGTGTCACTTAAGAATCCAAAAGCAACTGATCCAAACAGTTTTCTTTTTTTTATACTAAAAAAATAAGAATTTCTCATAAGAATACATCTGACAATTCTTGTTGATTCTACCTCTTATAGTATTTCTCACATGAATCTTCTCTCCACTCAATGTGTCAACTCTTCCCTTTTAGGTCCCTCGCCTTTTATAACAAATTTCCAAAGTGTCCACAGAAATCAACCTTCACAAAGTTACCAATATAATTTTCCCAAAGCAATAGGTAATTTTCCAGAATCTTCACTGACTCCCTACTATCTCTGAAATGGCTTTTATTTTTTACATTATCCCTTTTGTGAACTCTACTATATATTCCAGACCTTAGGGTGCTATGCCTATATTCCTTTCTTACCTTCATGTCTTAAAATCTCTGATTTCCTTTAAGGCTCAGCTCATTTGCTCCTTTCTATGGAAAGTTTTTTTCCTAGTCTCATTAGTTAGTATTGCTCTCTACCCCCTCTTCAAGTGATCATTTATTTATTTATATATTGAACCTGCCTTCTCCCACAATAGATCCGAAAACTCTCTTAGGATTGAGACTGTTCTTCACTTAATCTTACTCTAGCATAGTGCCTTTCAAAGTTAATGCTTAGCCAAAAACAATAATCCAAAGAAATAAATTTTGATGAATTGCATTGATATAAATTGAAATCAATGACCCTCCAGTCTCAAATTTTACTACTACGAATTTCTAAGTTAGAATTATTATGGATACTATGGTGTGATATTTAGAAAAGGTATGGAATTTGGCCACATGCTACTCATTATGAGTGATAGGGTCTTGTTAATATGATGATGAGCTGTTTATTGAATTTCTAGCAGATTACATGGCAAAAGTAAAAATCAGTGAATCTGCAAAGTAAGGATATACTAATAGATCTATTAAAAAAGAATGCCATGGTATATTAGGCTGGAGGTAAGTCATTTCCATGGCATGAACTTGCTGGATGGGATGGGCATTAAATGATGTTACCCATAATTCCTATAGTATATCTTTGATTGAGTTGAAATGTCTTATTTGCTTGTATTCAGAATTATCTCTTACATTAAGAACATAAGGACATGAAAAAGTTTTACATTTTTGCAAATAATGTCTCTAAGAAAATTCAGATCTTACTTATTTAAAGGTTAAAGCCATATAGTAGAAATGTGCTATTTTTATTTCCCATTTCCTTGGAAAGGTAACCTAAATATTTTTGTAATCGTAGAGAAATAGTTTTTCTTTAAATAGAAAGGGAAAAAGAGGTTTTAAGTGAACATTCTAAATATATTAATTCATGATATCATCATAGGTGAACTCTTATCTAATAAAGAATGTTTATAATTATATCAATGCAAACACATAGAAATTAAAAAAAAACACTTTTGGGGGATTATCCATAAAAGTTGCTTTATTAACCTACAGATTAAATCAAGGATTTCATCTAAAGAAATAATCTACCAATAAAAAATATATGCAGTTATATTATTTTATCCTTAGAAATATATCCATTTTTGTTTATTAACCAAAAATAATCTCTCAGTCTGATTAGAAGATATAAGAAATAAGGATATATATCCACTTTTTTCTTTTCCTACTTTTTTTTAACCAAGGCTTTTCCTCACCTACTCCTTTCTGTGACTAAAAGGAATTTGCAGAGTTCATATGTGAGGTATCCATAATTAGCTTACAATTCAATGAACTCTCTTTGTAATAGTACTAGGCTTTTTTATGGGTTCATATAACCAGCAGAAGGGACCTTTCACAAATTTCTCTTCCCATCAATTCCCTAAATTTATAAATAATAAAATTGAGCCTGTGTATTTGAGTGGCTTTGTAGAATCACACATGTAACAAGGAGGGCTCAAGTCACAGGTCCAGGCCTCCTGGCTTCTACTAGAGTAGTCCTGTGGCTATGATAGACTATCCTGTCCTCTATCTAGCCAACTGGACAATGTAAAAATCAGAATGAAATTCAAGAAATAAAAAAATATGTAAAATAAGACATTTTAGGTGTAAAACAAGTAAAATGTGTGCTTCACAGGACAATAATTTTATCCTTTTTGCTAAGTTTTGAGTAGTTCTGAATCTGGAAAATGATTTGGACAAATACAGGAATTAAAACTGTGATATTATGTTGGTTCATTAACAAAATTAGTATTTAGTCACATAGTTATTGTTAATGACTTGTAAATCTCCTATATGCAAATGTATTAAAATAAAAGCAATTTTCCTAGATATGGAAAACTCATATTCAAATATTTAAGGATTAATTAGCAGTGAAGAAGTGTATTCAAAACAATACTTCCTAAAAAGTATGTTTTATATAATTAATATTTAGTAATGTTAGTAGACTCCATTCTTTAATAGTTTTCGCTTAAATTCAGGAAAAGCATAAGGTGAAAATTTGCTTTTGTAAAATTAAATTATTTGCCTAATCTAATTAATTGTAACTCAATAGAATTATCAATGCATACTGTGATGGCCATATTAAGTAGACACCATCAGCTCATGAAGCAAAACTTTCAGTTACTGTACTTTTATTGATCACATTAACTGAGTCAAAGTGAAAAATTAGAAATAAAACATAAAAAACACCTTTTAAAATTATTTGCCTAGTTTTTTTATGTTATTTGATCCTACTATTTCCAACTTGTTGAATAAATTTCAATTAATTCTTCTCAAATCATCATTTTAAATTTTAATCTATCACCCTTCCTCACAATTTAGTGTTAGTTAGTATAGAAACTCTGAAGTCATTGAGTTTCTGACTTTATCTTCTAAACAATTCATATCCCTGGTAACCATAGCAATTGCAATCTTCATTAGCAGTCATTCTGAAAAATTTAACTTGTTATACATATAATTTTCTTGATGTCCTAGTTTTCATTTTATTTTAATTTTGCTAACATAAAATACTTTGAATATATAGATTGTGGCATCTGCATATGATATGACTAATTTATTTTAGTAAGAATATACTCTTGTCAATTTCACGTTACACATTATAATTTCAATTTAAATACGAAGAGATTCTTATATTACCATCTTTAATCACTGTAGGTGCTAATTAATTTAGAATCTAAGCTCTCTTTAATGTACAAAAAAAGAATTATAGCTTTCCCTGAATAGTTTTTAAAACAGTAAAATATCAGTATATGAAGTCACCATCATATTATGTTGATTATAGCATTAGATATGTTAACCATATGTTAATAGCAAAGCAAAAGATGAGCATGTTTGCTTTCATTAACTGCAACTGTAAGCAAAGACAGGTATACAGTACTTTATTAGTAAGAATTCCTTTAGTAAGCACACGTTAAAGGAATTAATCATTCATTCCCTGCAGACTGCTTATGTATTTCATAGGCCATTATCTGATCTGAATAACAAGAACAATTGCATAATAAAACACATTACTGCTGACACTAGCAACTTTCTTCCATCAACTTTAAGAAGCAACTACCTCTGTAACATGGAAACAAAAAAACAAAAGCAAGAAAGAAAACTCCCCCTGCAATTAGCCCTCTAGTCCAGATTTAACATTTCCCTATATTATTACACAGAGAGAGTGATCAAACATAATTTGTGAATACTTAATTGTAGAGTCTTTAACTCAGGTCATTTCTCACAGCATTAAAGTATAATTATACAAAGTGCAGAATGTGTGTCAAGTTGGTTTTCATATTAACTGTAAAAATTCCCTTCAAAAATCTAAGAGCTTCACATAATTATAAAAATTCTTTCAGATATTTAGTGGAAAGAATCTTCCCCATTACTAAATGAGTTATCACTTATTCAAATCAAACCGAGTTGGTTACTTGAAATATAAATCTATTTTACAGTTTCTAATAATTTGTTTTTAAAATTAATATCATCTATCCTTTTTCTGATCACAACTAAACATGTCATGTTCTATAAATTTCATGTGATCCTCTGGTGTCTTAATTAAATGTATTTTAAAGAATTTTTGCATGAAAGTTATCACAGTAGTGATCTCTATTGTATCTAACTAGAAAAGCATTTGAATTTGAAATAAAATATTGCTTATCAAACTATTGCATTTCCTTTATAAAACTTTTAATTTCTATTTCTAAGAATCTTATATTAGCAAATTAATTAACACACCACTAGCAGTTATCCCCCCCCATTCTAAAAACTTAAGTCCCATTGTATATAATATGCCATGATGACTAGTGAGTGTCCATAGCAACTTGGAAAGGTATTTTCCCATTTTTCTGTAAGACTAGTCTTTCAGATATCAATGTCCAATAGACACAGATACTTCAATACTTTTCAGATAAAACATTAAGAGAAAGATTAAGAAAACCACATAGATGAT
The DNA here is from genome assembly GCF_037893015.1 of Macrotis lagotis. NCBI lineage: Eukaryota > Metazoa > Chordata > Mammalia > Peramelemorphia > Peramelidae > Macrotis > Macrotis lagotis. The sequence continues at coordinate 74,924,403 of NC_133665.1, forward strand.
TTTGACAGTGAATTGTTTCACTTGAAAATGAAAATAAGCAAGGTCTTTGTCTCCTAGTAGTGAATTTTCAAGATTAGAATTATAAATTCAGGAGGGTTTTTTTGGTTATTAATATAGTTATTGAATTTTGAGGACAGAAAACAAAGTAAAAGTAAAAAAAATCAGATCAAGTTTCCTACCTACTTCAATCTTACCCTAGGCAGTGTTTAATAGTTATTTTGTTGAAAGGCTCACAGTTTGAGAAATAGGTCTCTTACTTAAATTGTGAGACACACTGTAACTACTGTATATGCAACAATGCAAGGAGAATTAGATTCCAAGTCCATTTGGCAGTAATCAAGAAAAAAATGCTGAAATGTTATTGATTATCTTTTACTTGTGCAAAAGAAACTGACTCAACTATATTTTTCCTGACATAACACAAAGGTTTTCTTTGGTTATCACAAAATATTGGCAAATGGTATACAGTATCTATTTTTATTTCAGTTATTTGTTAACCCTTTGATCAATGAGAAAGAAACATTTTCTCTCTTCCCCTACCAACAGAAATGCAGCAACTGCTGACATCATGATGTTTGACCCAAGAGGGACAACGCTTGCAAAAGTTTTTGATGCAGAGACCTTAAGACTTGAGAAACACCTTAAACCTGTCACTGACTGCCATCCCTTGTCATAGTCAAACTGCACTGCCAATGATACCACAACACCGGCTTCAGTTCTCTAAAAAAATCTCGGTTAGCATTCTCTTTCTAAAGTTCATCCAAATTCCGCAGCTAGATGTTAAAAAAAATAAAAATAAAATGCCTTCGTTATTATTTTTTACTGTACTTGGAAGCACTATTAAATCACAACCGGCATTCAAATCGATAAAGGCAATTTGTCCTTAACGCAAATGTCCTGTTGGATACCTCCAGAATTAAAGATTAAAAAGAGCCAGTTGAAGCCACTGGGTTGGGTTGGGTTGAGGGTGGGTTTCGGGACCGGGACTGAAGGGGGGGAAATGAGAGTGGGGGTGTGGTGGGGAGGAGGGAGATTTCAAACTCAAAGCACTCTCAAGCGGGAGCTGTCCATTCATTCCATAACAAGCTGACATTTCCACGCCACCCTCTCTCAAATAACATCTCTTTAAAAAAAAAAAAAAGAATGGTCACAGAAAGGTCCACAAAACCCCATTTCTACCCATGCTGATCTCCCCTAATGCAAATGTTCTTCCCCAGAAAAGCGAGCTCGGCCAACCACTTCTTCCTCACCTACTCTTTTAAGTTACATAAGTTTCTGGGGTAGGGGGTTATCTTGAATAACTACAAAGAAAGAAAGAAAAAAAACATTCCAAGGAAGAGACACCTTTAGAGGAAGAAAGAAGTGAGAGATAAGCAAGGTTTACTTACTAAGGTAGCCACCCGGACCTCTTTGGAAACCTTGAAGAGTCTTCTCTTCCCTCTCCTAACAGTCAGATAAAGAATTGTATTTAATTCCACACAGGCCCCGGAGGAACTGCAAGAGAGAAGAAAGCACATGCACTTCAGCCCCTGGGCCAGGGGTCTAGGCTTGGTGGGGGGGTGGGAGGGTCTTGGTTTGCTTGCTTTGTTTCTAAAGTGATTTCTTCTTTTTCGCAAGAGAGAAAACCACACACACAAAAAAAAAAAAAAAACCCGGCAGCAAGGAAAGCTAGCTTGGGTCCTGCGAGGTATTCGGTGAAGGCAAAGTACCTGCACTCTCCCAGCTGAGGCTGGTAGTCCTCTCCAGAAGGGGAGGTGGGAGAGGAGGAGGAGCCGGAGAAGGAGCAGTGGGCTCGGCCGGGGAAGGAGGGAGGAAGGGAGGGGGAGCCAAGTGCGAGCCTCCTGGATGGAAGCAGCCGAGACACTCCGGCGGAGTCAGCGCCGCGGTCCAAGTGATGGGAGGGAGGCAGGGCGCGAGGGAAGGAGGCGCTGCCCGCCAGGCGCGCTCCAGCCTCCGGCTGCTGCCGAAGCCGAAGCGAGGGGGCGCGGAGCCGGGAGAGAGCCGGAGCTGCGCTCGCCCCGCTCTACTCGCGCGCGCTCGCTCGCTCGCTGCCTGCCACGCACCCACAGACACAGGCACACACGCGCACACGCGCACACACCCCACACCCCGGCAGCCGCGGCAGCGGCTCCGCCGCACGCACTCACCTGCATTTCCTTAACGAGCCACTTGATGGCTGACAGCAGCGATGCGCCGGCTCCCGAGCCCGCTGAGGCGAGCCCGAGAGGGCGGGGGAGGAGGAGGAGGAGGAGGAGGAGGGAGAAGTGAAGAAGCGAGAGGAGGTGGAGGAAGAGGGCGCGCAAGGCTCGGAGCGAGATGGAGAGCCCGGGAGGAAGGCTGGGCTGCGAGGCGCCCGCGTGGGATGAACCGAGCTGGGCTGGGCTGGGCCGGGCCGGGCTGGGCCAGCTGGGCTGGGCTGGGCTGGGCTGGGAGAGTGTTCTCAAGTGGGGCGCCTCGGAGTCTCCCGTTTCCAGGCACGATCGGACAGCTCCAGGCTACCCCACGTCCACCCTCGGAGAGTAGGACCCAGCACTGTCCTTGGCCACTACACCCCCCCCCCCCCTTCCAGATGTGGATCCCTTCTCTGCTGTTTATTGTGAGATCCGGAGGTTTTGTGTGGCAGCAGGGTGGGAGAGAGGGAGGGAAACCTCGGAGAAGCAGGTCAGACGGAACCCCAGTTTGCGAGAGGCAAGAACCAGAACATCAGACATTGTGGCTACGGGTGGGGAGGAGAAAGAAAGTGGGTCACAAAGCTCCCGCTTGGTCGCAGACGGCTAGTTTTTATTTTAAAAGTCAGATGTCCAATAGGCAGGTGTCGTTTGCGTGAGAAATTAGACAGTCGAGGAGGAAATGTTTCTTTAAGGTAGTTCTTACGGGGCTAGGGGAGGGTTCACAATCCTGGTCTCCCATGGAAGGGATGTCTCGAGACTTCAGTCACCTTTAGAAGGGTGGGGGCTTCTTCCCTCTTTAGGTCGTTCAACCAACAGGGGCAGCTTCTGAGTGATGCTAAAGTTGTAGACATTTAGATAAGAACCAACTTTGAAGCAGCGAAACTGCAGTGATGTTTTAGAGACAGAAGTGAATGGAAAGGGGGTCAAGAAGAAGGGTGGTCTCTTAACCCTTCAACTATCCGGCCTCCAGAACAACCCTTTACCCTGTCTGCACACACACATTCCCAAACGTGCCTGAAGCACTCCCTATGGAGGCAAAATAATTATGTCTCAAAACAATTCCCTAATTTAAAGAATGTAAAAGTGTGCCTTCCAAATTATCAGCTGGTAAGTGGTATATTGGGGATAATTTGGAAGGCACACTATTCCTACTATGCAATATTCACATGTCCAAGATTCATGTTGGTGGAAATTTCACTTTCAAGATGAAAGTAAAGATTAGTCTGCCTTAGTGAAAAGGCTTCTAACACTTTAACACTTACCTACTATGTCCCTTCATTCCTCATGATTAATTCTTCTGCAGGATCCTTCCACTGCCAATATCTTTGCTCTTTTTTCTTTCTTTTATCTAACTTTCTCTCATCCCCTTGTATTTGCATATGCAGTGTGTCTGAAACTTCATGCATTTATGTGGATTTTATATTCAAGTGTATATTTCTATATAATAAAAATCATAATCTATGAGTATATATTGCCTGGATCTTGTTTACAATTGCAGAAAATATCCTCCCCTTTTCTGATATCAGTCATATCTAAAACGACCTACTGTGCACTCCCTTCAGCTTTCTAACGGTCCCCTTCTTACCTCCTTCTGCTCCCCCCTTCCCTCTTTTTCTCCCTTTCCCCTTCCTCCCCCTTTTTTTCTCAACGCTTAAACCTGTCTCTTTTCCTTCCTGTCAGTGTTAAGAAACATTTCTAGATAAACTATCAGGGAATTTTATGACCATTAGGTACTTCATGGTATCGAGGAGGCATAAAGGGGAAGGGGAAGAGGAAACAACAGTAGTGATGTAGCTGGATCCTTGTTTCTATCTTTTGTGTTATCTCTCATTATGCTACTGTACTCATTCCTAAGTAGTGACAGATACTATTTCCCCTCCTGTTATTCATAATAATACATTTGTCCTACTCCGGAAACTTTCATAATTAATAACAAAAGAAATAATGCTCCTTGAAATCATGGGATAAGCAGATGCATGCTGATGTGGTCAGCCAAGTCACATTCTGTTGTTGCTGCAACTGCAAAGGCAATATGACCACTTCTCCATTTTTGCTGCTTCTGGTGGGTTAAGCATTTGGCCCCTTTACTGTTTTCTCTTTTCCTTCTTTCCCTTGACGATAGTTTGTGTATTTTAAATAAAGATTTCATTCTGCCAACCCGCAGGAAGCTTTTAACAAGATGCAGCTGAGCATGTCGATATCTTATATCTTTTTACTGCTGTATGGGGTGTACATCAACTTGAAACTCATCTCTACTTGAGCTGAACACTGGAATCTCTTAGAAACAGTGTTCCCAGGGGCAACTTTACTTGCCTCCATACAACTGCCTGTGTTACCCTCCAAAAGATTGTAGGGCAATCTCCCCCTGAGAGTAAGGAGGAATTACACTTCACCTTCACTCACTGCATAATGGAATTAATGGAATGCAAGTATATTTCATGACTATCTAATTTTAGAAGTTTTGCTATTGATCATTGCCATTAAAGTTGATCTGAGGTGTCTTTCTGACATAGACTGTAGAAAGATAACAAATTTAAATAATCCCCATTCATTACATAACCATCTGCAAATAAGAGGTCATGGGTTGTTTTCTGGTTTTGTTTTCAAGCAAAAATAAACTATGATCAATTTTGGTCTTAAAAATTAAAAACAAACCCTTTGGTTTTCATTAAGCCCAACACCTGTCTTCCATAAATTGCAAAAAGAAAGAAAATGTTAATTTCACAAATTTATTCTTGCTCTGGGAATGATTACATTTATGAATCAAATTTAAACCTTTTGCCCATTTTCTTTACTAAGCCCTATTTCATTTATTAGATCATGTGAACAAATATAAATATTTATTTGCTGAGCTTCCAAAATTCGAGTTGTATAAAGAACATGGAATATAAATATTAGAAAAATGAATTAAAGTTCTAAAACAGGATAAATAATGCTCCACCTCCTCAAACCCCCAAATGCATAAAATCCATTTTCCTTGAATGTTCTATAATTTTCTCAAATGACTATTAAAACACATTTTTGTATGAAGAGATTTTAACAAGATATTTGCTCACAACAGATTAGTGAAGAAGGTATTCTAAATAGATTCTAATTTTGCAAATAATGGGACTTGCTTAGAGGAGCAAAGATAGATAACTGTGGAAGGTGAAACTATATTTCCAGATTTCTAGTACACTATAATTGAATAGAACTTTCATATATCATAAATAATAAAAATTTGAAACTTTTGTCTAAAATTTAACATTTCCTTCTACAACAAATGTTATAGATTTTTCCAGTTATACCATTTTTTTTCCTTTTCATTTTCTTTACCAGAATCAAGTGCCTTCTAAGGTCTCTTCTAGCTCTAAATCTATATTCCTATTCAGTAACATTAACTGTAAAAACTGGTGTTTCATTCATGTGGGATTTTTCTTGCACCAATACAGCTTATAAGTCTTTAGACCTGAATAAGAATAACATCTCATCTTTCCAGGATTCTGGTTTGAGCTTTGAAAAAATGTTTTCCTCAAAGTAAACATGAAAACTTGGTGATATAAGTATTAATATTTTCATTTTTGAATAAGGTAATCCAATGATCATATAAATTACATGACTTGCCCACGTGTGTCAGAGATAGGATAGAAACAAAGACCTTTTAATTTAAATATATTGCTCTTTTCATTGTATATACTTTTCTAATACAGAAATTGCCACAACTGAAAAAAAATCCTTACTTGGTGGCCAACTGTTCTATGATTAGGTTCCTTGAAATGAACTCAACTTGTTTTGGGGGGGGTATACTCAAAAATCACTTCAGGTTAATACTTGAACCTTTTCCCAACTAAGTAAGATTGGCCAGGGCTAAATTTCAAATTACATCAGCTTCCTAGAGACCTTAGTCAGCTCCAAAGTACAATGAAGAACTGGGGGAAGGGGGGAACAAACCTTTAATGACACCAGAACTAACACAATCTTTTTTTGTGTTTTAAATTCACTTTTCTTGCTCTTATTTGAAAGTTCAAATTCAATTTTATGTAAGTAATTGGGAGATATGCTGAAATGCATAAATTCTTATCTCCTTTGAAGAGATGGATTTTGTTAGATTTTTCATTTAATTTTTCGTCAGTCACATGCATCAACAATCTTTAATGAGAAAAAAGAATGACATTTTATTTAATTGTTTTAAGAAATAATGATAGTATAAAAAATAGCAAGATACTAATATATGAACAGGTTGCCTAGGAAGAATTTGAGATAACCGTCTACCTCCCAAAGAAAGATTTTTTAAAACTTTCTATAGATTAACTGTAAATAAATGGATGTTGAAATACTACTGTGGATAATGCTGCTGCTGTACTGAACTAAATGTAATTTATAACATTCATAAATAGTATAATTAATTTTAAATAATTTTGTCAAACTTATGTATATTAAATAAATTACAGTTTGAAGATTCTGTTTTCATTGAACATTCAGCTTGATGTGCTTTGTTTTTACTGGCAAGAAAAGTTTTGAATGAGAGGATTAGCATTCTTTTGAGTAGGCAAAATATATTTTGGAGTGTTCATAATAATGAAATCTTTACTCATCTTAGAACTTACAACAATCCTTTGAAACTCAATAGAAGTAAATACTATCTTTCTGCTAATCCAGGGTAAAAACCGCAAGCATCTGTAAACATAAACAAAAAGAGGAAGGAGCTGATAAAAGAGAATATGAATCAGGCATGAATTTTCAGGAATTGTCTTATAGTAATGGGGGGGTGGAAGAGACAAAAGAAAAGAGAAGCAAAAGTTGTTTTTTTAAAAAAAATATGGGGGCGGCTAGGTGGCTCAGTGGATAGAGCACTTACCCTGGAATCAGGAGTACCTGAGTTCAAATGCAGCCTCAGGTATTTCATAATTATCTAGCTGTGTGGCCTTGGGCAAACCACTTAACTCCATTTGCCTTACAAAAGCATAAAAAAAATAAAATAAAATAAATTATGTGAGACCCCTCCAATTTGAATAATGCTTGGATTACTTTTGAAGTTTATTTCTCTTAATAGATTTTTATAATTTAGTCTCACTGGTGAAATTATCAGCAAAAGACAAACTATTCCTTCTGAACTTTAATTATCTGATATTTCTTTGGTCCCATATACTTTTAAAATAGGTAGCTAAGGTTGGAAAAATTGCAAATGGTAGATGTGAGAGTAAATTTAAAAAGAAAAGGATAGAGAATTAGGTTACCTTCACTAAGAAATAATTTGTATTACTGAAGACAGAAACCACTCCTAACTTCTCAGTAATTACTTCTCAGTAATCAAAATGTCAAAGCTTTCCTCTAACATTGAAAGTTGTGTTTGTGTGTGTGTGTGTGTGTTTGTGTGCAGAATTGTGTTGAAGGGTTGGAGGAGAGATGAGAATTGTGCTTTGTAAAATCAAACATATTTGAGATTTGTGTCTCCTAAATTATAGAAAAATTGGTGATGATCAAATATTATAGTTATTGTTTTTATTTTTGGTCCAATTGATCCTGTCTTTTAATACTTACACAGTCTTTTTGGCCATCCTTCTGAAGGAAAGGAAAATAAATGATATCAAGGTGGTTGTTAGATGATGATTCTGTTATCCCATTTTTTTAATTTTTGTAAAGCATAAAATAATAGGATCTTAATAAAAATTTTCTAAATTATGGGAAGGCTAATAATTCTAAACTTTTTCATTCATTTGCTGACGTTCATAGAATCAAAGCATAGAGAAATGGAAGATTCATTAAAACAATGTGTTACAATCTGCTCATTTTGGAATGAGGAACTGAAGCCCAAGAGATTAAGGGATTTGTCCACTGTGATAGAAATAGTAAATATCAGGTAGTGATTGAATCTGAGGGTCACCAAGTTAAAATTCTTTCTATGGCCCACTTAGAAAATAGATTCAGGGAATCTGTAACTTGTCTTAGTTGGTGATAAAACTGAACACATGTCCTGTCACCAAACCCTCACTTTCCCCACTAAATTAGTCTTTCTACTCATTAAAAGTTAATAAATTTTATTCTTATTTTCTCTACGAGTTTTGTGCAGTAAAATTATGAAAGGTGCTATCTATATCAGCAAAAGAAAAAATATCAATAATAGCCAGCTTATCAAATTTACATATTTTGTAACAATATCAAATGATAAACTCAACAATTCCTATGTTAATCTGTAATTTCAGCATTAAATGTTAAATGAAATTATATATATATCATATCATATAAATATCTAAAGGTACAGCATCAAAATGTAATCCATTTTTACAACCAAGGAAGGAAGGCTCAGAGAGGCAAATTGATATAAGATCATTTAGCCAAGTAAGTAATAGTGACTGGCTAGAAAAATGACAAGTATTATGTCATCCTTTCCCCTTGTAGTTCTAGTTCCCTATGGAACATTTTATTTAAAATATATTGCCCACAATAAAAATATAGATATATAAACTTTAATTTAACATTTCTAAATCATTTGAATAGTTTTATTTTTAAATAATTTATAGTGAAAAGAAGCAATTATTTTTTAAGAATAGTCTTTTTTGCTACATTGGAAGAGAGAAGCTATAAGAAGTCTGATGGAAGAACTCCTGGAAGACTGAAGGATGTGTCTAGATATGAGTCAAAAATCACAAGCTCTTTTCTTTTCCTCCTGTGTATTACCATAACATTCTTCTCATGGTAATGAATCTAGTTAGGTAATCATGAGGTTTATGGCTACCATAGAACTATAGTGTCATAGTTTATAGTTAAAAACACACACACACACACACACACACACACACACACACACATATATATATATATATATATATTATATTTATATGTACACCAAGATAATGTCAGAAATAATACTTTGTATACCTTGAATCAAATTTTACTCAGAACAATTTAGTATTTATAAGAAAACTAGCAAATGTCTGAAATAATACTTTGTATTTGTATGCCTTGTGTCAATATTATTTATTTATTTAATCACATAAGTGCTACACAAGAATGTTTGTATTTTAAAGATTTTTTTTAATGATTGGATAAAAGAAATTGTCTTCTAATACCAAACATGCTTTAATTATTATGATGTTACTAAGCACTGGATTAACGTTTTTAATATATAATTATTATTCTTATCCTTAAGAAAAAATTATCATGTTATACAAGAATAATAGAATCCCTGTAATAAATTTTTGGAGGTGTTGTATTGTGTGCTGGATAATAGTGTCTGAAATCCCTGTTCTACTCTGCTATTATATATCAATAGCAGGATATAATCAAGAGCAAATCACTTTTCTGTTGTTTTCCAAATAGTTTTCTACTTCATATTAGAATTTTTGATGTTCAGTGGTATATTTTCCATATAAAAAGATCTAAACCCACAGTCTATCATTCCTTCCCCCCCAAAAAAATTTGTTTTCCTACAGGAAAATTATCAATACTTAAATATTTTCCCCTTTTTTATTTATGTTTGAGTTGATAGGGAAAAACACTTATTTAGCACCTTCCATGTGTCAGGTAGTATTATAGTATCTCATGTGACCTCACTAGAATGAATTATTACCATCCCCACTTTACAATGAAGGAAACTGAAGCTGAGAGAGGTCAAATTACTTGTCCAAAGAAAAACAGATTAACTAGATCTGAGGTCAGTTTTGAATTTGTATTCCTCTGAATGTTTCATAGGAATTCACAACTCCAGTAAACTATCTATTGAACAATGTGGTTGCTTCAAATAATTGTAAGAGGAATTGATTTCTTAAATGAAAATTTTCTCTTTCTAGTCATGAGTCTCTGCTAAGTAAGACACTATTAATGACAGTAAAGCATGATTTGGGAATTGATATTGGTGACTCCCAAGTATTTTCATCCCACAAACTCTCTTGGACTCTCTTATTTTATACATACATATATCTGTATATGTATAGATACACACATGTGTAGACACATGTATATAATATATACACACCTGAGCATATGCCTTCATGTATAGATGCCTGTCTGTATGCCTAAACCAATAAACACATACATGTTCCCATTAATATACAGAAATTTGCATATGTGCACATTACAGGTTTATGTCTATATGTTTGCACATATAAATGTGTGTATATGCAGGTACAAATGTATATTTACATGCATACAGAAACACATAAAATAACATATATTTTGACCCAGTCCTCATACATCCACTCATATTGGAATTATTTATCCACAGATTACACTTTTGTTCATCTATCTATGATAATCTTTTCTCGTTGTTGTTGTAATTGCTGCATTTTCCTGATTTATTAGCTTCCCTCTTCATGTAACAAAAACATTTATCTAGAACTTATGTTATGTGCTTAGGAAGAGAAGAAAGAGATGAAGAAAGAGACAATGGCAGTTCACATCAAAAGTTTTCCTGTGATCCATGAACATTTAGAAGAAAACCAATGTGTCTTTTCTTGGTAGAAAAGTTACTGCAGGTGGAATTAAAGAAACTCATATTCCAGGTTGAAAAAAAAACATAAGGATCAATGGAATACATTGAATTCAAATTCAAGATTTATATTAATTTACTAAAATTTCTCCTTAAAAGCAATTTGGATAAACACTGAGCAATGAGTCATGAGAAAAACATAATGTACAATTTATGTCATTAAATTTGTAAAATTAATAATTATATCATAAAGTATAAGCAAATTTAACGATAGGTATCTCCCACTAAGCTCATAGAGATCTACAGAAGCTTTGCAATTTAAGAGTCTTAGAGAATGGTCTGTGCCATTCACCCTTAAGTGACATATTTAGGATCATAAAAAGTATATTTCAAGTAATGAAGATAGCTCTCTATCCATTATGCCATGCTACAGTGAATTATTAACTGTATAACCATATAAAATACAAAAGAATTCTCTGAGACATTGCCATCCACATTACTTTTTAAAGAATAGGGTTTTTTGCTACATTGGAAGAGAGAAGTTATAAGAAATCTGATGGAAGAATTACTAGAAGAAGACTGAAGGATGTATCTTCATAGTCAAAATCACAAGCTCTTTTCTTTCTCCTGTGTATTAATCAACATTCTTGTCATGGTAATGAATCCCATTTAATGTAACAGGTAAAGATGAGGCTCATGGCTACCATAGAAGTATAGTATCATAGGTTATAGTAAATTCACATTTAAATATAGGTATCCATATTGTTCATTTAGAATGCTCAGAGATGAGAATTGTGTGTTAGTGTGTTTACTTTTTGGATTGTTAACTATGTTTTCAGAATGTGACTTTAAAAATCTAATTTAATCATTTACAGTAGAAGTTACATAAAATATTTACAAAGAAAATATAAAAGGTGAAATTAAGATTATAACTTTTAATAAGTTAAAAATAAATGTACATTGTCCCCACAATATTCTGTAATCCCTCATTTTCCTACCTGAAATTTGATTGAAAAATAATGATGTCTTAATTAAGTAAGTTGTTCAGGATTACTCAGCTAGTAAGAGTCTGGAGCACATTTGAAACTCAGGTCCTACTGTGTGTGCTCTCCATAGAAGTATGTAGCTACCTCCAGTGAGTGATCCTGAAGATTAAGATTCAATGTGTTTCAAAACTCTGTGAAAATAGCCCTGGAAGGATGATGTCTCATATTTTCAAAATATTTGGAAATCAATATGTTCTAACAAAATACATAAAAATTTCCTCTGAATGTTATCTCTCTTGATGTAATAAAGAAAAAAAAATGTTTCAATGAAAAATGAAACAAATTAAAATGAAGAAATTTCCAAATAAATAAATAGATTTCACATGACTGGACTTTATATTTTTAGCTCAGTTTCCCTGGTTCATTTCAATGAATCAAAATTGGATGCCAGTAATAAATGTTAAAAAAATCAAAATGTAATTTTGGCTCAACGTGAGAGCTTCTCAATGTAAATGATGGTTAGAGAAATATAAGCTAAAATAATACAAAGTAATAGAACATTAACAGTAGTCATTTCTTTGAAAAATTGAAGCATTATCTTTTAGTTGATTTATGTTTTTTTAAGAAACTAAACATTTATAAGACTTTATTTATTACCCCTTTCCTCCACCACTACCATAAGATGCAATTCTTGCCTTTGCATAAAGAAGACCTGAGTTTAAATCCTGCCTCTGAAACCTGAAACATGGTCAAGGTTACTCCTGGTAATTCTAAGCAAATGTCAAGAATGTAAAATTCATATAAATTACTGGTTTATATTGGATTGAGGATAACATTTATACAACACCTCTCTCTCTCTCTCTCTCTCTCTCTCTCTCTCTCCATATGTGTGTGTGTATGTGTGTGTTTTAGAGTAGTAATTTACTACCTTATTGATATATAGAAATATAGAAATCAGCTAAGTTTTCAAATCTTAGGACAGTTGTTTGTAGAGCAGTATATTCTACCTAGCTGGAAAGTTTTCAGTTATATTCTTATTTTTTTATTCCTGAAGTCCAGTCAAATTAAATCTGAAAGTCTCACCACAAGAAAAACATAAGACATTTTAACTCTAGAAAGTCTCCAAGATCACAACTTAATTTTTAGAAGTTATTATCTGCATACATAGAAACCATCCATGGAGAAATAATCAAGAATCCTTTAAGTATTGAAACACATGAAGCATCGAGATATTAACTTATCTATGGATTACTTGAAAGTAAAATAATAAATATTTTGATATATATTCAATATTGTTTTTACATTGTATTTTAAAAATATTCACCATTTTCTGGTTTTCTTCAGTCATCTTTACTACAGTATTTGATATTGAATTCACAAGATTTAGTTATTTTAAAATTTTGCTTCATTGAAATAACATTTTAAGCAAAATGGAAGTAAGCATACCTTTGACAAAAATCCATTCCCCCAAATTAAGTGAATTATAACATCTATTTTTTAAGGGGGTTTAAATCAGATGAGGGCAGCTAGGTGTTGTAATGGATAGATCACTGACCTTGAAGTCAGGAGGATGGGAATTTGAATCCAATCTCAGGTGATTACCAGTTACTGTGTGACCTTGGATAAGTCACATAACCATGACTGTCTCTCATCCAGGGCCATTTCTAGTCTTCCTGACTCACATATGGCCACTGGAACCAGATGTCTCTGGAGGAGAAAATGAGGCTGGTAACAGCACAGCATCCCCCTCACTCAAATGAAGTTCACATGCTTGCCCTGGCATCATCTCCCTGATGTTGTGGTCTTCTTCAAAAATGAAGGACAACTCTCACCATCAGCATCAGCATCACAACATCATCATCATCATCATCATGATTATTATTATTATTATTATTATTAATGTTAAATCACATGTGTACCCAAACCATTGAATTGATTATTTCCCTTCTTGGATAAATTTCCTAACCTTTCTTTTTATGTAGCATGTTGTGAGGTTCGTATGCTTTATTACATTTGCATTTGGGAATTTATATAATTCTGGGAAAGTTCTGCTCTTCCTTTATTGGTGTCACAGTTTGTATTAAAGACCTAAGTTCAAGAATTCATGGGAAATTGGTAATGGAAAGCTGATATAAACTAGAGTCTTATTGATATAGAGTACAATAAGGAAACAAAGTATATTCACATAGACCAAGTGCAGATATAAATAAACAGATGTTTGTGTCATGCAGGTCAAGGTAAAGGGGAGAAAATTCAATCAATGTCAGGGTTTTGGTGGCAAAATTATATCCCCTGAGAACATACTTGGTTCAGAAATGATAATTGGTCCCAGTTAGGAGGCATTCCTAAACAGACCCAGAAATGGTGAAGTTCTCAGGATCATATATCAGTAATCAAATTTGGTTGAGTGTTGAGTAGGGGGACTTTCCTAAGCCAATAAACTAAGTAGACTATCTAAGGAAGCTGTAGGAAAATGTTTCAGAGGCTGCAACTGGTCAGGAGTCTCCTTCAATCAGAATCTTTTAATTTTATCTTCCTGACATATAGTTATCATCGGTCAAATCATTAGAAAAGTACAAACTATTTTTTGCCTGTATGTTTTTATGGACATGAGCATCATTTAACTTAGTGTCTTATAACATTATCTATAACATCAAATAATATAAAGTTTATAGTTATCATGACTTCTCATTATCAATATAGTTCTCAGAGGGAATCATTTACCCAGTGGTGTCAAGACTATCAATACTATAGGAAGTAAAACAAAAAGAAACAAATACACAAAAAAACAGTCCTTTTTCTTTGAATGTTTTACAATCTTATGAAGATATTCAGATCTCCAAGATTCACCAGGATTTTTTATAATTATAATTCAAGGCATAACCTTGAATGAAAACATGAATTTTATCATTGAAATTTATCTATAAGTATCAGGGACATTCAGTGAGGGGGAAGCAGATGAGGCAGAGCTGAGTCTCACCTCTGATTGTCAAGGATTGAGTGCATACACTTACATGCATCCCCTTACCCCATGTCCCTGGTATCTATACTTTTGTTCTCTAGTCTTTACATAGTCCTGTCTATAATGATTGCTTTTTCACTTTCATAACAATGGGAAGCAACTTTCTCACTATTTTTTATATTTTGAAAATTTCTGTAAGTCTATATTAAAATCAATAAAAATCCTTTCAACAGTCAGGTCATTCTGAAAGTGTAATAAGGATTAATTTTGCATTGTATAATGAGAATTTTATTTTGTAAAAAAGAACTGTCATTTCAGGGGTGGGAATGGAGGGTGGAGGGAAATTTTGTAACTTGGAAATATACATACAAATAAAGGAAAATAAATAATTCAATGAGTTAAAAAAACTTGTTAGTATAATAATTGTGAGGCAGCCCAAAGGCATACTGCCTATGCAGTTCATAGCTTTGGCACCTTATTTTATTTTGTTGATTTCCTCCTTAATTCTCCATTAAAATTTTTTAATTGACAAAAATAAAAGACTGTAATTTCTTAATTTTTTTTCATTTTATCTACTTTCTTCTCTGCTTTGGTGCAACTGATTGATGATTGATTGCAGGCTTCAATGATAGTTTATATCTTGGATTTCCATATTCCAATAGCTAGTTAAATATCAGTATCAGACATTAAAGTGTGACCTTTAATAACTCTTGTACATTTCATTGAAGCAAAGTTCACTTTTAAATATAATGGAATTAATAAAAAAAAGGGGGACAATAAAATATATATGTATGCTTATATCTGGAAATTCTCATACAACTGAGAGATCAAACTAAAATTTGGGAAAAATTTCAATCCAACGTCACTTGCTGAAAGCTCAATTTCCAGAGTTGTTATAGTGTCAGTAGAAGCCTACACATATTATCATGTACTTATCAAGCAATATTGAAATTATTGTTCGCTACATGTAATTTTTCATATCACTAACATGTTAGAGATACTCTCAGAACCTTCAAAGAATTTCTGTGACATTTTTGTACATTATGTTTATCATATATAGCATAATGTTAATAACATAGCACTGTGATTTCTTGATAAATTCATGAATTTCTTAAATCTATACAAATTGTGTTCCATCCCCACATTTTCCTTTTGTGTGATTCTCACCCATTTTTACGACAAATATCAGTGGTTTGGGGGTCAGTGAATTCAGTGGTATAGGAAGTACTCAATGATGAAATTCCTACCACTGATTATGATCAGTTTTTAATGTAGGAGATCTCTGCTCTCCAGAAACTTTCTGAGATGAATAATCAAAACCTTGGAGTTTTTATGTAGGATTTGATCCTTGTTCTTTCTGACTCTAAATAAGTTTCTCTCAAGCTTACAAAATACTGTCCATCCTGATTCTCATTCATGTCCTATAAATTTACTATTCTGGACATTCCAAATATGTCTGGAGATTACTTCAGTTATTTTAACATTTTGTGCCTACCATAATAACAATTGTTTATTTGTTATACATATTACTCTTATGTGATCACCCCATCTTCTTTTCAAGTTCCTGGTGATATATTTGTTTTTCTTATTTTTGCAGATAAAATGTTATCCTTGTTAATATGATGCCTTTTAAAATGTATGTTTTCTACCTCTTCTGGTTCATATAAAATTATAATTCTTCTTGTCTTGCAGCACTCTACTGTCCTGCAATCACTGCTGATAGCAGGTGTGAAGTAATGATATATTGACTGGTTGATTTTCATACAGAAACATGTTGACTATTTTCAACAAAATGCAATCCCTGGTGTGAATTACTATCAATACCAACTCTATTTATACATGAAAAAAATGTAATCCCATCAGGTATTTTCTCAACTAAAAGTTAAAATAATAATAATCAAATTTATCCTTCCATTGACTCAGAAACTTATTTTTAAAATTCTATTTGAATAGAGACAGAACATTCAATTATTAGTCTTTGAAAAATATATTGGTTATGTCCAAATGGATAAGTGAATGATGGATGTGAACGCACAATTCTGAAGGAAAGAGTAGAAAACTAGTAAAACATGAAAAAATGTTCTAAATTACAATTGATAATATAAATGAAAATTAAAACTAGTATTAAATTTCAATCTAGCTCAGCAAATTTATAAAAACGAGAAAATATTTCAATATTCAAGTTGGAGGTATACCTTGTAATATTTCTGGAAAGCAATTTGGAATTATGTAAATAATTATAGACTAAAATTTCCACAATCTTCGACATAGTAATTCCATTAGTTCCATATAGAAAGAAATATTCATAACAATTTTTATGTGTAAGCAAAAAAATGGAAACAAAATATTTGCACCTGCATTTGGGAAGAGTTAAACAAATTGGAGTGTATAGAAATGATGTATTATTATGCTGTGATAAAACAAAACATGAACATGATAAATATAGAGAATAATGGAAGGATTCATATAAATTAGGTAAAAGTAAAGTAAGAAGAACCAGCAAAAATTATATATATATATATATATATATATATATGTATGTATATAACATTGCAACAATGTAAATTGAAAAAAATTAAAAGAGTAAGTATAAATTAGTGAAATTGACTGTTGGAAAATTATTATGACTAAGCATTGACCTAAATAAGAAATATAAGAAGACATTTCTTCCTATTTAACTATACATTGCATAATTATAAGCTTCCAAGTATGGAAAATTGCAAATAACACAGGTTTCTTTTAAACTTTGTTTATTTTTCATTGCCATATTCTTTTGTTGTATTCCTCTATTTTTTCTCTCCTGCTCTCTAATAAGTGATGATTATCTGAAAAGACATGGAAAAGGGCCCAAGAAGAAATGCAACTGATGAATATGTAATATATATATTTATATAGAGATATGTTAATATTTTTCAAAAAATAAATTTAAATTGTATTCCCAGATACTTATCTCTTTTCAGATCCACCTTTTCTGTAAGTGGCCAAAATTCCCATTATTGCTCACCTTAGACTTAGTAGGCAATCATTCCTTTGGGATAAAGTCTTTCCTTAGTGGAGAATTCCCAAGGAAAGGAACTGACTTTTCCTTTTTTAAGGGCTAACTTTGGGAGTGGTTTTAGTGGTTTTAACATTTGTTCAACAATAAGGAGAGCAAAACCAGCCATTTATATCACATAGAACACCAAATGAGCATCTCAATTCAGTGACTTTGTCACTATCAATCTCAGCTTTTAAAACTGTCATTTCAGAAATTGTGCTAGTAATTTTAGTCATTCAAATATCGTCCCATTCTTCACTTCAATATTTTAAAAAAATTTTGTTTTCATGATAACTTAAAATTTATTACTAAAATTTAAATATGAATGAAAAGATAAATTTACAAGATATTTGTTATGTTACTTCTAAATTACAAAGACAGTAAGAAGACCTTGGATTTCATTAGACTTTTAAAGGAACTAAATATATCAAATCTAGACACTTAACTTTAGAAAGGTTATCTCTCTTGTAAGGCAGCATGGAAAAATCGAAAAGAAAACAGGATTTTGAGTCAGAATTTCTGAGTTTGACTTCCAATTGCAATATTTTTTATACAAAGACCTTTAGACAAGTCATTTCAAGTCTCCTAGCTTCATTTTCAGCAGTTGTAATATGAGGAAGTACATATGCATATATGTGTGTATGTAACTGAAATTACTAAAAATTGTTTGTATATATATATATATATATATATATATATACACACACACTATACACACACACGAACACACTTATATTAAAAGGGAGGACAGGAGTTCAAATTCAATCTCAGACAACTGACACTAGCTGTATGACATTAGGCATGTCACTTAACACTGATTGTCTTGCATCCAGGGCCATCTCCAGTCTTCCTGACTCATATTTGGCAAATGGACCCAGATGACTCTGGAGGAGAAAGTGAGGCTGGTGACATAATACAGCATCCCCCTCAATCAAATCCAATTTATGTACTTGTAATGGCAACACCTCTCTGATGTCATGGTCTTCTTCAAGAATGAAGGACAAACATCATTATAATAAAAAAAAATTAAAATGGATCTATCTATATATAAACATATTTATACATATATATGTATTTATACACACACACACACACACACACACATTTGTGTGTGTATTTACAATTGAGAAAATAGGTAAACAGGGTTAAGTTACTTGCCTGTGTCAGGGGTTGGATTTCAGTTCTATCTGCTCCACCATCTACATGCCTTAACAATGTTGTACCTGTTTTTATGGATTGGGTAACAGAAAACAGGAGAAGTTAAATGAATTAGTTATATTACAACTTCGTACAAAATAGTAAATTAATATATACTTTTAGGCAAGTAGAAAAAACTTTTTTCTAATAAAATTTTATGTAAGAATAAATGATAAACAAAGATGTTACAAAGAGCTAGATTATGATGTAGTGAAGAGTTCTTGACTTGGATATTAAAAGAGAATGGAAGAGATAAGCAAGAAATTCTGTAAGCTCTCGTAGGCTTCCCTCAAAAATGATGTTAATTAAGCCTTTAAACTGAATCTAGAGTGATAGACCCACAAAAGAACAGAATAGTGCATTTTCCAGGAAGCTGTCTCAGGTAGAGAGAGAACATAACCAGGAGCAGGAAAAGAGCCTAGTGCAGGGAACAGAAACTAGCATGAATGGGTAAGAGGCGAGCAGTTGGAAATCCTTAGCCACAGTGGAGGCACCTGGGGCCACAATTCATCAAGTCAACTGCACAGCTGGCTATCTGGGAGAACTCCTACCTAGACCCCCATTCAGCCAGCATGATAGGTCTGAATGGCACAGCCCAGTGAGCAAGCCACTAGTATTCTTACCACAGGAAGTCCAGAAGTGGATTGGTCTCTCTCCCAAAACAGAAAGATTGGGACAGTGCCCTGGAACAAACTCAAAATGATTAAGAAAAGTTGGAGAAAAAATTGGACTGTAGAAAGTTAACTTAGAGATAAAGAAAATCACGAGACCATCTAGAAAAGGATAGAATAAAAAAGTAGTGCTAGCAGAGAAGAATATTGAATTGGTCTGTAGTTCTGATGGACTTCATAGAAGATCTTAAAAAGAATTTTATAAATAAAATAGAAATTGATAAACCTTTGGTCAATTTGATAAAAAAGAAAGAAAATTGCTAGTATAATAAAGGAAAAATGTGAAATTAAAGTAATAATTCGTAATTATTTTGCCCAACTCTATGCCAATAAATTTGACAATCTAAGTGAAATGGATGAATATTTACAAAAATATAAGTTGCCCAGTTTGAATGAAGAGGAACTTAAAAACCCAAATAACCATATTTCAGAAAAAGAAATTCAACAAGCTATTATTGAATTCCCTAAGAAAAAATCTCCAGGGCCCTATGGATTCACAAGTGAACGGGGAATGAGGGAGCTAGGTGGCACAGTGGAGTCAGGAGTACCTGAGTTCAAATATGGCCTCAGACACTTAATAATTAGCTAGCTGTGTAACTTTGGACTAATCACTTAACCCCATTGCTTTGCAAAAAACAAACGGGGGAAAAACATTTAAGGAACAATTGTTTCCAATTCTTTTGGAAAAATAGGTGAAGACAGAACTCTGCCTAACTCTTTCTATGACACCAATGTAGTGCTGATACCTAAACCATGAAGAGTTAAAACAGAGAAAGAAAATTATAGACCTATTTCCCTGATGAATATAGATGGAAAAATTTCAAATGTAATCTTAGCAAAATGATTAAAGAAGGTTATCATTTGGATAATACACTATCATCAAGTAGGATTTATCCCAGGAATGCAGAGATGTTTTAATATTAGTAAAATTGTTATTATAATTAATTATATCAGTGACAAACTTATCAGAAATCATATGATTATATCAATAAATGCTGAAAAATCTTTTGACAACATACAGCACCCATTCCTACTAAAAATACTATAGAGAGGAGTGGCTATGTGGCAGAGTGGCTAAAGCACCGACCTTGAAGTCAGGAATACCTGGGTTCAAATCCGGTCTCAGACACTTAATAATTACCTAGCTGTGTGGCTTTGGGCAAAGCCACTTAACCCCATTTGCCTTGCAAAAACCTAAAAAAAATACTAGAGAGAGAGTGTAGGAATAAATGGATTGTTCCTTAGAATAAGCAATATCTATCTGAAACCATCAACAAGCATTATATACAACAGGGTTAGGCTAGAGGCATTCCCAAAAAGATCAGGGGAAAAACAAGGATGCCCATTATCACCACTTACTATTCAATATTGTACTAGAAATGTTAGCCCCAGCAATAAGAGATGAAAAAGAAATTGAAGAATTAGAATAGGGAAGTAGGAGACAAAATTCTCAGTCTTTGAAGATGACATGATGGTATACCTAGAGAATCCCAAAAAATCATTTTAAAAAACTACTAGAAATAAGTCACAGGATATAAAATAAACTCTTATAAATCCTCAACATTTCTATATGACTATCAAGATGCAGCAGAAAGAGAAATCACATTGAAAGTAACCTCAGACAATATAAAATACCTGGGAGTCTCCCTGTCAAGGGAAGACACAGAAACTTTTTAAAAACAATTACAAAACACTTCTCAGACAAATAAAATCAGATTTAAATAACTGGACAAACATCAACTGCTTATGGATAGATCGAGCTAATATAATAAAAATGATATTCTTCCAAAACTAAACTACTTGCTTAGTGCCCTACCAATCAACATCCCCCAAAATTACTTTGACTTAGAAAAAAAATTATAAGTAAATTCATATGGATAAATAAAAAGTCAAGAATTTCCAGAAATTCAATGAAAAAAAAGTACAAAAGAAAGTGGCTTATCCTTACATAAAGCATCATAAAGCATCAGTTATCAAAACTGTGGTATTGGCTAAGAAATGGAGTGGTGGACCAGTATAAAAGAATAGGTGGAATAGCAGGAAATGATTATAGTAATCTGCTGTTTGATAAATCCAAAGAGTCCAGCTATTGGGATAAAAACCCTCTCTTCAATAAAAAACTTTTGGGAAAATTGGTAGTTAGTATGGAAGAAACTTGGATTAGACCAACACCCTATACCAATATAAGATCAAAATGGATACAGGATTTAGACATAAAAACATTATTATAAGTAAACTAGAATATCAAGAAGAAGTATACCTGTCAGATCTATGGAAAGTGAAGAAAGTTTATGACCAAGGATGAGATGGAGAACATCATTAAAAACAACTAGATCATTTTGAATACATTAAATTAAAAAGTTTTGCACAGACAAAACCACTGTAACCAAGATCAAAAGAAATGTAATTTGGGAAACAAATTTTGCAACTAGCATTTCTGACAAGGATCTCATTTCTAAAATATACAGATAACTGAGTCAAATTTTCAGTAAAAAACGCCATTCCCCAATTGACAAATGATCAAAGGATATGCAAAGGTAATTTATAGATGAGGAAATCAAAGTGAACTATAATCATATGAAAAATTGCTCTAAATCATTACTTATTAGAGGACTGCAAATTAAAGTATCTCTGAGGTACCACCTCACACCTCTCAGGCTGGCCGATAGGACCAGAAAGGACAATGATCAATGTTGGAAGGGATGTGGGAAATCTGGGACACTAATGTCTTGGTGGAGCTGTGAACTCATCCAACATTTCTGGAGAGCAATTTGGAATTACACCCAAAGTGCAACAAAATTGTGCATACCAATACTGGGTCTATACCCTGAAGAGATGAGGAAAAAGGGTAAAAATACCACTTTTACAAAAATATTCATCGCAGCCCTGCTTATGGTGGCAAAGAATTGGAAATCAAGTAAATGTACTTCGATTGAGGAATGGCTTAACAAACTGTGGTATATGTGTATCATGGAGCACTATTGTTCTATTAGAAACAAGGAGGGATGGGAATTCTGGGAAGCCTGGAAATAATTGCATGAACTGATGCTGAGAGAGATTAGTAGAACCAGAAGAATATTGTACACCCTAACAGCAACATGATCAACCTTGTGGGTGATGATCAACCTTGATGGACTTGCTCATTCGATCAGTGCAACAATCAGGGTCGATTTTGGACTATCTGCAATGAAGAATATCATCTGTATCCAGAGAAAGAATTGTGAAGTTTGAAAAAAGATCAAAGACTATTACCTTCAATTTAGGAAAAAAACTCATTATCTTATTATGTAATTTTGCTATCTCTTATATATTTTTCTTCCTTTAGGATATGATTTATCTCTCTTTGAATTCAACTTAGATCAATGTATACCATGAAAACAATGTAAAGACTAACAGACTGCCTTCTGTCGGGGTGGGTGGGAAGAGGGGAGCAACAATATGGGAAAAATTGTAAAACTCAATATAAAAAAAATCTTTAAAAACAATAAGATAGAATAATTAGGAAAATAAAAGCAAGAAAAATTTAATGTGTTGTGAAAGAAAGCATAAAAATTGAACAGAAAAAACATTTTCTTTAAAAATACAATTGAAGACTTCCAGCCAACATGGCAGAGAGAAGCCAGGTACTAAAGTTCTCCTGGATTTCCCTCAGAACTGACATGAGTCAAGCCTCTTAACAAATTTTGGATCCTCAGAACCCATAGAAGAACAGAGGGGAACATTTTTCAGCAAGGTCTGTCATGGGGGAGTATGAGAAAGCCCAGGGCAGAGAGCAGAGTTCCAATGCAGGGTGATGCCAGGGACTTCTCTTAGAACCACTGTGGAATTATTTGCCTTATGCATGACACATGGACAGAAGAGCTCCAGTGCAGTGGCCTGGACATCTATCCAGCCAGCTCAACTTGTCTGGAAGACCTGGGCCTGGTGTCCACTCCTCCTGTTTTCATCAGAGGAGTCCCCACATTTCCAGCAAAGCCTCCTGTTATTCCTGGGTGAGGGCCTATCATTCTACAACATGAACAGAAATAGCCACAGGTGGTCATACTTTGTCCCAAGGACTGGGTAAAGGCAGCAGATCTTCCCCAGCACTGTTTGTGGTTACACTGATTACAGACAGATCCTTTGATATTTTTCCCCTGGGGGCCCAGCCTAGATTATTCAAGGACAGTCCAGATCATGCTTCAGGCCTAGGGAATGGGCTACTGACAACACCAACATAAACAATCCATCAGAAAGCTTCTGGGGACCGACTGAGTAACCCACTGGAGTTGTTAACATCAGGGAACAAGGTATCTAAGGATTTCAATACAGAGGGTCTATAAACCAGCCCCTCCCCAACATAAGAATCTAAATAAAGGGCCCCAAATGAAGAAAGGTCACTCCAAAGTGGGATCCTTTGAATGTTTCCTTGGAGATAAGGATTCCAGCTCAGAGGAGGACAGAAGAGGTGGAGCTTCAGAGGAGAATATGAATTGGGCTCCAGGCAAGAATGACTTCTTAAAAGAGATCAGAAAGGAGTTTAAAAATCAAATGAAAAAAATTGGGAAAATAAATGCAAGAGAAAATTAACATCTTATAACAAGAAAACACATGCTTTAAAAACACAATAGCACAAGTGCAAAAAGAAAACAATTCTCTCAAAAACAATTGGACAAATGGGAAAAGATAATAACACCTCCTTCAAAAATAGAATTGACCAATTGGAAAAGGAGATTCAAAAGGTAAATGAAGAAAATTCTTCTCTTAAAAAAGATGGGAATCTGTGGAAACTAATGATATCATGATATACCAAGAATCTCTTAAACAAAACTTTTTAAAAAAATGAATAAAAAGGGGGCAGCTAGGTGGTGCAGTAGATAAAGCACCAGCCCTGGAGTCAGGAGTACCTGGGTTCAAATCTGGTCTCAGACACTTAATAATTACCTAGCTGTGTGGCCCTGGGGAAGCCACTTAACCCCATTTGCCTTGCAGAAAAAAAAACCCGAAAAAAAAGAAGAAAATGTAAAATATCTTATTGGCAAAACAACTGACCTGGAAAATAGATCCAGAAAAGACAATCTTGAAAACCTTGAAGGAAAAATAAAGGCTGTATTACATACTTCATGATATAGTGAAGGAGAATTGCCCTGACAAAATGAAACCAGAGGGCAAAATAATCAATGAAACAATACATTAATCCACTCCTGAAAGGCATCCCAATGTGAAAACACCAAGGAATATTGCGGCCAGTTCCAGAACTATCATATCAAGGAGAAAATCCTGCAAGTGGCTAGAAAGGAAAAGATGCGGTCAGGATTACACAAGATCTGGCTGCATCAACATCAAGGGATCAAAGACGTGCAATAATATATTCCAGAAAGCAAGGGAACTTGGATTGCAGCCAAGAAGCTGAGCCTTTTCTTTCAGGAGAAACAATGGACATTTAACAAAATAAGAGATGATGAAAAGACATGATCTAAACAGAAAATTTGGTCTTCAAATAGGAGAGTCAAGAGACACATGAAAAGGTAAACAGAAGAAAAGAAACAAAAACCCCCTGTTATATAATAGGATTGAACTGGTTTTGTCCCCACCTGGGAAGGAAATTCTCATAATTCTTGAGAATTGTAACTCTTTTGGAGGGAATATACTTAGGTAGAAGGAATGGTCATTCATGATATGTCCATGATTTTGGTGGAAGGATTTAAATATATATATATGGTGGAAAAAGGGGTGGCTGGGTGGTATAGTGGATAGAGCACAGGTCCTGGAGTAGGAGTACCTGAGTTCAAATCTGTCCTCAGACAATTAATAATTACCTATCTGTGTGTCCTTGGGCAAGCTGCTTAACACTGTTTTCCTTGCAAAGATCTAAAAAAAAGGGGGAACAATAAAGTGTCAGGATGAAACTGGGAGATTGAATGGGGTAAATTACATCGCATGAAGAGGTACAAAGGATCAATTGCAATAGAGGTAAAGTAAGAAGAAGTTGAGAACCACCTGAATCTTAGTCTCATCATATTTGGCTCAAAGAGGGATTCACAAACATACTTAGTTGAGTTTAAAAGCTTAAGAGGGGGAAAGGGAGGGGAGGGCAGAAGGAATTGATAGAAAGAAGGAAGGAAAAAGGAAAGGGAAAAGGGAAAGGAGAAAGAAAAGAGAGGGGGATTGGATGCAAGAGGGTAAACACACTGAAGGAGGTAGCAATCTGAAGCCAAATACTGGGTAGTTTGCTATAAGGAAATAAAAATCGAAAAATACAAACAGAGGGGAGATTACATGGTGGGTGATAAAGAGTTAGTAATTATAACTTTGAATGTAAATGGGATGAACTCTCCTATAAAATGGAATCAGATAGTAGAGTGGATTAAAACAGAGTTCTACAATATACTGCTTACAAGAAATGCATTTGAAGTAGACAGAAACATACAGAGTAAAGATAAAAGACTGGAGCAGAATATATTATGCCTTAACAGAAGTGAAAAAAGTAGGGGTAGCAATCATTATCTCATTCAAAGCAGCTACAAAAATAGATCTCATTGAAAGAGATAAGGAAGGAAACTATAACCTCCTAAAAGGTACCATAGACAATGAAGTAATTTCAATACTAAATACATACGCACCAAATTATATAGCTTCCAGATTCTTAGAGGAAAAGCTGAATGAGTTATAGGAAGACATAGACAACAAAATTCTACTGGTGGAGATCCCAACCTCCTCTCTCAGAATTAGATAAATCTAGTCATAAAACAAACCCTGGGGGTGGGCCGGGAGAGAGACCTGGTGCTGGAGAGCTGCATGGGCTGCTGCTCCAGCATGAGCCCTGGGGCAGAGACAGCAAACCTCTGACCTTGACCCTTGCTCCAGTCCCACTCCACACCTACTCCCTTGCCCCCAGCCCAGACCATGTCCAAGACAGAGGAAGCCAAGTGGCTGGGTGGCTATGGAGAACCACATGAAGAATAACTATGTGCTGGGCATTGGCAGCAGCTCTACCATGCCATACAGAGGATAGCTAAAAGAATGAACTATAAAGACTTGAATGTTGCCTGTATTCCCACATCCTTTCAGGTCCAGCAGCTAATTCTTCAGAATGGTTTAACTCTAAATGACCTGGACGGACACCCAGAGCTTGATCTTGGTATTGATGGTGTTGATGAAGTAGATGCTGACTTCAAACTCATCAAAGGCGGTGGAGGCTGTCTGACACAGGAGAAGGTTGTAGCTGACTATGCCAAATATTTCACCATCATTGTTGATTATAGGAAGGTTTCAAAGAACCTCAGTGACCAGTGAGTGAAGGATATTCCCAATGAAGTCATCCCCATGGGCTATGTCCCTGTGACTAGGTCCCTGTTTCAGAGGTTCAGCAGAGTGGCTGAGTTGCAAATGGCTGAGTGCAAGGTGGCACCTGTGGTGACGGACAATGGCAACTTTCTGCTGGACTGGAAGTTTGACCAGCTCCATAAATGGAGTGAAGTGGATATGGCCATCAAAATGATATTTCAGGCCTTGTGGACATGAGTCTTTTTATAAACATGGCTGAAAGAATCTACTTTGTCATGGAAGACAGCTCAGTCATCATGAGGGAGAGGCTGTGTCACTGACTGAGAACCCACTTTACCCAATCAGAGAAGCCTAAGTGCCTTTGCCTTAACATACTTGCCCTAGGACAACTGGTCAGAGCATGGGGGGAAGCACCTTAAATATTTTTGAATGCAAATACTACCCAATAAAGGAAATTTTTTTTGAGTCCTTGACTTGAGGTTGCTGGTTTCTTATTATTATTCTGAGTGTTTGGTTTTCAGGGGAATTCCAAAATGTCAGCCACTGTGCCAGCCCAGTTTGTTAAAGGGCTGAGCCAACAGCCCCTGATGACTTACTAGAGCCATTGATAATCTTTATGCCTTCATTCTTTATTTGTTGGAGTTTTTTGAGTTTATATTTTCATAACTCAAAATATAGAGTCACACTTTTAGCTTAGCATGTGTGTGAGCTGAGCATCACCCTTGATAGTGACCTTCACTGATGTGCTATTTTGACCTCAGTCCCAGCCCTACTCAGCCAAGTTCAGGTCACTCATTCAAACTGGGGAGCCCATGCCTGGCCTCCCTGATGGAAAGGATTTTCCTAGTATAACCCTAGTGCTGCTTAGAGAAACCTCTCATCAGGAGGATTTGTTTTTGTTGTTGTCAACCTTTTCTTGGATCCTTTGTTTGCCTTTCTCCCCTAGGGTTTGTCACTTGCACAGATGGGCATCAGAAGACATCTGATGTGTATTGAAATAAAACAACTCTGCCACTTCAAAAAAAACACATAGGAAGATAATGATGTGAATAAAATGTTAGAAAACTTAGATATGATAGATCCCTGGAGAAAATTGACTGGGGATCAAAAGGAATATACTATTTATTTTGTACATGGTACCTACACAAAAATTGACCATGTATTAGGTCATAAAAATCTCATAATCAAATGCAGAAAGGCAGAAATTTTGAATACATCCTTTTTTTGATCATGATGCAATAAAAATCACGGGCAATAAAAGACCATAGAGAGATAGACCTAAAGCTAATTGAAAACTAAATAACATAATTTAAAAAAAAATTATGATCATGGAAAAAATTAATGATTTCGTTCAAGACAATGACAATAATGAGACAACATACCAAACTTAGGAGATAGAGCCAAAGCAGTTATTAAGGAATATTTTATATCTCTAAATGTTTAAATGAATAAAATGGAGGAAGAAGAAATATATGGAACCAAAATTTAGAGAAAGAACAATTTAAAAATCCCCAAATAAAAAATAAGATATTCTGAAAATTTTAGGTGAAATTAATAAAATCAAAAGCAAGAAAACAATTGAAAATAAATAAAACCAAGAGTTGGTTTTATGAAAAAAACCTAATAAATTAAATAAACCTTTGATTAAAAAAAGAGAAAAAAGCAATATTCATAGTATCAAAAATGAAAAAAAAGGTAAACATACCTACAATGAGGAGTAAATTAAAGTAATAAATTTGGAACTATTTTGCTCAACTGTATAACAATAAATTTGATAACCTAAATGAAATGTATGTATATTTACCAAAATATAAACTCCCTAGGTTAAAAGAAGAGAAAATTAAATACTTTAATAACCCTATCTCAGAAAGAAGAAATTTAAGAGGCTATCAATGAACTCCATAAGAAAAAATCTCCAGAGCCAGATGGAGTCACAAGTGAATTCTATCAAATATTCAAGGAACAATTGAATCCAATATTATATAAAGTACTATGCTATATAAATACAATACTAGATAAACTCCAATACTATATAAAATAGGTGAAGATAGAACTCTGCCTAATTCCTTCTATGACACCAATATGATGCTGATACCTAAACCAGGAAATGTCAAAATGGAGAAAGAAAATTATAAACTAATTTATCTAATGAATATGGATGCAAAGATTTTAAATAAAATAGTGGCAAAGCAATGAAACAAGTTTATCACTAGGATAATACACTATGACCAAACATGATCTATTGCAGGAATGCAGGGTTGGTTCAATATTAGAAAAACTGCCAGAATAATTGACTACATCAATTAAAAACCTAGCATAAATTATATGATTATCTCAAGAGATGCTGAAACATCTTTTAACAAAATACAGCCCCCATTTCTACTAAATGCACTAGAGTCGCAATAAATGGAGAGTTCATTAAAATGATAAGCAGTATCTATGTGGAAACCATCAACAACCATTATATGCAATGGGCAATAGCTAGAAGCACTCCTAATAAGATCAAGGTGAGACAAGGTTCTCTGTTATCACCACAAATATTCAACATCATAGTACAAATGTTAGCTTTAGCAATGAGAAGAAAAAGAATTTGAAGGAATTAGAATTGGGAATGAAGAAATAAAACTCTCACTCTGCAGGGGATATGATTATATACCGAGAGAATGCTAAAAAATCATCCAAGAAAACTAGTGGAATGAAATAGCAGCTTTAGTAAACTAGCAGCATATAAAATAAATCCACATTATTTCTCAGCACACACACATATATATAGATAGATAGATAGATAGATAGATAGATAGATAGATAGATATAGATATATAATATATCTTAAGATACTCACCAAGGAATAGAAAAAGAAATTCTATTTAAAATAAGTTAAGACAGCATAAAATACTTGGGACTCTACCTGCCAAGGCATTCTCAAATCTTTGAAAACAGCTATAAAACACTTTTTACACAAATAAAATCAGATCTAAACAACTTGGCAAAAATCAACTGCTCATGAATAGGCTGTACTAATATAATAATAATGACAATTCTAACTAAATTAAACTACTTCTTTAGCTCTATGCCAATGAAACTTCCAAATATATTACTTTCCTGAGGTTAAAAAAATAGTAACAAAATTCATATGGAAGCACAAAAGCCAAGATTATCTAGGGAAATAATGAAAAATTAAAAAAAAATGCAGCCTAGCTATACCAGATCCTTTTTCAATTGATACTTTATTTTTCCAAAACCATGTGAAATGGGTATATTTTTAAGTTACAAAATTTCTGTACTCCTTCACTTCCTACCTTGTCCTCTCGGCGTCGGTGGTGAACACTCAGGTTAATATTTGGTTTAACACATTTGTGTTAAACATGTTTACAGATTATTTGTTTTCAGTATGAGGAATTAAGATTAACAGAAAGAAGTACATAAGAGAAAGTTTTTCATAAAGTGAATGCTTGTCAGATTCCATTAGAGTTTTTGTTGTTGTTTTGTTTTTCTTGGCTGTGTTCCAAACTCCCTTACTCTTTGGAATATCACTTTCCAGGCCGTTTGATCCCTTAATATTGATGCAATCGGGTCTTATGTACTCCTTGCTGTGGTTCCTTGGTATCTAAATTGTTTCTTTCTGGCTGCTTGCAGGATTTTCTCTTCTACTAATAGTTTTGCAATTTGGCCACAATATTATAGTGTTTTCATTCTGGAGCCCCTTTCAGGAGGGAATCACTGAATTATTTCATTAACTATTTTGCCCTCTGGTTTCATAACATCAGGTCAATTTTCCATCATTAAATCCTGTAATATTTAGTCAGGCTTTTTTCTCCTCAATTTTTCAGGAAACCCAATGATTCTTAAGTTGTCTCTTCTGGATCTATTCTCGAGGTTTTGCTGATGAGGTATTTTATGTTTTCTTCTATTATTTTTTTTTTAATTTTTGGTTTTGTTTAACAGATTTTTTCATGAAATCATTAGTTTCCACAGATTCCACTATTTTTTTTAGAGAAGAATATTTTCATTTACCTTTTGCAACTCCTTTTCCAATTAGTCAATTCTGTTTTTGAAGAAGTTTCCCATTTGTCCAATTGAGGTTTTGAGAGATTTTCTTTTTGCATTTTTCAGTTGTATTTTCCAAGGATTTGTTTTCTTATTGCAAGATGTTAATTTTCTCTTGCAAAGTGTTGACTTTCTTTTGAGTTTCTTTTCCCAATTTTTCCAATTGATTTTAAACTACTTGATTTCTTCTAGGAAGTCTTTCTGGGCTGGAGGTCAATTCAGATTTCTATGGACCCCCCTTCTAGCTGGCTTTTCTTCATTTTCCTAAGATATTGTGTTGGGGGAGGGGCTGGTTCACAGATCTTTGGTGTTGAAATTCCTAGAGTTTTTAGTGACTGGGTTTCGTAACTCCAAGTGGGCTGGCCAGTGATAGGGTGCTGGTTACTTTCTCCAGGGTGTCTGTGGCCTTGATTTGAGGCCCACACCCTAGACCTGGAAGAGTTGGGGGGACATAGCTGGACACTAATATCCTTGAACCATGTGGATTGGTCCCTAGGGCTAGATATTCTTCTGAAGGTGCCCTGCTGCCCACTATGTTTGTTCTGGGAAGAGGGCTCTGCTGTGGCCCTGCTCCTCCAGACTAACTGAACTGCACTCTGCAACTCTCTCTGCTGGAACTCCCCCTTCCAGACCTGATGGAGCTGCCCTGGCTGCCACTCATGTAACCAAAGCCTCCATAGCTGCTCTTAGGTTAGTCCTCAGGTTTCACCCCACTGCCCCAGACTGAGTCTCTCTGTCTCCCCCCACAAACACATATACACACTCTACTGAGACAGACCTTGTTGGGAGATGTTCTTCAGCTAGCTCCATTTTTTTATTTTTAGAAAGATTTTATTTATTTTGAGTTTTACAATTTTCCCCCATTCTTGCTTCCCTCCCCCCACCCTCCACAGAAGACATTCTGAGAGTCTTTACATTGTTTCCATGGTATGCATTGATCTCTCAACTAGCTTCTTTTAATGGGTTTTGTCAATCCAATTTCTGTTAAGAGGTGTTATTCTTATTAGTTCTGAGGGAAAGCCAGTGCCTAGCTTCTCTCCATCATCTTGACTGGAAGTCTATGTATGATTTATTAAGGAATAATAGCATTTCATAGCATTCATATATACCATAAATTGTTTATTAGTTCAACAGTTAATGGGCATCCTATCAGTTTCTAATTCTTTGCCACTACAGAAAGAGATGCTATGAATATTTTCGTACTTGTGGGACTTTTCCCAATTTTTTTATTATTTTTTCTGGCTATAGCACAAGATTTTGCACTAATAAAATCAATGCTGCCAAAATTATAAGGAAAACAGAAAGCTGGGAAGCAATCTTCACAACTAGGATTTCTGATAAAGGTCTCATTTCTAACATAAAGTGTTTTATCAAATTTATAAGGTTGCAAGTCATCCCCCAATTGATAAATGGTCAAAGGCCATGAATAGACCATTAACAAACGAAGAAATTAAAGCTATATATAACCATTTGAAAAATGCTCCAAATCATTTTTGATTACAGAAATGCACATCAAAAACTCTGAGGTTTCATCTCACACCTATCAGATTGGCCAGGATGGGAAAAAGGGAAAATGATCAATGTTGGAGAGGATGTGGGAAGTTTGGGACATTAATGTTTTGCTGGTGGAGTTGTCAACTGATCCAATCATTCTGGAAAGCAATACGGAAATATACCCAAAGAGAAATAAAATGTTTTATTTCCTTTGACCCTAATTCTAGTCCTATATCCTGATGAAATTATAAAAAAAAATTGGAAAAATCCTACATGCTCCAAAATATCCATAGCAGCTCTTTTTGTCGTGGCAAAAAATTGGAAATCAAGGAGATGTCCATCAATTGGAGAATGGCTTAACAAGTTATGGTATATGAATATTATGAAACATTATTGTTCTATAAGAAACTATAAATGGTCAGATCCTAGAGTACCATGGAATGATTTACAGAATCTGATGCTGACTGAAGGGAGCAGAACCAAGAGAACAACACACACATTAGCAGCAACATTTTGAGATGATCAACCTGGAGGGAAGCAGTTCCTCTCAGCAGTTCAGAAAGCTCAGACAATTATATTGGATGGACTATGGACAATGTTGTCCCCATCCTGAGGAAGAAAAACAAAACAAAACAAAACACAATTCTTCAGAATCTGTTGAACACAATAAAAATTATCTGTAATGCATCTCTTTCCATTAATCCTAATTCCTATGCCAAAAATAACTAATCTGTAAACATGCTTATCAAAAAAATATATATATATATTTGATAAGCATGTTTACAGATTAGTTTTATATATATATATATATATATATATATATATATATATAAATGCTAATCTTACTGTTCACTAGTGAAGGTGGTAAGTGGGAATGGAGGGTTGGAGGAAATTTTGTAACTTGAAAAATATACATGTGCATATGGATGAAAAATAAGTAAATAAATAAAATAATCTGGATAATTTTGATAACATTAAATTATAAATGTTTTGCAAAATAAATCCACTGTAAGATCAAAAGGACGTCTTAAATTGGGAAACAATTTTTACAACTAGGGTTTCTGACAACAGACTCATTTCTAAAATATATAGAGAACTGAGTCAAATTTATACAAAAAGAAAACTAGTCATTACCTAACTGAAAAATGGTAAAAAGGATATGTAAAGGCAATTCTAAGACTAGGAAGTCAAAGCTATTTATAGTCATGTGAAAATTGGTCTAAGTCTTATTGATTAAAGAAATGGAAATTAAAGCATCTCTGGGGTATGACTTCACACCTGTAAAATTGGCCAATATGACCAGAAAGCATAATGATCAATGCTGAAGGGGATGTGGGAAATCTAGGACACTAATGCATTGTTAGTGGAGTTATGAGTTTATCCAACTTTTCTGGAAAGCAAATTGGAATTATGCCCAAAGGGCAATTAAAATGTGCATACCTGGGGCAGGGCAGCTAGGTGGTGCAGTGAATAGAGCACCGGGTCCTGGAGTCAGAAGGTACTCAGTTCAAATCCAGTCTCAGACACTTACTAATTAACTAGCTGTGTGATCTTGGGCTAGTCACTTTATCCCATTGCCTTGGAAAAAAAATTTTTAAAATGTTCCTAGCAATACTACTACTGAGTCTGTATCCTAAGGAGATGATGAAAAAGTATAAAAATCCCACATAGTAGCTCTGTCTATAGTGGCAAGAAATTGGAAATTGAGCAGATGCCCATCAATTGCAGAATGGCTGAAAATATTGTGATATATGTATATGATGTATAGATTTATAAAACTATTGTTCTATTGGAAATTAAGAGGAATGAGGTTTCAGAAAAGCCTGGAAAGTCTTGCATGAATTGATGGTGAGTGATATGAGTGGAGCCAGAAGAACAATGAACACACTAACAGCAGCATGAGGTGATCATCAATATTGATGAACCTGCTCACTCCATCAGTGCAATAATCAGGGATGATTTAAGGGGATCTGTGATGGAGAATAACATCCATGGAATTTAAAGGAAGACCATCCCTTATTGTCTTCAAGTTTTAGATTTGTCTTAAGTATTATGTAATTTTGTTATCTCTAATGTTTTCTTTCTTTCTCTTGGAACTGTTTCTTCTTTCACAACACATTCAATTTTAATCTATGTATATCATGTATGCAAATGTAATGACTACATCAGATTTCCTTCTGTTTGTACAGGGGGAGGGAAGGAGAAAATATTATAAATTTCAAAACTGTGGAAAAATGATTGGTAAAAACTAACACTGTATATAATTGGACACTAAGTAAAATATTTATATGGTAGAAAAAATAAGTAAAAAAGAAGATATGGTGATCTCATAATTAAAACAAGAGAGTTCTATGTTTGCTTTTGCTTTGTCTGAAATAAGGATTGCAACTGCTGTCTTTTTCATGTTGAAACAATATATTCTGCTCCAGTATTTTACCTTTATTCTATGTGTATCTCTCTGCTTCAAACGTGTTTCTTGTAAACAACATATTGCAGGATTCTGATTTTTATTCCACTAAGGTAACTGCTTCTATTTTATGGACAAGTTCATCCCATTCACATTCACAGTTATAGTTAGATAATTTTTATTACCCTCTAATCCATATGCCCTTCTTTTGTGCTTTTCTTTCTCCATTCACTTACCTCTCTTCACTATGTTTTACTTTTGAATAATTTCTGCTTCTATTCCAGTTCCATCAGTTACCCTTCCTTTTCTTTCTTTCTCCTTTAACTTTTCCGCATCTTCCTTCTGTCCCTTCTGTAAGTTATTCCCTTCCTTCTCCAGATCCCTTATGCAGTAGGATAAGATAAATTTCTAAACTCAATAGAGTGTATATGTTTTGCCCCTCTTTGAGTAAAATCTCATGAAAGTAAGATTCAAGCAATTCTCATCCCTACTCTTATTTCCCATTAGTGCAATAAGTGCTTTGTTATCCTTCAAGTGGTCTAATTTTGCCAATCTTTCCTCCCCCTTACCCCCATCCTGGTACAATCCCCACTTTTTTTACCATTTTTTTTGTAAAGAAAGATTTTATTTTTTTTTGAGTTTTACAATTTCCCCCCATTCTTGCTTCCTCTGCCCATCCCCCACAGAAGGCATTCTGTTAGTGTTTACATTGGTTCCCTGTTATACATTGATCACAGTTGAATGTGATGACAGAGAAATCATATGTTTAAGAAGAAATATAAAGGAGGTGGACCCAAGATGGCGATAGGAGAGGACAGTCTCGTAGGTGCTCTGGATCAAAACTTATAAGGTAAGGACTCTAAATTTTTGAAAGACAGAACCCACAGAGGGATCCAGTGAGGCAGTTCTCCAACCCAAGGTAACCTGGAAAAGAGTGGAAAGGCTCCGCTCCACAGGGTTAGAGGGTCATCCGCCAAAGTGAACAAACTTCACCCTCCTGGAGGCAACCCCAGGGTGCGGGGAGCCATGGCTTTCAGAAGTGAAGTCAGTTTCCTGATCTACAACACGGGGAGCATCAGGTACAACTTGGGGGATCAATGGGGGGACCTCTGCCAGAGTGAGCACGTGAAGCCCAGCCCTCAGGGCACACAGCAAGCATCGTGGTCTTGCAGCCCAGATCCAGAAACTGGAAGCATGCAGAGTCGGTAAGCAGGAGCCCCCCAGGGCATTAGTACTGAGCCTAGGAGGGGAGTGGAGCGAGAGTGCTGAGCTCTTTCCTCTGTCCATGGAACAAGACTCTGGGGTTCTGACCACATTCAGATCCTGATCATAGTCCAGACCCCCCATAGAACAGTAGGGCCCCACCCCACCTCAACCCCTTGGCAAATGGGTGCACTTACAGTCACTCACAGACCAGGAGGGATTAAAGAGCCTCACATATTCCAAAGCTCAGCAAACACAACAAAACAAGGCAAAGGCTGGAGAAATGAGTAAGCAGAGAAAAAAGAGGAATACCATTGAGAAATACTTTGCCTGTGATCCCAAGAAGGATCAAAACACTCCATCTGAAGATGTGGAAATACAAGCTCCTGCATCTAAAGAGTCCAAGAAAAACAGAGATTGGACTAAGGCTATGATAGAGCTCAAAAAAGACTTTGAAAATCAAGTGAGGGAGATAGAAGGAAAATTGGGGAAAGAAATGAGAGAGATGCTGGAAAAATATGAAAAAGAAGTCAGCAGCTTAATCAAGGAGATCCAAAAAAAAATGCTGAAGAAAATAACATGTTAAAAACTAGCATGGTTCAAATGGATAAAACAGTTCACAAAGTTATTGAAGAGAAGAATGCTTTAAAAAGCAGAATTTGACAGATGGAAAAAGAGATAAGAAAGCTATCTGAGGAAAACAAATCCTTCAGACAAAGAATGGAACTGAGGGAGGTTGCTGATTTTACGAGAAATCAGGACACAATACTCCAAAATGAAAAGAATGAAAAATTAGAAGAAAATGTGTAACATCTCATTGAAAAAACAACTGATATTGAAAACAGATTTAAGAAAGATAATTTAAAAATTATTGGAATACCTGAAAGTCATGACCGGGAAAAAAGTCTTGACAAGATTTCCAAAGAATTACTACAGGAAAATTGCCCTGATATCCTAGAAGCAGAAGGCAAAATAGAAATTGAGAAAATCCACCGATCTCCTCAAGAAAGAGATCCAAAAAGAAAAAACCCAACTCCGCGGAATATTATAGCCAAGTTCCAGAATTCCCAAGTAAAAGAGAAAATATTACAAGCAGCCAGAATGACACAATTCAAATATCATGGAGCTGTAGTCAGGATCACACAGGACTTAACAGCAACTACATTAAAAGCTCATAGGGCTTGCAATATGATACTCCAGAAGGCAAAAGAGCTTAGACTCCCAGGTATTTTATATTGTATGAGGTTGCTTTGAATGGAATTTCTCTTTCTATCTCTTTCTGTTGTGTCTTGCAGGTCATGTATAGAAATGCTGAGGATTTATGAGGGTTTATTATATATTCTGCTACTTTGCTAAAGTTGCTAATTATTTCTAGTGGTTTTTTTAGATGACTTTTTACGATTCTCTAGGCATACCATCATGTCATCTGCAAAGAGTGAGAGTTTTGTCTCCTCCTTCCCTATTCTAATTCCTTCAATTTCTTTTTTTCTCTTATTTTTGAGGCTAACATTTCTAAAATGATATTGAATAGTAGTGGTGATAATGGGCATCCTCGTTTCACCCCTGATCTTATTGGGAATGCTTCAAGCCTATCTCCATTGTATATAATGCTTGTTGATGGTTCGTATAGATCCTGCTTATTATTCAAAGGATAAAACCATTTATTCCTACAATCTCTAGTAGTTTTAGTAGGAATGAGTGCTGTATTTTATCAAAAGTTTTTCAGCATCTATTGATATGGTCACACAATTTCTGATAAGTATGTTACTGATATAATTGAATATACTAACCGTTTTCCTAATATTGAATCCACCCTGTATTTCTGGGATAAATCCTACTTGATCACAATGTATTATCTTAGTGATAACTTGTAGCCATTTTGCTAAGATTTTATTTAAGATTTTTGCATCTATATTCATCAGGGAGATAGGTCTATAGTTTTCTTTCTCTGTTTTAACTCTTCCTGGTTTAGTTATCAGCACTACATTGGTGTCATAGAAAGAGTTAGGCAAAGTTACGTATTCACCTATTTTTTCCAAAGTGTTTATATAGAATTGGAACCAATTGTTTCTTAAATGTTTGATATAATTCACTTGTAAATCCATCTTGCCCTGAAGATTTTTTTCTTAAGGAGTTCAATAATGGTTTGTTGAATTAATTTTTCTGATATAGGATTATTTAATTTTTTAATTTTCTCTTCATTTAATGTGTGCACCTTATGTTTTTGTAAATATTTGTCCATTTCACTTAGATTATCAAATTTATTGGCATGGAGTTGAGCAAAATTATTCCAATATATTATTTCAATTTCTTCCTCATTGGTGGCGAGTTCACATTTTTCATTTTTTAAAATTTTTATATATTTATTTCTATTTTTGTACAAATGATATTTTTATGCATTACTAAAATATTCTTGTTTAAGAGTAAACATAATACCCCCTCCTCACAAAAAAAATATAAACCCACATGAGCAATAAAGTAAAGGAAAGAGAAATTAAAATTAAAAGTAATAATAATAATAATAATAATAATAATAATAATGGTAGCCAGGTAGCGCATTGGATGGAGCACCAGCCCTGAAGCCAGGAGCACATGTGACCAAATGTGGCCACAGACACCCAACAATCTCCCATCTGTGTGACCCTGGGCAAGCCACCCCATTCCCAGTGCCCTGCAGAAACAAACAAAAAAAAAAAAAATAAATTAAAATAGTAATAGTAGTAGTAGTAGTAGTAGTAGTAGTAGTAGTAGTAGTTGTAGTAGTAGTAGGAGGAGCAGCTAGGAACAGAGGACAAAGCACTAGCCCTGGAGCCAGGATCACCGGGGTCCAAATCTGGCCTCAGACAACCAACAATCACCCAGCTGTGTGGCCCCGGGCAAGCCACTCAACCCCATTTGCCCTGCAACCCCACCCCCTAAAATAATAATAAAAATATAATAATAATGATAATAAAATATGCTTCAGTCTGTGTTCCAACACCTCCAGGTCTGTTGCAGGTGGATCACATTCTTTAGGGTAAGTCCATCACAAAAGCTGCTTCCATATTTTTCTACCATTTTCATTGCTGATCATAACTCCCTCCATTCGTACTTCCCTACTACCATATACTAATATTTTCTCTCTCCTTGCACTCTTCCCCTTTTCTTAAATGTGCTATAGGGTAGCTCAGTGGCACAGCAGACAGATCCCTGGCTCTGGGGCCAAGAGGTCCCAAGCCCATATACTACCCTTTAAGCCCAGCATCTACCTAGTCCTACGGTCTGGACAGGCCATCCAATCCCAGTCCATTGCAAGAAGTAAAAAAGAAAATGTGTTACATCTGACCACTCTCCCCCCACAGTCCACCCTTTCCTCCATAACTCACATCCTCCCCTTCCCTCTGTCCCACCTTCGCTCCTTCTTACTCTGTATGTCTATACCCCAATGAATATATATGCTGTTTCCTCTCCTAGCACCTCAGATGAGAGCGAAGGTTACTTCATCCCCCCTTGACTTCACAGCTTCCAGATATTTCATATAATGAGATTTTTTCATTACAATGAGCTATCACATTTTTCATTTATGATATGAGCAATTTGATTTTTCTTCTTTCTTTTTTTTTAATCAAATTGACCAGAGGTCTATCAATTTTATTGTTTTTTTTCATAAAACCAGCTTTTGGTTTAATTTATTAGTTCAATAGTTCTCTTGCTATTGATTTTTATTAATATCTCTTTTAATTTTTAGAATTTCTAATTTGGTATTTAATTGGGGATTTTTAGTTTGTTCTTTCTTTAACTTTTTTAGTTGCATATTTAGTTTATTGATTTCTTCTTTCTCTAATTTATTGTAAGCATTTAAAGATATAATATATCCCCTGACAGCCACCTTGAGTGTATCCCATAGGTTTTGGTATGTTGTATCATTATTGTCATCATTTTGGATGAACTAATTTCATTCTTTCTATAATTTGTTGCTTTATCCACTTATTCTTTAGAATAAGGCTAGTTTCCAATTACTTCTGGGTCTATATCTCCTGGGTCTAGTATTGCATGTGATTTTTATTGCATTATGATCTGAGAAAGATGTATTCACTATTTCTGCCTTTCTGCAATTGATCATTAGGGTTTTATGTTCTAGTACATGGTCAATTTTTGTGTAAGTGTCATGTGCTGCAGAAAAAAAAGTATATTCCTTTTTATCCCCATTCAATTTCCTCCATAGGTTTATCATATCTAGGTTTTCTAACAATCTATTTACCTCCTTAACTTCCTTCTTGTTTATTTTATGATTCAATTTATCTAAATCTGAGAGTGGGAGGTTGAAGTATCCTTCTAATAGAGTTTTGCTGTCTATGTCCTCCCATAGTTCTTTCAGCTTCACCTCTAAGAATATGGATGATATCCCATTGAACACATACATATTTAGTATTGAAATTACTTTATTGTCAATGGTTCCTTTTAGGAGGATATAGTTTCCTTCCTTATCTCTTTTAATGATATCTATTTTTGAAGGTGCTTTGTCTGACATAAGAATTGCTACCCCCTGTTTTTTCACTTCAGCTGGAGCAAAATATATTTTGCTCCAACATTTTATCTTTGCTCTCTATATATCTCTCTCTGCTTCAAATGAGTTTCTTGTAAGCAGCATACTGTAGGATTCTGGTTTTTAATCCACTCTGCTATTTGATTATGTTTTAAGGGAGAGGTCATCCCATTCACATTCAAAGTTATAATTACTAAATCTTGATTGCCATCCATGCTATCTTTCTTCTGATTGAATTTTTTCTCTTCCCCCCTTATCCATATTGCCCAGTGTTTTGTTTCTGAATACCACTACCTTCAGTGTGTTTTCTTTCTTAAATAAACCTCCTTCCCTTCCCCCCCTTTCCCTTTCCCCCTTTTTCCCTTCTTTCTATTAGTTCCCCCTTTTTCCTCCCCTCCCTTTCTCCATTTCCCCCTCCTATTTTCCTCTTTTAATGCTTGAAAGGTAAGATAAGTTTATTAACTTGATTAAGTGTGTCTAAGTTAATTTTATGCAAGTCTGAGGAGATGAAGATTAGGGTGGTTCTCACCTCCTCCCTTTTCCCCTCAATTACAATAGGTCTTTTGTACCTCTTGATGTAATGAGATTTACCCCATTCAGTCTACCTCTAAAGTATCTTCTCCTTACTGCCCTGCTTTTTAAGGAAGTAGTGCTTTTAAATCATTAGGAGTCACAGAAAAATTATGAGTGGCCATCACTTCTTGCTATGTATATTCTCTCTAATAGAGTTACAATTCTTAAGAGTTATGAGACTCTTTCTCCCAAGTGGGTATGCTGCCAGTTTCATCTTATTGTATAGCAGTCTTTTTACCTTTTCATGTGTCTCTTGAGCTTCCTGTTTGATGTCCAAATTATCTATTTAGCTCTGGTCATTTAATTATGATATTGTGGAAGTCTCCCATTTCATTAAATGTCCATCTTTTTCCCTGGAAGAGAAGGCTCAGATTTTCTGGGTAGTGCATTCTTGACTGCATTCCAAGCTCCCTTGCTTTTCAGAATATCTCATTCCAGGCCCTTTGATCCCTTAATGTTGCTGCAGCCAGGTCCTGTATAAACCTTACTGTGACTCCTTGGTATTTAGATTTTTTCTTTCTGTCTGCTTGCAGGATTTTTTCTTTTATCTGATAGTCCTGGAATTTGGCTACAACATTCCTTGGTGTTTTCATGTTAGGCTCTCTTTCTGGAGGGGATCAGTGTATTCTTTTAATAACTATTTTGCCCTCTGGTCCCATGATATCAGGGCAATTTTCCATCACTAAATCCTGTGATATTAAGTTCAGGCTTTTTTTCTCTTCAGTGTTCTCAGGAAGGCCAATAATTCTCAGATTCCATCTTCACAATTGATTCTTCAGGTCAGTGGTTTGCTGATGAAGTATTTTACATTTTTTCTATTTTTTTGATCTTTTGGTTTTGTTTAACACAGTCTTCTCTCATAAAGTCATTAGTTTCTGCCAATTCCATTCTTTTTTTTAGAGGAGAAGATTTTTCTTACTTTATCTTTTGCACCTCCTTTTCCAGTTGGTTCATTGTATTTTTGGAGGACTTTTCTATTTGCCTAATTGTAGTTTTGAGAGAATCATTTCCTTTTTGCATTTGCCCAATTGAAGATCTGAGAGAGTTATTCTCATTTTGTGTTTGCCCTATTGCTTTTTCCAAGGATTTGTATTCTTGTTGTGAAATGTTAATTTTCTCTTGCAATGTGTTAATTTTCTCTTGAGTTTCTTTTCCCAATTTTTCCAATGGGTTTTTATACTGCTTCCTGATTTCTTTAAGGAAGTCTTTCTGGGATGGAGACCAATTCATATTCTCCTCAGTAGTGCTAAATCTCTCTGGGTTAGCATCTGTTTTTTCTAAGTATTTCTCCATGCCCGCCCCCCCCCCCCTTCCCTCTGGAATTTTTTCATCTTGTGGGGGTTAGGGAGCTGGCTCCCAGAAGTTTGCTTTTGAGGATCCTAGAGGCTTTGTTCACTTGGTTTAGTAATTCCAACGGCCAGATAGTAGGGATTTCTGGTTGCTTTCTCTGGAGTGAGGTCCTTAGCAGCATGGTCTGAGTTAACCTTGAGAACTGGACTGGGCCCTGAGGGAGGAAGTTAATCTCTTTCTGTTGAGTGAGTTCTGTTGCCCTGAGGGGGTGGGGGGGTTGTTTAATGTTTGTTCTGGGCAAAGGTCTCCACAGAATTATGGAGCTCAGGTCCCTGGCCCAGCTGGTTGTTCTCCAGGCATGCTCTGAGACTCTGTGATGGAATTTCCCCTCTGTGCTCTTCTCCCCTTGACCAAAGACTCTGCAGCTTAAGCTGGATCTCACACCCACCACTCACAGAATTATCCATGGCTGAGCCTGATCCCCTGCTCTCCTCTCCCGGTTCACCCATGGTCCGCTGAGACAGACATTCTTGTTAGGTGTTTTTCTCCTAGCTTCTCTTTCTGGATTTTGTTAATCAAATTTCTCTTAAGAGGTTTCTCTCATGTTATTTCTGAGGAGAAAGAGAGAGCACTATCATAGTGTCTGTCTGCACTCTGCCATCTTGGCTGGAAGTCTAGTGTGTTATTTTTTAAAATCCTATCAAATCAACTTATGTCCAATAATATCTGTCTAAATATACTATCTGTTAGGAGATATAGTTTTCATGAGTTCTGAGTTTCATTCTTTCATTGAGAGATGTAACCAGTTTAATCTTTCTTTTTCTTT
This sequence comes from Macrotis lagotis, assembly GCF_037893015.1. Classification (NCBI taxonomy): domain Eukaryota; kingdom Metazoa; phylum Chordata; class Mammalia; order Peramelemorphia; family Peramelidae; genus Macrotis; species Macrotis lagotis. The sequence continues at coordinate 74,967,465 of NC_133665.1, forward strand.
TTTCTCATTTATATTTTTATGCATATCTTGAGTCTCACATTTAAAGATCAAATTTTGTTTTTAATAGTTTTTTCTTAGTAAAATTGGAAGGTCATCTCTGTTTCATTAAATATCCATCTTTTTCTCTGAAAGAGTATACTCAGTTTTGCTGTGAAGTTGATTCTTGATGATAATCCCTGTTCCTTTGCTCTCAAAAATATCATGTCCGAGTTCCTTTGATCCTTCAGTATTGAAGCTGCCATGTTCTGCACAATCCTCTTTGAGGCTCCTTGGAATTTGAACTTTCTCCTTGGTCTAATAATTCTGAAATTAGATTACAATATTCCTTGTTTTTTGTTTCCTTTTGAAATTCTTTTCAGGAGGTGATTCCAGGGAAAAAGATGGACTTTCAATGAACCAGAGGAATTTCAAATGTTCCTGTTTGAATGGCCAGAGCTGAATAGAAGGTTTGATCTTCAAATACAGGACTCAGTTGAAGCATAGAGAGTGGAGGAGAAGGATAAAATATGAGGGATTTAATGATGATGGACTGTGTGTATTCCTGTATAGAAAAATGATACTGATAATACTCATATGAACCTTCTTATTTAATAGAGCAGGTAGAAGGAGCTTTTATAGATGAAGCATAGGAGAGAGTTGAATTTGAAGATATAGTGTAAAAATGGAGTCAATGGCTAAAAGGGAAATGTGATGGGAGTAAGAGAAAGGAGAGGTGGAATAGGCTAATATAATAAGATATTTTTTGTATTACAATGAACTATTACAACGATATGGAAGGCGGGAAGGCAAGGGAGAATGAGGGAAACTTCGCTCTCATCAGAGGTGGCTAGGAGAGGGAACAGCATATATACTTAATAGGGTATTGATATCTAGAGTAAGAAGGAGAGAAGGGGGACAGGGTGAAGGGGGGCAATGTGAATGATGGAGGAGAGGGTGGACCATGGGGGGAGAGTGGTTAGATATAACATATTTTCTCTTTTACTTCTTGCGAGGGCCTGGAATTAGATGACCTGTCTGCAACCCCAGGTCTGGGTGGATGCTGAGCATAAGGGGTGGTATGTTGGCTCGGGGCCTCTTGGACCCAGGCCTGGGGATCTGTCTGCTGCACCACTCAGATACCCTGCAGCACATTTAAGAAGAGGGACAGAGTGAAAGGAGAGAGAAAATATAGTGTATGGCTGTGGGTAGGTATGAATGGAGGGAGTTGAGATCAGCAATGGCAACAGTGGAAAAATATGTAAGTAGCTTCACCTGTGAGAGAGAGCTGGGGGTGTTGGAACACAGACTCAAGCACATTCTATCATCATCATCATCATCATCATCATCATTATTTTATTTTATTTTATTTTTTGTGGGGGTTTCAGGGTAAATGGGGTTGGGTGGCTTCCCCTGGCCACACAGCTGGGTGGTTGTTGGGTGTCTGGGGTCAGATTTGGGCTTGGGTGCTCCTGGCTCCAGGGCTGGTGCTCTGTCCACTGTGGCACCTGACTTCCCCTATTATTATTATTATTATTATTATTATATTATTATTTTTAATTTTAATTTTAATTTTTTCCTCCTTATTACTCATGTGGGTCCATATTTTTTGGGGGAAGGGGTATTATGTTTATTCTTAAACAAGAATATTTTAGTAATGTATAATAAACATCATTTGTACAAATATAAGAATAAATGAATAAAAAAAAATAGAGGGGGGAAAGAAAGAAAATACCTTTCTGACAAATAAATGTAAAAAAAAACTATTGGGGTGGCTAGGTGGCATAGTGGATAGAGCACTGGCCCTGGAGTCAGGAGTACCTGAGTTTAAATCTGGCCTCAAACACTAAATAATTACCTAGCCACTTAACCCCATTGCCTTGTAAAAACAAAATCAAAAACAAAAAAAAAGTATTACAAAAGAGATTTTAAAAACCCCAAATGAAAAGGACCTACATATACCAAAAAATTTTAGCAACTCTTTTGTGTTGTCAAAGAATTAGAAATTCAGGGGATGGTCATCAATTGGGGAATGGTTATACAAGTTTCATTATATTATTGTAATGGAAATGTGTTATAAGAAATGATGAGCAGCATAGTCTTAGAAAACCTGGAATTGCTTACATGAATTGATGCAAAGTGAAATGAGTAGAACTAGGAGAACACTGTACGCAATAGCAGCAATAATGAACAATTGTGAATGACTTACCTATTCTTAGCAATACAATGATCCATGACAACTCTAAGGGTTTATGATGAAAGATGCTATCCATCTCCAGAGAAAGAAGTGATGGAGTCTGAGTGCAGCTTACTTTGTTTTACTTTACTTTTCTTAGAGTAATTTTTTGGGTCTATTTTCTTTTATACCCAGATTAATAAGGAAATAAAGTTATCAAATTATTAAAAAATAAACTCTACAATTCTTACCCTGGATGAAGATGATATTCTCCATCAAAATTTTCCTAAATTTGTCTCTGATTATTGCACTGATAGAATGAAGAAATCCATTATGATTGATCACCACCCTCTGTTGTTGTTAATACACATGTCTTTCTAGGAGTTTCTGAAATACCATCACTCATGATTTTTTATAGAATAAGAGTGTTGTTCTACATCATATACATATGCCACAGTTGTTCAGCCATTTCCCAATTGATGGTCTTCTCTTCTATTTTCCTTCAATTCCTTAATGTTGCTGCACCCAGGTCCTATGTAATCCTGAGTGTGGCTCCTTGTTTTTTCAATTGCTGTTTTCTAGTGGTTTTTCAGGATTTTCTCCTTCATCTAATACTTCTGGAATTTGGTCACATTGGTGTTTTCAATTTGGGATTCCTTTCAGGAAGAAATTGTTGTATTCTTTCACTAACTATTTTTCCCTCTGATTTGAAGATATCAGGACATTTCTCCTTCATTATATCTTGAAGTATGGATTCCAGGTTTTTTTTTTCCTTCAAGATTTTCAAGTAGTCCTATGATTCTTAAATTGTCTCTCCTGGAATTATTTAGGTCAGTCATTTTGTCAATGAGGTATTTTGCATTTTCTTCTATTTTTTGATTTTGTTTAACAAATTTTGGGTGTCTCAAGAAGTCATTTATATCTAAATACTCCAATTTTATTTTTTAAAGTAGAGTTTTCTTTGGTTACATTTTGGATTTCCTTTTTCAAATGGTGAATTCTATTTTTTGAAGCAGTTGTTGTGTCTTTATCCTTTTCCCCAATTGTGTTTTTGAGAAAATGATTTTTTTTGCACTTGTATAATTGTATTTTCAAATGATTTATTTTCTTATTGTAAGATGTTAATTTTCTCTTGCATAATATTTTCTCTTGTGTTTCTTTTCCAAATTTTACCATTTGATTTTCAAACTCCTCTCTGATCTTTTCTAAGCAGTCTTTCTGGACTGGAGACAAATTCATATTCTCCTCTGAAGCTCTACTCTTTTCTGTGCTAGTATTCTTATCTCCAAGGTAACATTCAATGCACCGTGCTTTGCAGTGGCCTTTTTCATTTTGAACCCTTTCCCTTGGGTCATGTTTTGGGGGAGGGGTTGGTTTGCAGATCTTCTAGGTGAGATACCTAGAAGAGTTCCTCAATTGGCCAGCCAGTAAGGGATGCCAGAAGTTTTCTCTAGATTTTCTGTGTTATTGGTTCCAGGGTTTTGACATTCCCTACACCTGGGGCAGGATCACACAATCTTGGCTAGGCCCTTAGGCTGTCAAAACTAAAGGCTTTCACCAAGTAACTAGTGTAATGTGGAGGTGGGCCCATACTTGGACTGTTTCTGTACCTGTTCTGAAGAAAGTCAGGCCCTCCCATAGGAGGGGGCCACTCAGTTGGAAAGACAGGGACTTTGCTGAAAACATAGAAGTTTGTGGCCCACATCTTCCATATCAGTCAAAGTGATCAGATAAATGTCTGGGTTTACCAATTGGAGCTCTCCAGTCTGCCCGCCGTGCATATAGCAAATGCTTCTGCTGCTATTTTCAGGTAAGTTCCTGGCCTTACCACTTTGCCCCTGTGCTGGGTCTCTGTTCTCTGCCTCTGGCATGTCCACACTCCTCTATGACAGACTTTGCTGGGAAATGTTCCCCTCAGTTCTTCAGTGGTTTTTGTGGATCTAAAATCAGTTAAGAGGGTTGCTTTATATTAGTTCTGAGGAAAAGCCAGAAGAGCTTAAAATGGTGCCTGACTTCATTTCACCATATTGACCCTCTCACAAAAAGAGAACTCTTTAAAAGGTATATGGTACCCAGACAATATTTCAGACAATAAAGTATTTCCAGTGCTAAACATATTCACATCAAGTATTACAGCATCTATGTTCTTAAAGGAGAAGCTAAATGAGCTACAGAAAGAAAGTGATAGCAAAACTCTACTGGAAGACCTCAACTTCCCTCGCTAAATAAATCAATTTAACCACAAAATAAAAAAAGAAGGAAGTTAAAGATGTGAAGAGAATTTAAGAAAAGTTATATATGATAAACCTCTGGAGAAAATGTAAAGGAAACAAAAAGGAATATGTCTTTTTCTCAGTGGTGCACAGAACCTAAACAAAAATTGAAAATGTATTAGGGCATTAAAAACCTCATAATCAAATGCCAAAAGGCAGAAATATTAAGTGGGTCACTTTCAGATCATGATGCAAAACAAATGTGTAATAAAGAGCCACTAAAAATTAATTGGAAATTCAATAGTGTACTTTTACTGAATGAGTATATAAAACAACAAATCATAGAAATAGATAATAATTTCATTCAAGGCAATGACAATGATTAGACAATATACCAAAACAACAATCATTAGGTGAAATTTTATAATTCCAAATGTTTATATAAATGCATTAGAGAAAGAGGAGATCAATAAATTGGGTAGGCAACTAAAAAAGTTAGAAAAATCAAATTAAAAATTAAACACCAAATTAGAAATTTTGAAAACCAACGGGGAGATTAATAAAATTGCAAATAAGAAAACTATTTAATAAAAACTAATAATTGGTTAATTAAAAAAGCATAAAATTAGATAATGTTTTGTTCATTTTGATTAAAACATAGAAAAATAGAAAGAAGAAAGCTAAATTATCAGTATCATAACTGAAAAGGGTGAATTTACCACTAATGAGGAGGAAATTAAAGGAATAATTTGTAGTTATTTAGCCCAACTGTAGGCCAATAAATCTGATCATCTAAGTGAAATGGATGAATATATACAAAATACAAATTACCAAGCTTAACAGAAGAGGAAATTATCCATTTAAATAATCCCCTTTCAGAAAAAAAGAAATTGAACAAGCCATCACAAAGAAAAAATTTCCAGGACCAGATTTATTTACAAGTGAATTCAATAAAACTTTAAAAGAAAAAATAATTGCAATTCTATATAAACTATTTGAAAAGGCAGATGGAGTTTCACCACTTACTTTTATGACACCAATATGTTGCTGATATCTAAACCAGGAAGAGTCAAAACAGGAAAAGAAAATTATAGACCATTTTATCTAATGAATATTGATGAAAATTTATAAATAAAATATTAGCAGAAAAACTGCAAGTTACAATATAATATAATAATATAATAATACACTATTATCATGTAGGATTTATATCAGGAATGCAGGGTCATCTCAATATTAGAAAAACTATCAGCATATATCAATAATAAAACTAACAAAAATCATATGATTATTTTAGCAGATACTGAAAAAGCTTTTTTGTATTATATAAATTATATAAATTTTCCCCCAATCTGGCTTTCCTTCCCCCATCCCCCATAGAAAGCAGTCCAATAGTCTTTATATTAATCAAAATTGAATGTGTTGAGAGAGCAATCATATCCTTAAGGAAAAAATAAAATATAAGAGATAGCAAAATTTCATAATATGGTACCTTTTTATAAAAATGATTAAAAGCAAGAGTCTTTGGTCTTTCTTTAAACTTCACAATATTTTCTTTGGATACAGATGATATTCTCCGTCTCAGATACCCTAAAATTGTCCCTGATTGTTGTACTAATGAAATGAGCAAGTCTATTACGGTTGATCATCAACCCCTGTTGCTGTTAGGGTATATAATGTTATTCTGGTTCTGCTCATCTCACTCAGCATCAGTTCATGCAAATCCTTCCAGGTTTCTCTGAATTCCCACCCTTCCTGGTTTCTAATAGAACAAGAGTGTTACATAACTTACATATATCACAATTTGTTCAGCTATTTCCCCAATTGATGGACATTCACTCAATTTCCAATTCTTTGCCACCACCATCAGGGCCGCTATGAATATGTTCATACAAATGATATTTTTACCCTTTTTCACTCTCTCTTCAGGCTAACAGACCTAGTACTGGTATTGCTGGATTAAAGGGTGTGCACATTTTATATTGCCCTTTGGATGTAATTCCACATTGCTCTCCATTAAGGTTGGATGAGTTCACAGCTCCACCAACAATGCATTAGTGTCCCAGATTTCCCACATCTCTTCCAACATTGTCCTTTCTGGTCATATTGGGTAGTCTGAGAGGTGTGACCTGGTACCTCAGAGATGATTTAATTTGCATTTCTCCAATCAGTAATGGTTTAGTACAATTTGAGAAATCTTTTCACAAAGAACATCAACCATTTCTGATAACAAACACTAGCAAACATAGAAATCAATGGACTTTTCCTTAAAATGATAAGCAATATATATTTTAAACAATCTGGAAGCATTATATGTAATTGAGATAAGCTAGCAGAATTGCCAAAAAGATCAGGGGTGAAACAAGGATATCTATTATCACAACTATTATCCAATATTATATTAGAAATATTAACTTTTGCAATAAGACAAGAAAGAGAAATCGAGGAATTAAAATATACAATGAGGAAACAAATCTCTCACTCATTTCAGATAATATGATGGTATACATAGAGATTTCCAGAAAATCAAGAAAAAAAACTACTTGAAAATTAGCACAGTCAGTAAAGCTCTAGTATATAAAATTAACTCACATAAATCGTTGTCATTTCTATATATTACTACCAATGTACAGCGGCAAGGTCATGGTAGCTAGATAACAGGCCAAAAGGGAGGATCCTAACCCCAGAAAATGTCTGAGCCCTGGGAACACTGGGGCAAAAGATAGGAACTGGGTAGGAAATAGACCTCTGTAGAGGCAAAGCCTGGACATAAAGTAAGAAACAAACTTCTGTATAGATAATGCCTGGGCTGTGTGAGCAACAGCTTGATCAGCAATTAGTCAAGTAATAGAGCCTAGTCACCACAAAAAGTTTGGGAATATATTCTCTATACCCCAGTACTAAAATTCTGCTATCAAAACGAGCAAAAAACAAAAGCCAAAAGGCTCACTAACTCTAGAAGGTTATTATTCAAATAGAGATGATATAAATGCCATCTCAGAAAAAGAAAACAATGACAAATTAACTATATGGGAAGTTTCAAAGGGTTGGATTCATAGACAAAAACTCTTGATAGGGCTTAAACAAAATAAGTGAAGAAAAAGAAAAACAGAAAAAAAAAATAACCAGTCAGGACAATAATGAAAAATTGATTAAAGACCAACTGGAAAAAGAGGGTAACTCATTAAAATATAAAATCAACCAACTGAAAAGGGAATGCAAATCATCAAAAAATAAAATTGAAAAACTGAAGAAAGAAATACAAAATTGAAGAAAATAAAACCATAAAAATTAGAATTGGATAAATAAAAACTAATGTATCTATTAGACACCAAGATTCCATCAAAAGACTGAAAGAAAATGTAAATTGCCTTTTTTTAGCAAAATCAAGTGACCTAGATAATAAATCTAGGAATGATAATTTTTGAATTATTGGTTGAGCAGAAAGTCTAGAGCAATAAAAAAGCCTGATAAGTATATTTCAGGAAATTATTATGGAAAACTGTCCTTATATATTAGATCAGTAAGATAAAATAGTCTCTGAAGGAATACACACAATGTCTCCAGAAAAAAGATCCCAGAATAAACAATCCAAAGATTATGAAGGTCAAATTTCATTCTCAATGAAAGGGAAAAAATACTGCAAGCATGCAAAAAAAGACGTAACTTAAAAAAAAAAGGAAGCACAGTCAGAATTACACAGGACTTACCAATTTCAACATTAAAAGATCATCAAACCTGGAATATGATATTTTGGAGGACAAAGAACTTTGAATTACAACGTAAAATATTCATCCTATTCTTCAGTATAACAAGGATACCTATTATCACCACAACTATTCAATATACTATTAGAAATATTAGCTTTGGCAATAAGGGAAGAAAAAGAAATTGAAGGAATTAGAATTGACAATGAACAAGCAAAATTTAGTCTTTGCAGATGATATGATATTATACTTTGAGAACCCTAAAAATCAATAAAATCAGAAAAGTAGCAGGATATAAAATATACCCACATAAGTAACAAACATTTCTATATATGAACAACAAAGTCTAAGGGTAAGAAAGCAAAAGATAAATTCTATTTAAAATAACTGTAGACATCATAAAACACTTGTGATTCTACCTCTCAAGACAAACCTAGAAACTGCATGAGTACAATTACACAATATTCTCATGCAAACAAAGTCACTTCTGGGGCAGCTAGGTGGCGTAGTGGATAAAGCACTGGCCTTGTAGTCAGGAGTACCTGGGTTCAAATCAGAGCTCAGACACTTAATAATTACCTAGCTGTGTGGACTTGGGCAAGCCACTTAACCCCATTTGCCTTGTAAAAACCTTTAAAAAAAAGCTTCTCTTATGTTTTCCTTCTTAACCCATGCTTTTTTTTCTTTTTTCCTTTGCCCTAATTTCTCATTCATAAAATGACATATATATATATATATATATATTTATATATATATATATATATATATATATATATATGTGTGTGTGTGTGTGTGTGTGTGTGTGTGTGTGTGTGTGTACACACATATATATGTATATGTCATTTTGACCAGCTTGGCATTGAAGAGAAAGAGATGGAACACACATATAAATATTTCATAAGAAGTTATTAGAAAAATAAAATAAAATTTCAATTAAAGACTTCAGCTTCTAGCATAATAACTCAGTCTTTAAAATAAAATTCTAGGAAAACTGAAAATTAGTGTGGTGGAAAATATGCATAGACCAACATCTCATATACTATACCAAGATAAGTTCAAAATGGGTACAGAATTTGAGTATAAAAGATGATGCCATAAATCTCTTAGGAGAAGAAGGAGTAGTTTATCTGTCAGAATATTGAAAGGGGAGTAGTTTATGACCAAATAAGTAATAGAGAACATTATAAAATGGAAAATGATTTATTTTTATTATGTTAAGTTAAAAAGTTTTGCACAAATAAAAGCAATGCAACTAAGAATAAAAGGAATGTACCAAGTTGGAAAACAATTTTTACAGCTATTATTTCTGATAAAGGACTCATTTCTAATCTATCTATCTATCTATCTATCTATCTATCTATCTGTCTGTCTAGAGAACTGAATCAAATTGATTGGATTACACATCATTTCCCAAGAGTTAAATGGTCAAAGCACATAAACAGGCAAGCTTCAGATGAATTTAGAAAAGTTATCTATCATTCCATGAAAAAATACTGTAAATACTTACTGATTAGAGAAATGCAAATAAAATCAGCTCTGATATAACACCTCTATCTTATCATGTTGGCAAATATGATGAAAAAGGAAACTTCAATAATGGAGGGTATGTGGGAAAATAGGTCACTAATGCATTGTTGGTGGAGTTGTGAATTGATCTAACCTTCTTGACAAAAATTTGAAACTATGTCCAATGATCACTATATCTAATAGGTCTATATCCCAAAGGGATCAGAAAAAAAGGTGAAAATAATCACATTTATAAAAATATTTATAGCAACTCTTTTTGTTGTTCTGGAAAAGAATAGGAAATCGAGTGGATGCCCTTCAGTTGGAGAATGGCTTATAAAGTTGTGATATGTGAATGTAATGCATTACTATTGTTCTATAAGAAATAATGAGAGGTTGGACATCAGAAAAGCCTGGAAAGACCTATATGAAATGATGCTGAGTGAAATTAGTATAACCAAAGAACATTAACAATTGTGAGATGATCAATTTGTTCTTAGCAGTACAATAATCAAAGACAATTCTAAGGACTTATGAAGGAAAATACCTTCCACATCCTGAGCAACTCTTTTTGATAACATACTTGGTATCTTAAATGCTTTTCACATAATAGTCAAATGATACATTCTACATGACTTGGCTTGTACTTTCTAGATGGATAAACACCAAAAATATCATGAAAATAAATTATAATTTTGATTTTAAAATATGAGGTATTTATTTTGTTAAATATTCCCCAGTTACATTAAAAATGAACAAATTAAAAAATATTTCTAAATTATTTCCCTCATTCCTGCCCCTCCACTTTCTTGAGAAGAGAACTTATTTGATATTGAGATTTTACATGAAGATATTTTCATGTTGGTCAAGAAAATAGACATAAAAGATAAGAAAGATAAGGTTTTTTAAAAAAAGTATTCTTCAATCTGCATTCATTGTTTGCAAGCTCTTTCTGGAATTGGAGAGCATTTTTTTAAATCATAAAATTGGAAACATTTGGGTATTGATTTGAGCCACTGTTTTGACCAGAGTAGCCCTCTCACTTATTTGATCAAACTTAAATATTCCATCACAACATGTCTTGAAATATCACACCTAATATCTTTTTTGTTATGACTTTCAGGCACTCAATAATGCTTTATCTCTTCTTCATCTATTTTTCAAGTATATTGCTTTTCTAGATTTTCTATAATTTTGCATTATTTTAACCTGGTTTCATTGTTTATTGGTATCTCATAGATACATGAGTTTCTACTTGCCCAATTCTAATCTTAAGGAATGATTTTCTTTATTGAATTTTTATGGTGCCGATTTTAAATAGATTTTATTCTTCAGGACAAGAATTGCATTTCCACTTGTTTGCAGTACTGATAAAGTACAATGTTGTTTACATCTCCTTCCTTTGCATTCATTCAAACCTTCAGAATGCCTGGATTTACATAATAGTTTAAATGTTAGTTTAAAACTGGTACTACAAATTGAGTCCTTCAATATTTGAGGAATGCTCTTTCTTCTGGTATATGTAAGTGATCTCTTCAGTGTTGGTTCAATCCTTCAGATAGGACTGCTCTATCCTCTGGGAACCTACTAATACCAATGTAGTTTTTGTCAGATTGTACAACTGCATCACGAAATCTGTGATCAATCAGATGTTTGGAATAAAAACTGTTGCTAGAGTTCAATACAATTTTATTCTTTACAGCATCACAAATTAAACATCCTATGTCAGTAATGACAGCTTAGATTGGTGTAGTCCTGTTTCCTTGGTCTTTAACAATGATCTCTACTTTTCCATGTTGGAACATTCCCACATAGCAATTAAGTGGTGCCAAGGTCAATGCCAACTGAAGGTCTCTTTGACATGGTCCCTGGGGAGTTGAGGGCAGTGGATCTGTGGAGGAAGAAGGGCTGTTGCTATACTGGGCTTTTTTATTGGGCTTTTGTTTCCATTCCCTAGTGACCAATTCAGGTTTGTTTATTTTTTAAATTTTTTCATTTAATGTAGTTTTTATTTAATACATTCATGTAGCATATTTTATAATGTTATTGACTTTATTTGTTATATATGTTAAATAAAATTATGTATGATTCTTTATCATTTATTATATTTATAGTTATTATATTATTAATAATATTTTCATGTTTCATATTTTACCTAATTTTTCCTCTAACAATAAAATTTAATTTTGAAAATATTTTTTTAGCTCTTTCATGAATTCTTGGGCTTGTTTCCAACTCATTGTTTCTTTGATTCTTTCCTAATCACTGTTATGACTTCATTGACTTTATCTTCCTTGTCACCATAAATTTTCATAGTTGTAGTCTTTTCTCATTTTTTCCAAGTTATTTCTTCATGTTGTACTTTGTGTTGAAGTCAGTTTTTATTCCTGGTATTATTGTGGGGGAGTTTGCTTTTGTTTTCAGATCTAATTCTAGAGATCTGGAAATTTTCTCTGCTTCCAAGGAGGTATAAACTGGAGAAAGTTATGGTAACTTCCTCCCCTGGTCTACAATATAGTCTTTACCCAGGAAGGTACTTAATCCCTTAGGATTGCAATCAATATTGTTTTTAGTATCCCTTTTCCCTTGGTACCAGAAATAATAATGTGCCTCAGAGGACATTATTCCTCTTGAATAAGAGTTCTCTTCTCTGTCATTGAATATGACCTAGAAATGGGTTTAGACAATAAGCTGCCAAACAGCATCTATTCCTCTCTCCAGTGCTAGCACAATAGGCCCATGCAATCTCTTTCTGACCAGTTTCCAGGTCCCCTTACAATTTCTGGATTGAGAGCTCCCAAAATTCTGTTTCTTTTCAGTCACCTGACCTCTCCACTGATGTTTCATCAAAATGGGATTTGGATTAGCCTCCTCCCCCCACATCTCAGATCTCTTTTTATTGTCTAAGACTAAAGATACTTTGCCCTAATCATTTATTGTCTAAATTGTCTAAGACTGTATGAATGTATCACACTAATCTTCTGCTGGCTCTGCCAACCCAGAATTTTATTTTATTTGTTCTTTTAAATTGTTTTGAGAAGAATGTTTGGAGATCAGTTGTTTACTCTTTCTTGCTTTCTTCATTTCATCCATAGAATTCACAAATCTAGTTTTGATACCTAAACCAGAGAGAATAAAACAGAGAAACAAAATTATAGCCCAATTTCTCTAATGACAATTGATGCAAAAATTAAAATACTAGCAAGGAGATTACAGTAAAATGTCTAACAACATACCCTATAACCAAATGGGATTTACTATAGAAAGCAGAACTGGTTCAAGATTGGGCAACTCATAAACATAATTAACCATATAATAATTTAAAAATTATATTGTGATTCAAAAACATTTTTACCAAAATACAAATCTAATTTCTATTACAAATAATAGAAACCTCAGATATAAGTGAAACCTTTTGTAAAATGATAAGTAAATAACCTTTTTTTAAAGCAAAGATCCAGTTTGAGAGAAATTAGAACAACTCACACTATAAAAAAATATAAGGTCAAAGTGGACACATAATACAGATATGCATATTGCATTAGAAAGCCAAAGAAATTTTAATTAAGAGATCTAATAAAGGAATAATTTATGATCACAAAGAGGATTATGAAAAATACACAGATACACATACAACAATGCAGGAAAATTAGCAGGAAAAGAAACTCAGGAAAAATATTTACTACATGTTTCTTAAAGACCATGTTTCTAAAATAAGTAAGGAACTGGGTCAATTTTATATAAAATGAACAATTACTTAATCGACACATGGTCAAAAATATGATCAGAGTTTTGTGAAAAAAGAAAGCAAAGTTATCAAGTCATCTGTTGCTAAAAGTCATTGTTGATTAGACAAATGAAAATTAAAAGAACTTTGAATGGCCACTTCACATGTATTAGATTATTTAATGTGACAGAAAAGAAAAATGATAGGGGAGATGTTGAAAAATTGTAACACTAAGGTATGATTGGTGAAGGTGTGAAGTGGTCCAACATTCTGGAGAATGATTTGGAACTTGCACAAATAACTGTAAAACATTGACCCAGTAATACTGCTACTTGTTCTGCATCCAAAAGAAATCAAATTAAAGGGAAAATATTTATATGTACAAAAACATTTATAGCAAGCACTTTATATGTAGGAAAAATTTGGAAATTGAGAGAATGACTATTAATAGAGGAATGACTGAATGAACTGTAGCAAATTATTTTGATGGAATAATATTGTGCTATAAGAAAAGATGAGCAAGGTGGTTTCAGAAAAAAAACAGAAGACTTTCATTAATTGACATTAAGTAAAGTGAGCAGAACCAGAACCAGAAGATCATTATATACAATGATGTCAATGGTGTAACAATGATAAAATGTGAAAGATTTAGCTAGTATGATTAAGAAATGATACAGGCAATTCCTAAGGACCCATGATGAAAAATTCTTTCTACACTCCAGAGAGATCTGATGAACTATGGATTTAAGGAAATATTTTTAGCTTTTTTATGGTTTTTGATTTACATTTACTTATTCATTTGTTTATTTATAACAATTCTAATATGTAACTATGTTTTTTTTTTATGTTTTTGCAAGGCAAATGGGGTTAAGTGGCTTGCCCAAGGCCACACAGCTAGGTAATTATTAAGTTCTGAGACCAGATTTGAACCCAGGTACTCCTGACTCCAGGCCTGGTGCTTTATCCACTGAACCACCTAGCCACCCCTGGAACTTTGTTTTGCATGATTTTGCAGCTATAATTAGTATAACATGATTGTTCTTTTAATAGATGGAGAGAAGAGATGAATTTAAGGCTCAGAATTTTTAAAAAATGCTAAAATAAATAAATGAGTAAATAATTTTCTGAAAGCAGGTGGAAAATTATTTGCAAAAATATAGAAACATCCATCTGCTATTAACTTACTTAAAATAAAAATAGTGTTATACCATATGATATTGCTGTATAGGCTTGTATGGACTAATGTAATGTTCATAATTGTGCTTCCTTCTTACAAAAATAAGCCACATTTTGTAAAGATTCATATTGTGTTTTAGATTATCCAACAATTCATGGAATACAAAACTTATATTTCCTCTAAATACCTAAAGTAACTGTCTAAGTTAATATGTTTATATATTGCATGCTAATTTCTTTTCATTGGATTTCATAAACACTTAAGTGTCTATTGTTTATAGAACACTTAAGTTGGAGTCTAGTCAAATATAATACTTATAGAATGTGACACAGGAAGGAGTATCATTTTTTTAAATTTTCCCATATATTTTATTCTTTTTAATTCTTTTTAGTTTTATTTTTGCAAGGCAAATGTGGTTAAGTGGCTTGTCCAAGGCCACACAGCTAGGTAATTATTATATGTCTGAGACTGGATTTGAATCCAGGTACTCCTGACTTGAGGGCCGGTGCTTTATCCACTGCATCACCTAGCTGCCCTCCCATATATTTTAGATATAAGGTCTTTAAAAGAGAAATTTGCCTTTAATATTTTGCCCACTTTCCTAATCTTCTTCTAATTTTGGCTGCATTGGTTTTGTATGAATGAAAACAAATTTCATGCAACCAAAAATATGTTTGAAATCTTTGATACAAATACCAATATGATGAGGCCAAGTCATTTTATATCCCTGGCTAGTATTTTCCTCATCTGGAGAATCAGAGCATTATATATTATCTGAAGTCTGCTCTACATTTTTTGGTCTTGAATAAGTTACAATCCTTGCCTTCAAGGATCTTCTTGTTTAGTAAAGAGGAATAATGATGGATAATTACACTAAGAATAATACATAAACCCATTAATGTTCGAAAGAAATATTTGAAATTAAACAAGCAGTCAGATAGGAAAGGCATTCCAAGACATTACAATTATGTCAGGTGGAAAATCCAAAACATTAGATTTGCTGCCTTTTAAGATCAATTGTAAGAAAGCCCTGATAAATGCTCTTAGACTGACCCTGCTTTATGAAAGGAAACAGACAAAATGAACAAGAAGGGATTTGTACTCTGGGTACCTTTAGTTGTCAATGCTCAATAACTTTGAATAGTACACATTCATTTTTTTTCCTTAGGTAGTATCAAATGATAAAATAGGCTAACATTTATCTCAAAAAGTTTTGAGGGGAAGGAATTTTATTTTGCACAACCAATTGTCTCTATTCCCATTTAATATTCTTTATTAATCTATCTGGATATTCTATATATCTTTACAATGTTAAACAAGAAGAACCTGTACAAATCTTTTTTTTTTTTCCTAGAAGGCAATGAATTGCAAGTGAATAAAGTTTTTGTATAAGAAAGTGAGTTTTAATAATTAAATTGTCTAATTAATATTTTCTTAACTGATATCTAAGAAAGTATTTTTAGCTGATATCTATTCCCATAAAAATATTCATTGTCAATGGATTCCATCCTTTTGAAATGCCAATAACTTCATTCGTGCCTCCCTTTCCTCTTTTTTGTCATTGAAAGATTTCAGATGTAATTATCAGAGTAAGCCAAATAACATAATTTAAAAAATAGTTTTCAACTTATTTGCTCTTTAATTATTCCCCAAATTTCTATTAGAAACAGTTCCAATCTTTTAATCCATTTAAAGAAAAGTTCCCTGAAAACTATCTACTCTTAATTAGACCATCTATCTCTCTTTTTTTAATATCAGGATGATATTGCTCTTTAGATGCATATTATGGGGTTCTTTCAAGCATGGAGTTAACCTCAGCACTTTAATTCTCAATGGATCTATGGCATTATTGATATAGATATGTTCTTGAATAACATATACTGCAACCTGTCGAGTACTTGTCAACTTTTTGATTATGCTTTCCCATAAATCCTTCAGTAGTGTTATATTTAACATACAGGACTTCCTTGGATGAACAATTTCAATTAGAGTTGTAATGACTTTCATGGGGTCAGAAAATGTCTACAACTTTTAAAGGTATAATTGACTGATCATGTGCTATGCCTTTAGATGTTTCAAATCTTTTCTCCCCCTCCTCCCCACAGAGAGCACTCTGTCAGTCTTTACTTTGTTTCCATGTTGTACCTTGATCCAAATTGGGTGTGATCAGAGAGAAATCATATCCTTAAAGAGAAGAGAAGTCTAAGAGGTACCTTTTAGGAGGATAAAGTTTCCTTTCTTATCTCTTTTAATGCTATCTATTTTTGCTGCTGCTTTGTCTGAGATAAGGATTGCTACTCCTGCTTTTTTTTACTTCAGCTGAAGCAAAATATATTTTGCTCCAACCTTTTACCTTTACTCTGTATATATATATATATATATATATATATATATATATATATATATATATATATAAAATCTCTGCTTCAAATGAGTTTCTTATAAGCAGCATATTGTAGGATTCTGGTTTTTAATCCACTCTGCTATTTGCTTATATTTTAAGGGAGAGTTCATCCCATTCACATTCAAAGTTATAATTACTAATTCTTTATTGCCCTCTGTGCTATCTTCCCTCTGTTTGTATTTTTCCCCCTTCCCCCCTTTTATCCATATCCCCCAGTCTTTTGTTTCTGAAAACCGCCCCCTTCAGTGTTTTTGCCCTCCTATATCACACCCTCCCCTTATTTCCCCCACTCCCCTTCCCTTTCTCCATCCCCCCTCCCCCTTTCCCTTTTTAATACTTGAAAGATTAGATGTTTTATAAGTTAACTGAGTATGTGTAGGTTGACTTTAAGCCAAATCTGATGAGAAGAAGATTCAGGTGTTTCTCCTCTGCTCCCTTCTTCCCCAATATTACCATAGGTTTTTTGTACTTCTTAGTGTAATGAGATTTACCCCATTCAATCCCCTCCCTCCTCCCATCTCTTTCCTGTCCCCCTTTTTAGGGTGGTAGTGTTTTTAGATCCTTCTAAGTCATAGAAAATTCTGTGTCTGTCCCTTCTAGTTCTGTACATTCTGTCGAATAGAGTCAAAATTCCTGAGAGTTATTAGAGTCTTTCTCCCAAGTGGGGTTAAAGCCAGTTACATCCCATTGGATAGTAGTCTCATGGATATGTCATGAATGTCCATCATTTCTGGCTAGGTGTATTCTCTTTGTTAGAATTACATTTCTCAAGGTTTATGAGAATCTTTTTTTTTTTACCCCCCCATGCTGGGGTTTAGCCAATTTCAACTTACTGGATTGCATTTTTTTTTTCTTTTACCACCACCCCTTTTTTTCTTTTTTTTTTTTTTACCTTTTTATGTGTCTCTTTGAACCCCCTGTTTGATGTCTAAATTTTCTGTTTAGCTCTGGTCTTTTCATCAGAAATTTTTGGAATTCTTCCATTTCGTTAAATGTACATCTTTTTTCCCTGGAAGAGAACGCTCAGCTTTGCAGGAAAGTAGATTCTTGGCTGCATTCCAAGCTCCTGTGCTCTTCAAAATAACCATTCCAGGCC
Source organism: Macrotis lagotis (assembly GCF_037893015.1). NCBI lineage: Eukaryota > Metazoa > Chordata > Mammalia > Peramelemorphia > Peramelidae > Macrotis > Macrotis lagotis. The sequence continues at coordinate 74,985,447 of NC_133665.1, forward strand.
CTTTGATCCCTTAAAGTTGATGCAGCCAGGTCCTGCTAGATCCTTACTGTGGCTCCTTGATATTTAAATTGTTTCTTTCTGGCTGCTTGCAGGATTTTCTCTTTTATCTGATAGTTCTGCAGTTTGGCCACAACATTCCTTGGTGTTTTCATTTTAGGATCTTTTTCTGGTGGGGATCGATGTACTCTTTCAATAATGACTTTGCCCTCTGATTCCATGATATCAGGGCGGTTTTCCATCACTAGATCCTGTAATATTAAGTCCAGGCTGTTTTTCTCTTCAATGTTTTCAGGAAGTCCTATAATTTTCAGGTTGCCCCTCCTCGATCTATTCTCAAGGTCAGTGGTTTTGTTTAGGAGGTGTTTTACATTTGCTTCTATTTTTTCTATTTTTTGATTTTGTTTAACGGACTCTTGCTGTCTCATGGAGTCATTAGCTTCTGTAGACTCCATTATTTTTTGGGGGGAGTGGTTTTCTTCTTTAAACTTTTGCAACTCCTTTTCCAATTGGTCAATTCTACTTTTGAAAGAGCTTTCCATTTGACCAATTGAGGTTTTGAGAGAATTAATTTCTTTTTGCATTTGCTCGTTTGAGGATCTGAGAGAATTATTCTCATTTTGTAATTGTCCAATTGATGATCTGAGAGATTTATTCTCCTTTTGTGTTTGTCCAATTGTACTTTCTAAGGTATTAATTGTCTCTCCCAAAGTTTTAAGCTCCTTCCTTATTTCTTCAAGGAAGTCTTTCTGTGCTGGAGACCAGATTGTATTCTCCTCAGAGGTTCCAGGTCTCTTTGAGTTGGGGGTCTTTCCCTTCCAGGAATTTTTCTATGGATCCACCTTTCCGCTGACCCTTCTTCATTATGCTAAGACCTTGAGTTGGTTGGGGGGGGGGGGCTGGTTCACCTGGGCTTGAGATCGCTGAAGGCTTTACTGAGTGCAGTTTCTCTGGCTGGCCAGTAGGAGGTGCTGGTTGTCCTCTCTGGGGTGTCTGTGACCTTGGTTGTGAGGCCTTCTCCCTTTGCCTGAAGGGAGGAGTTGGAACTATTGAATTCTTTTGCCTTTAATCAATGATGGGCTTTACCCTGGCCTGAGGTCATTCCTCAGCTGGGCTGGTTCTTTTGCTCACACACCTGGGCCTGAGGCAGAAGTAATTTGCCTTTGGTTGAGGAAAAGCCTCTGTGCAATGGAGACGTGCCCTCAGAGTTTCTCAGACCTGAGAAGCCCAGGGATGGTGTCTGCCGTTCTCCTGCACCAGAACTCTTCCCCCAGCCTGGTCCCTAGCTCTGGGGGGACAGCACCAACACCAGCGCCTCTGCTTCCCCGCGGACCCAAGCCCCTTTCGTCCAGCCCCACCGCTGATCCACGAGGTCCACTCTCGGGCCCACAGACACCTGGTTCCAATTCAGCTGTTAATCTGGTTGATCGGGGCAGATCCTCCCTTGGAGCCCAGTCTCACCCACCTGGATTCATCCAAGGCTGCTGCGAGAAACAAATCCTGAGGTAGCTGTTCTTCTGGCTTTTCTTTCTGGGTTTTCTGGATTGGATTTCTTTTAAGAGGTTTGTTTCATGTGATAGATGGGGAAGAGATCAGGAGACTTTAGAACTGTGCCTGTCTTCTCTCCACCATCTTGGCCAAAAGTGTTTCAAATCTTAAATGTTGGAAACATATGAGAAATTGATATGAAGAATGATGCCAATAATATAAAAGAAAATAACATAAAGAAATCTTCACTTCAGAGAACTTATAGTGAAATATATCTCCCTCCTTTTGGTAAAGAGATGGGGATTACAGATATGAAGTAAGGCAGCACTGTCCAACTTAGGTTATATTAGGGTTGCATTAAAATAAATAATTATTTGAGGGCTTCATTCAGAATAAAAAGATATAGTACAGTAATATAATAGTTCATTTGTAGTCCTACCTTAGGTTTAGCAAATTCTCCAAAAAGTCATGGTACTTTTAACTTCTTAGAAAGTGGGGGAGCATGGGTTATCAATATGACAGGCAAATGAGTGAAGCACGAAAGTAAAAAACAAAACACCAAAGCAAAAACACAACTGTATAAAGGTAGGTACAAAGTGACTAGTTTGCATCATACAGACAGAATATATCCCACAGATCCTTAGAAAATTCTGTGTGATATGTTCCTTCTGTAATACTGCTTAAAAACGCCAAAGAAAATTAACATCAATGAGATTATTTATAAGTAATGAATCAAAATATCTAATACACATTACATGCAAATTATTATTTTATTTTTCACTCATGTATATTAAAACCCAAAGCTAGATCACATAAAATCTCACTGTGGACTGCATTTTGGGCAATCCTGAACTAAGGTATGTATTTTTAGGTATGACCATTTATGTTACTGTTGTTTTGTCTTTACTTGCTTATTACAAAGGAATACATTGCTAGGTAGTAATAAAAATTTACATTTGTAAAATATATTAATAGATTAGATCAAGGAACAAAAGAAAAAAACATCACAGAATAGGACTTCTGGGGAAACCAATGAAGAGGATTTGATTCCTGGTTCTAAACTTTATATACTAAGTGGACTTTTTCAATGGAGACATCAAAACTCTCCCTATCTACTTATGTCCAAAGTGCATTTAAAAGATTAAATGTGATGACATTTATATGTATGTTTCTATTATTGCTTGTATATGAACTTAATCTAGAAAAATTATGAGGGCTATGGGAAAGGTTGGTGGAGTTACCAAATCTTGTAGAAACTAACTCCCTTGTTTCATATCTGTAACTCTTCTGAAACTGAATGCCTTAAAGAGTTTCTTGGAGTACCTAGAACTTTAATGATTTTCCCAGTTGCACAACTACATAGCCAGTAAGAAAAAGAAAGAAGTAGGCTCCCCTTTCATCATTTCAGGTAGGCAATGTCTATGATACACACACACACACTGACACACACAAGTACCTGTAAACACATATACACATACATATACATAGAAACACAAGTACAATACATTTATACATACATTTATATACCCACACATATATAAATGCAAATGTTGGTATGTATATAACTATGTATATAAGTATGGATGTATTATTTAGAGTTATTCACATTGGGAACATATGTGACTTAAATGAAAACTGGAAAACAATATGGCAAAAACTAGGCATAGACCCACGTCTCACACCTATACCAAAATAATATCAAAGTGAGTACAGAATTTAGACATAAAAGAATTTAGACATAAAGGGCGAAACATAGCTAAATGTATTAACCAAGGAATACTTTCTCAGATCTATGAGAAGGGAATAAATTTATGACCAAGCAAGAAATAGAGTATATTATAAATTACAAAATAAATGATTTTGATTATATTAATTAAAAAGTTTGGGCACTAATAAAATCAATGTAACCAAAAGGAAAGAAGAAAGTTGGGAAAGAATCTTCACAACTAGGAGTTCTGATAAAGGTCTCATTTTTAAAATATATAGGGAATTTCATTAAATTTATAAGGTTATAATTCGTTTCCCCAATTGATAAATGGTCAAAGGATATGAATAGACAGTTTTCAAATGAAGAAATTAAAACTATATGTAACCATATGAAAAGATACTCCAAATCATTATTGATTAGAGAAATGACTATTAAAACAACTATTATCACCTCACATGTATCAGTTTGGCTAAGATGGCTGAAAGGGAAAATGATAAATGTTGGAGGATTATGACATTAATGCATTACTGGTGGAATTGTGAATTAATACAACTATTCAGGTAAACAATATGGAACTATGCCCAAAGAGCAATACAACTGCTTATACCCTTTGATCCAGCAATTCCAATTCTAGATCTATATTAAAAAGAAATCACAAAAAATGGGAAAAATCCCACATAGACATTCTTTTTTGTAGTGGCAAGGAATTGGAAATTGAGGGAATGCCCAACAATTGGGGAACGGTTGAACAAGTTATGGTCTGTGAACAATAAAGAATACTATTGTATTATAAGAAACATAAATGGTTGAATTTTAGAGAAGCTTGGAATGAATATCAGGATCTGAAGCTCAGTGAAGGGAGCAGAATCAAGAGAACAACATAGGCATTAACAACATTGTGAGATGATCAACCAGGGTTGAGAGATGAATGCAGCTGCTCTTGGCAGTCCAGAGAGCTAAAACAACCCTATGCTATCTCCATCCAGGAGAAGAAAAACAAAATAAAAATAATTTTTTTTTTTCAGAATCTATCGAACTTACATTCACTTTTTTAAAAAAATGTCTCTTATGTATTTCTTTCCCTTAATCCTAATTCCTCACAGCAAAAGTGATTATTTGTACATATGTTTACACAAATGTGTTTTTACAATATTAACCTGACTGTTCACTGTTGAGGCAAAGGGGATGGGAAGGGAGGGTGGAAGGAAATTTTGAAACTTAAAAATATACATATACATATTATATTAGCTAGGTCTAACAATGAGCAATTGATATTTTCCCAGTTGTTTAGTTCTGACTTTATTTGTATGAAAAGTATTTTGCAATTATGTTCATATAATTTCTGGATTTGTCTTCAGAGGTAGATTCCAAGGTTTTTTCTGTTGTCTACAGTTACTTTAAATGGAATTTGTCTTTCCATCTCTTGCACTTGGACTTTATTATTTATATATAGAAATGTTGATGATTTATGTTCTTTGATATCTTGCTACTTTGCTGAACTTGTTAATTAGTTTGAGTATTTTTAGTTGATTTTCTATGGATCTCAAAGTAAAATAACCTAATAATAACCTCTGCAAAGAGAGAATGTTTTGTTTCCTCGTTGACAATTCTAATTCCATCAATTTCTCTTTCTTCTCTTATTGCTATACCTAATATTTCTAATAAAATATTGAATTAAAGTGTGATAATGGATATCCTTGTTTCACATTTGATCATACTGGAAATGCCTTTAGTTTATTTCTATTACATATAATGTTTGTTAATGACTTTAGATAGATACTACTAACTTTTAAGGAAATTTCCATTTATTCTTATACTCTCTAATGTTTTTAATTGGAAAGGCTCTTGTATTTTTTAAAGGCTTAATCAACATCTATTCAGATACCCATGTGATTTCTGTTGGTTTTGTTACTGATGTGTTCAATTATGTTGAGTACTTTCCTAATACTGACCCGTCCCTGTCTGCCTAGTAAAAACTCTACCTGATCATGGTGTGTTATCCTAGTAATAACTTGCTGTAATCTCTTTGCTAAAATTTTATTTAATATTTTTTCATCAGTGTTCATTAGAGTGATTCATCCATAATTTGTCTTTTTTCACTTTTCCTGGTATCAGCACCATATTGATGGCATAAAATGAATTTGGAAGAACTATTTCTTCTCCTTTTTTATTTTTATTTTTTTAGGTTTTTGCAAGGCAAATGGGGTTAAGTGGCTTGCCCAAAGCCACACAGCTAGGTAATTATTCAGTCTGAGACTGGATTTGAACCCAGGTACTCCTGACTCCAGGGCTGGTGCTTTATCTACTGTGCCATCTAGCTGCCCTTCTTTTTAAAAAAAATAGTTTATATAGGATTAGAATTAATTGTTCCTTAAATGTTTGGTAGAATTCATTTGTTAATCCATTTGGGCTTGGTGATTTCTTTCTTAGGGAATATAATAATAGTTTCTTTAATTTTGTTTTCTGAAATGGGATTTTTTAAGTATTTCATTTCCTCTTCTGTTAATCTAGATAGCTTATATATTTTTAAAATATCCACCATTTCACTTAGATTGTCAAGTTTTTTGACATACAATTTGTCAAAAGAAGACCCAATTTGAATTTGAATTTTTTCCTCATTGGTGGTGAGTTCACCATCTTCATTTTTAATTTTGATGATTTGGCTTTCTTCTTTCTATTTTAAAATCAGATAAATGTTTATATATTTTATTGTTTTTAAAACTATTTTATTTATTAAACCAGTGGTTTTCTTACAATTTTATTAATTTCTCCTTTGATTTTCAGAATTTTAAATTTGATGTTTATTTAGAGATTTTTACTTTGTTCTTCTAGCTTGTTTAGTTTCATGTCCCATTCATTGTTCACTTCTTTTTCTATTGTATTTATATAAGCATTTAAAGACATAAAATTTTCCCTAAAACTGTTTTGAGTGCATTCATAAATTTTGCAATTATGTCTCATTGTTGTCATTGTCATCTATGGAATTGTTGATTATTACTCTATTTTATTTATTAATGGATCCATTCATTCTTTAATATTAAATGACTTAGTTTCCAATTAATTTTTGTTTTATCTTTCCTTGGACCTTTATTACATGTAATTTTAATTGCATCATTATCTGAAAAGCAGGCATTTAATATTTCTGTTTTTTTGCATTTGATTGTAAGATAATTATGTCTCAAAACATAATTATTTTGTATATGTGCCAAGTAGTGCATAGAAAAATGTATGTTTCTCCTACTTCAATTCCATTCAGTTTTCTTCAGAATTCCATCATATCTAAGTTTTGTAAAATTTTTTTTCACCATCTTAAATTCCTTTATCTTTATATTATGCTTAGATTTATCTCATTCCAAGAGAGGGAAGCTGAGGTTTCCTCTCTTATAGTTTTGATTTTTATGTCTCCCTGTAATTCATTTAGCTTCTCCTCAAAATATTTTGATGCTATACAACTTGGTGTGTATATGTTTAATTTTGCTTCATTGGTTTTGATGCCTGCTAAGAAGATGTAGTTTACTTCCTTAACCATTTTATTTATTTATCCTTGTTAGGCAATGGGTTTAAGTGACTTGTCAAAGGTCACATAGCTGGTATGGATCAATTGTTTGAAGCCATATTTGAACTCAGTAGCTCCTGATATCAGCGCTAGTACTCTGTCTACTGCCCCACCTAATCCATTTTACTGACATCTATTTTTTGCTTTTCTTTCTCTGAGATTCCAAGATTGCTTCCTCTTATTTTTTATTTCTGCTGAATCAAAATATATTTTGCTTCAGCCTTGTACCTTTTTCCTGTGTGTACCTCTCTGATTTAAATGTGTTTCTTATAAACAATATATTATAGTATTCTGATTTTTAATTCATTCTGCTGCTTCCTTTTTCACACTGAACAAATTATTTTATTTTGCTTTTGTTTTAAACATTACTGAAGTATTCTTGTTTAAGAGTAAGCATAATACCCCCGCCCCCCCCCAAAAAATATAGACCTCATGAGCAATAAAATAAAGGAATGAGAAAAAAATGAAAATACAAAATAAACAATAAAATAATGTGCTTCAGTCTGTGTTTGATCACCACCAGCTCTGGCATAGGTGGATCACATTCTTTATAAGTCCATCACAAAAGCTACTTCCCTATATTTCTATTGTTGCCATTGCTGATCGCAACTCCCTCCATTAATACCTCCCCACTACCATATACTATATTTTCTTTCTCCTTTCACTCTGTCCCTCTTCTTAAATGTGCTGTAGGGTAGATGAGTAGTACAGCAGACTGATCATCATTCCTGGGGCCAAGAGGCCCTGAGCCCACATACCACCCCTAAGGCCCAGCAACCACCTGGCCCTGTGATCGCAGAGAGGGCATCCAAACCTAGCCCCTTGCAAGAAGTGAAAAAGAATATGTGTTATATCTGATCACTCTCCCCCATGGTCCACCCACTCCTCCATAATTTACATTGCCCCCTTCCCCCTGTCCTCCTTCTTTCCTTTTTACTCTAGATTTCTATATATGCTGTTTCCTCTCCAAGCCACCTCTGATGAAAGCTAAGATTCCCTCATTCCCCCTTGGCTGCCCCACTTCGAGATCATTGCAATAGCACCGTGCAATAATAAAAAAATCTTATTATATGAAATAGCTTAGCTTATTCCAACTCTCCTTTCTTTTACTTCCAGTGCATTTCCCTTTTAGCCATTGACTCCATTTTTACAATATATTATATCTTCAGATTCAGCTGTCTCCTGTGCTTCATCTATAAAAGCTCCTTCTACCTGCTCTATGAAATGAGATGTTTCATATGAGTATTATCAGTATCATTTTTCTATGCAGTAATACATGCAGTTCATCATCATTAAGTCCCTAATATTTTACCCTTCTCCTCGGCTTTCTATGCTTCACCTGAGCCCTGTATTTGAAGGTCAAACTTTCTGTTGAGCTCTGGTTGTTTCAACAGAAACAATTGAAATTCCCCTGGTTCATTGAAAGTCCATCTTTCCCCCTGGACGAGTATATTCAGTTTTGTTGGGTAGTTGATTCTCAGTGGCATTCCAAGCTCTTTTACCTTCTGGAATATTTTATATACCAAGCCCTAAGGGCCCTTAATGTAGTTGTTGCTAAGTCCTGTGTGATCCTGAGTACAGATCCATGACATTTGAATTGTGAAATTCTGCCTGCTTGTAGTATTTTCTCTTTGACTTGGGAGTTCTGGAACTTGGCTATAATATTCATGGGGGGTTGTTCTTTTGGATCTCTCTTTCTGGGGGAGATCAGTGGATTCTTTCAATTTCTATTTTACCCTCTGCTTCTAGGATATCTGGCTAACGTTGCTGTAGGAATTCTTTTAAAATGAGGTCAAGGCTCTTTTCCTGATCATGACTTTCAGGTTAGCTTTCCTGAATTTGTTTTCCAAATCAGTTGTTTTTTCAATGAGATGTCTCACATGTTCTTCTAATATTGCAGTCTTTTGGTTTTGAAGTATTGTGTCTTGACTTCTCATAAAGTCAACAGCTTCCATTAGCTTTCATTCTAGATCTGAAGGATTTGTTTTCCTCAGAGAGTTTTCTTATCTCTTTTTCCATCTGGTGAATTCTTCTTTTTAAAGCATTCTTCTCTTCAATAACTTTTTGAACTGTTTTATCCATTTGACTTATGCTGGTTTTTAACATGTTTTTTCCTCAGCATTTTTTGGATCTCCTTGACTAAGCTTCTTACTTCTTTTTCATGTTTTTTTCTTCATCTCTCTCATCCCCCCCAATTTTTTTCTGTCTCCCTTACTTAATTTTCAAAATATTTTTTGATCTGTGTCATATTTTACTCATTTCCCCAGCCTGTGCCTGATTTGGGGGTTCTTCCTGAGCTTTTGAGTATTATTGGAACACCCTCCCACAAGGATCTCCATGTGTGAAGCTCTGTCTTCCCTCCTGGTTTGTGAATGACCACAAGCATAACCCTCTGTCTGGAGCTGAGGTGGGGGGGGGGGGCTGTTGTTCTATGGTGGGCCTAGACTTTGATCAGGATCTGAATGTGGTCAGAGGCCCAGAGTCCTGTTCCAGGTATAGAGGACAGACCTCAGAAGTCTCTCTCCACTCCCCTACCTTTGATAGGTTGAGCACTCAAGGCTCAGTTGCCTGGGGGCTCCTGCTTATTGGTTCCACCTGCTTCCTTTTCCCAGATCTGGGCTGCTGAGGCCTCTGCTGTTTGTTGAGTGCCCTGAGGATTGGGCCTGATGTGCTTGTTCTGGCAGAGGACCCCCCACTGATCCAAGTTGTTCCTGGTCTTCCCCGGGGTGTAAGTCAGGGAACTGCCACCTGCTGCCATGAACTGCAATTCCTAGGTGCCATGGGGCTGCCTCTAGGAGGCTGAAGTTCCTTCATGCAGGCAGGTTACCCCTCTAACCTTGTGGAGCTGAGCTTTTCCATTATTTTCCAAAGAATTCCACTATTTTCTGGAGAATTGCCTCACTGGATCCTTCTGTGGATTCTGTCTCTCAAAAATTTAGAGTTATAATTTTGTGATTTTTGATATATTAGGGAGAGAACAACTCGGACAGGCTTTTCTCTTGTTGCCATCTTGGCCCTGCCCTCTGCTACCTCCTTTTGGTGAGGGAATTCATTCCATTGACATTGTATAGTTAAGATTACTAACTCTGTATTTCTTCCATACCATCTTTCTCTTATTACACTTTCCTCTTTCCTTAATTTATTTTTTATTTTTTTGCAAGGCAAATGGGTTAAGTGTCTTGCCCAAGGCCACACAGCTAGGTAATTAGTGTCTGAGGCCAGATTTGAACTCAAGTACTCCTGACTCCAGGTCCAGTGCTCTCTCCACTGCACCACCTAGCCGCCCCTCCTTAATTCTTATATCCCTCCTCACCGCTGTTTTCTTCCCTTTCCTTTTTGACTTCTTTTTAATTTTAACTTTAATTTTACTTTTCCTTTTATTTTTATCATTCCTTTTATCAATCCCTTCTTACCCATTCTTTCCCTTCCTTTCCCCCTACTTCCTTGTAGAATAGTATATATAATTTAAAACCTTATTGAGAATATATGTTATTCATTCTTGGGGATTATCTTTCAAGAGTAGGATTTACTCAGTGTTCACAGCCTCCCTTTATTCCCTTTATTATAATAGGCCTTTGTACCTCTTCAAGTGGTAATATTTATCCTCTAATGTCCAGTCTTCTCCTAGTACAATCCTTTTCAAGTTTTTATTGTTTTAACCCTGCCTTTTACCTATGAACCCCTCTACCTTCTGTCCTGATGGTAGTACCTTTCTCAAGGATTGATTGATTGATTGGCAACATTACCTCATAGTCCCCTCTTGTCCCAGTAAAAATTCACTTCTCAAGAGCCATAAATAACATCAAATTATAATGAATTTATACCACTGCCTCTTTTCAAGTTCCCTCTATGGACATATAATCCTCATGAGCTAAAGTTTTCTGTAAAGCAAAATCATTTCATGAACCATTTAAACCCTTCCCCTCTAAATATACTCCATCTATTTTTCCTATATTATCAAGTAAAGCACAATTGCTTCATGATCTATTTATGTCCAGTCCTTCTAAGTATACTTTCTCCCTTTGCTCCTATTAGATGACAATTCTTGTTAATGTATCTGGAAAAGTAAGACTTCATTATGTCTAGACCTTCTAAAGTACTATCCCTCACTGTGTCCCAATTAAAATATTGCCCTAATAATCAACATTACTTCATAATTCAATTATACCCATATCCTCTAAGTTCAATGCATTCCATTTTAGTCAACACTCATCAGATAAGTTATAGTTTAAAGGCTCCTCTCTAAGTATGTTTGTATTAACTATTCTAAGAGAAATACAATTCTCAAGATTTTAAAGTATTATCTTCCTTTGTATCAATGTATACTGATTAATGTTCTTGACTAGACTCTTTTCCCCCTTTCCATTTACCTCTTACATCTCTTGAGTCTTGTGTTTGAAAAATCAGATTTTCTGTTGAGTTTTTATCTTTTTATCAGAAAATTTTGGAAGTCCTCTATTCATTGATAATCTCTCTTTCCCCCTTGAAAGAATATGCTGAATTTTGCAGAGTAATTAATTCTTGGTTGTAATTCAAGATCCTTTCCCCTCTAGAATATCATATTCTAGATCCTCAGATCCTTTAATGTTGAAGCTGATAAGTCCTGTGTAATTCTGATTGTGCTTCTTTAGTAATTTAAGTTCTTCTTTTTGGCAGCTCAAAGTACTTTCTAGTTTAACTGAGAATTATGGAATTTGACTACAATATTTCTTTTTTTCATTCTGGGTGGGGTCTCCTTCTGGAGGTATTTTGTGAATTCTTTCAAAAACAATTTTGTCTTCTTATTTTAGCTTATTGGGTCAGCTAGGTGGTGCAGTGGACAGAGGACTAGCCTGGAAGTGAGGAAGATGAGAGTTTGAATTCTCCCCAAAATAACTGATACGAACTAGCTATATGAACCAGGGCAAGTCACTTAAACTTGATTGCCTCACCTCTAGGGCCATCTTCAGTCATCATGATTTAAATCTGGCCACTGGACCCAGATGATTCTGGAGGAGAAAGTGAGGCTAATGATTTTAGCACAGCATGCCCTCATTCAAATCCAATTCATGTGTCATGACACCATCTCCCTGATGTCATGGTCTTTTTTTGAGAATGAATTAGAAACAATACCAGGGGAGTTTCCCATGCTAATTTCCTGACAGTTTGCAGGCTCTTTTTTTTCTTTGAGGCCTTTAAGTAGAATAACAATTTATAAATTATCTCTCCTGGATCTATTTTCCAGGTCATGTGCTTTTTCAAAAAGATACTTTACATTATTTTTCCTATTTTTCAGCCTTTTGGTTTTGTTTGAAGGAGTCTTGGTGTCTCGTAGAGTCATTAGTTTGCATTTGTTCAATTCTAACTTTTAGGATGTTATTTTCTTCATTTAACTATTGTGTTTCCTTTTCCAGTTGGTTAATTTTAGTTTTAAATGATTTTCATTACTTTTCCATTTGGTTTATTTTACTCTTTGATGGGCTATATTCTTTTTTTCCAGTTGATTATTTTTAGTTTTAAAGGAGCTGATTTCTTCAGTCAATTTTACATAATTCTCTTGTATGGATTCCATTTATTTTTTTCCATTTTTCTTTTTCCTCTCTTCTTTGATTTTTAAAGTCATTTTTGAGTTCTTTCATGAGATTTTGGATTTGAGACCAATTTATAACATCCTTTGGGGTTTCGCATGTATGTAATTTGTTTCCACTTTCTTCTACTGAGAAGACATTTTTACTGTCCCCATCTGAATAGTGGCTTTCCATAGTTAGAGCTCTATATGAGTTTTTTTGGATTTTCTTTGGTCATTTTGATAATTTAACTCTGTTCCTGGGGTACAGCAAATGTAGTGACAATTTTTTTTTTGTCCTGGGACTAGGATCTGATGGTCCTCTGCTGGTCACTTGCCATGGTGTTACCTATGCAGAGGTTTGTTACCTCCTTATTACCAGGCATTGCCTAAGCAGTGATTTGTTCCACTCAGTATTGTATGTTAACCCAACATTTCAGGGACTTTGATTTTTGTCTGGAGTTAAGAGCCTTAGCACTCACCTGCTATCAAGTTTCCTTGTCTAGTCAGTGCCTGTGCTATACTATGGCTCAGAGACTCCTGCTGGTTTTTTCACTCTCCCATTTATGCTGGGTTATACTTCCCTTTTACCCCAAAAGAGATCTTTACTGAAAATCCTCTATGATATCTTGAGTTGAGAACTTGTTTTTCTTTTTTTGGTAGAATTTGTAGGGCTTTTTAAAATTTTTATTTCAATAAAAATATATTTATTTTCTTTAATAAATCTTTTTTATTTTTTATTGTATATATAATTAATTTATTTTCACATTACTACAATTGTCTTGCTGTAAAAATAAACAACCCCCCCCACTCAAATAAGAAGAAACCTCAAGAAAAATAACGTGAGAAGAAACCATCTGTGTTTAGATGCTATCAGCTCTGTCTATGGGATGAATAGCAACACCACAGAAGTTGTTTCAATATTTTTTCACACCGTTGCTATTGCTAGTTGGATTTCCTTCCATCTTATCCCTCCTCAATTTGATTTATTCTATTTCTCTCTCCTTTCATTCACACTGTCCCACCTCAAACGTGTGTTGTATCTGATTACCCTCTCCAATGATCTTCTTTGATTTTTTATTACCTACATCCCCCTCTTTTCTCCTGATCCCTTTTTCCCCATTGCTTCCCTCTCTTCTTAAGCTCTAGGATAAGATTTATTTCTATAACCAAATGAATGTGTGTTATTTCATCTCTGAGCCATTTGCATTCAAAGTGACGGCTCACTCATTCCTTCCTCACTTCCCCCTTCCACTCCATTGTAAAAGCTTTTTCTTGCCTCTTTTACATAAATATCTTAACCCATTCTACCTCTGCTTTACTTTTCTCCCAGTTCATTCTTTTCTTTCCCATTTACTTCATCTTTATAATATATTAACCTTTCATATTTAGCTTCCCCCTGTGCCTTGTCTATAAATGCTCCTTTTAATGTTCTAGTAAATGAAAAGGTTTGTTAATATATCATCTTTCCAGGCAGGAAAACAAACAGTAGTATATCATTATATATCTCATAATTTGACCTTTCTGTCCACTCTCTAAGAGTCATTCACCTGAGTACTGTTGTTAAAGATCAAACTTTGTTTAGTTCTGGTCATTTCAACAGCAATATCTGAAAATATGTATTTCACTGAATATACATCTTTTCCCCTGAAAGAGAATGATTAGTTTTGCTGGGTAGTTTATTCTTGGTTGTAATCCAAACTCTTTTGCCTTCTGGAATATAATATTCCAAGCCATACATGCCCTTAATATAGATGCTTCTAAATCCTATGTAATCCTGAGTGGAGTTTTACAGAATTTAACTTGTTTCTTTCTGGTTGCTTGTAATATTTTCTCTTTGATTTGTGAGATTTGAAATTTGATTATAATATTCCTGGGAGTTTTCATTTTGGGATCTATTTTAAGAAGTGATTGGATTCCCTCAATTTCTATTTTACCTTCTACTTCTAGGTTGTCAGGGCAATTTTCCTTGAGAATTTCTTGAAAAATGAAGTCTAGGCTTTTTTCCTGGTGATGATTTTCAGGTAGCCCAAGAATTTTTGAATGGTCTTTCCTGAATCACCTTTTCTTCTATGATTTCTCACAAAGTTATTAGCTTCCCTTAGCTCCATTATTATATATGAAGGAGCTATTTTCCTCAGAGCCTTTTCATCTAATTTTTCTTCTCACCAAGTCTGCTTTTTAATGTGTTCTCCTTTTCTTTGACATTTTGGGCTACTTTTTCCATTTGACCTAAACTGGTTTTTTTGTTTGTTTGTTTTTAGGTTTTTTTTAAAGGCAAATGGGGTTAGGTGGCTTGCCCAAGTCCACACAGCCACACAGCTAGGTATTTATTAAGTGTCTGAGGCCAGATTTGAACTCAGGTACTCCTGATTCCAGGGCTGGTACTCTATTCACTGTGCCATCTACCTGTCCCTAAACTGGTTTTTAAGATTTCTTTTTCTTTCTTATTTTTCATATTTCCTTCACCAAGTTGCTGGCTTGATTTTCATGATTTTCCTTCAGTATTCTCATTTATCTTCCCAAATTTTCCTTCACCTCTCTTATTTGATTTTCAAAATCTTTTTTGGGGATCTTCCATAAACTGGGATCAATTTCTAGTTTTCTTGGAGGCTTTGGATACAGAAGTTTTGATTTTATCATCTTAAGTGTGTGTTTTGATTCTCCATGTGGTCAAAATAATTGTCTAGGTCAGATTCTTTTTCTTCTATTGTTTGCTCATTTCCCCAATCTATAACCTGATTTTTAATTCTTTGTTAAGGTGGAATTCTGCTTCCACCATGTAGGATGCACTTTCCCAAGCTTTTGAGGGTTTTGGGTGCACTCCAATGGAGATCTCTATTCTTTCAAGGTCTTATGAGAGGCTCTGACTGCTCTCCTGGAATATACTCTGGTCTGTGGATGATTACAATCACTCCCTTCTGACCTGGAGCTGTGATAAGAGTCCCTATTCCTTTATGGTAGGATGGGACCCCAGACTTCAACCTAGATCTGAGTATGGGCAAAGCAACAGATTTCTGCCCCACAGATGAAAGAGAGACCTCTGTAGTCTCCACCAATTTCTTATGTTCTGTGAGTTAAGTGATTTAGAAGCACCTAATAGGTGATTCTCCAGGTTTTTTTGGGGTGGAGTTATGCTGATGCCTGTGCTGGCCTGGGCTCCATGCTTACTCTGGTCAACTACTGACTTTCCAAGTTGTCTTTGGAAATCTCTGGACTGAGGGGTTTGGAGAGCACTCCTGCTACCATGCACCCAAGTACCACAAGGGCCCAGAGGACCCACAGGCTATTCCTAGATGACTAGAGTTGGCCTCCCTGCTGATCTTTCCACTCCAGTAATACAGAGCCTTTTAGTCAGTCTTCCAAGTTGTCTTGGGTCAGATAATTGTTTCACTCATTCTTTCTGTGGATTTCATCATTCAGGAATTTGTTTGAAGTAGTAATTTTAAGGCAATAAGAATGCTCTGGGAGAGAGCTTCTGGGATTTCCTGCCTCCACTCCAATAATTTTGAATCTGTAGTTGTAAAATCTATGAGGAGATTTCATTTAATGTATTGTCAGGAAAAGTTCTGGGGGCATACTAACTTCCCACTGCCATCTTGACTCCTTCCCAAGAAGTCCTGAAGTGATTCTTAATAATCAAACCCTCATTGGGGTGGATATGTGAAGTAGTGGATAGAGCACCAGCCCTGGAGTCAGGAGTACCTGAGTTCAAATCCAGCCCCAGACACTTAAAATTACCTACATGCGTGACCTTGAGCAAGCCACTTAACCCCACTTGCCTTGAAAAACCTAAAAAAAAATAAACCCTCATCAAGCAAAAGCAAATATAAAATGCCAAAAACATGTATGATATGGCATAATGACACATTTCTAATTTATACAACACTTCTCAGTCAAACATATGGCCAGATAATGACCAATTCTTTAGTTAATTCTATAGTTTATATTTCATTTTCTCCTTTTGCTGCATAGTTTCCTAAAGGTAGTTGTCCTTCTAATTTAAGTTGTTGTCTAATTAAACTTCCAATAATACTGCTTCTGTGGTATAATAGCAATACTTAGAAACCTTGAGATGTGTCTCATTGCTTAACTGAACTAAAAATTATCTTTTCTTCCATGAAATTTCTTAGAATTATAACTTACCTTTCATGGTAGTTATGTTGATATCATATTCCTTTTATTAATTATTAACTTTGTGAAGGAGGATACTCTGCCGTGTTAAATATTCATATCATTACTATCCATGGACCATCAAATATATAGATTACTAAATGTTTGCTGAATTGAATTGAATCATGGCATGGCACCTCAAAGTATTTTACTAATTCTATTAATTCTATTATTATATACTCTTGTGTTTCTCAAATCCACCACTGTCTTTAAGCCATTCTTATTTTATCATACTCAGTCTTTATGAGGGATTCAATAAAAAAAATACTACAGTTAAAGGGAATATGATATTTCACTCCCACAGCAACAACAATAATTAAGTGATAATTGCATGCAAGATAATGATTAGACTTTGCTAATATAAAGATGAAATTAAAAAAAAATTCTTAACTTCAAGGAGCTTGCATTATATATAGACAAAAGCCATATAAACAAATACATACTAATATGAGGAAGGAAACAAAACTAGATAGATAAGAAAATACTTCTCAGTGTAGCTGGATTCTGGGTTGAAACATGAATAAAGGTGAAGATTAAGAAAGGTAGGCAGGAATGTATTTCAGGAATCAGAAGTACCCTATGCAAATACAAGGAAATAAGGTTTCAAAAGCTATAGTCTTGAATAAAAGGTTTAATCAGTTTTGTAGTTTCAAGGGTGCCTTCCCTGGGGTTTCTTCCCTCAAGAACACTCCCCCAGTTTTTGAAATATCAATGAGGCATATCAATTAGAATTTGTATTGGGATTTTGGAAGTAGGGTAAGACCTGGAGAAAATAAGAAGAATATGACTGTTGGACAAGTGGGACCTATACTTTAGGAAAAATCTAGGTTGAATAGCATCTTAGATAGGGTTCGAAAATATTCTTACCTGATTCCTATGGTTGGAGGAGTTGGTGAGCAATGCACTTTTTTCTCTTCATGCTTTCTACCTTAAGCTTGAAATACCTCATTCTGAGACCTTAATACCCATCTTTTTTGGCCCTCATCGCATGGAAGTGGTATGGCCTTCATCAACTGGGGAGGTAGCTAAGACCAAGAAGCAATAATGTTTAAACAATTGAAGCTCCTCTGAAGAGAATCATAGAAACATTTTCCTTAGCCTGGTTCTGATAAAAATGTTTTTTCCAAAAGACATAGTGAACTAATGTAGATTTTTGAGAATTATATGTAATATTTATAGCTTAGAAATTAAAAAATAAAAGCAATTGCTTCTTGTAAAAGATACTTTTTTAAGCTCAATCTTCTAATTAGAGAAATTGAGTTTAAACCAATGGTTGTCCTATCTCCCATAAGACTGTAGTTCACTCTCTCATCTTCATTAACTTTTCATTTCTTTCCTGTGCTTTAAAACATTCCTTTATTACCTAATTCTTTTCTAACTTTCCAATCATTTTACTCCCTTCTCCCCTCCCTGTAATCTTTGTGGTCAATTGACAGTGGTCTCCATGTTTTTCCTCAAACAAGACACTAATTACTTGACTCCCCTCTCAGGTCTGGAATATTCTCTTTTCTAATCTCAATCTCTTGGCTTCCCTATCATCTTTTACCTTCCAGTTAAAATCCTATCTTCTTTAAGAAGCCTTTCATTATTCTCCTTAAAATACTGAGTTCCTTATGAAATTCATATATATATATATATATATATATGTATGTACATATATATATATATATATATATATATATATATATATAGCTTATATAAGTATATCCTGTTTGTATATAGTGGTTTGAATTTTTTTCTCTCCCATTATAGATGTGAGTAACTTGAAAGCAAGGGCTATATTTTCCTTTTTGGGGGTCAGGATGTGTTTCCTCAACACTTAGCATAGTGACTGGCATATAATAGACATTTAATAAATGCTTGTCGATGTTACTTGGCTCATTTGACTCGAATGTGGAATCTGAAAATGTTATTTTATATCTCTTGTGTGGTGACTTGAAATTAATCTTTACTCACTGACTGTAATCTGATATTATTGGCCCTGCATTTTATTTTAATTTTAACTCATTCAGTCATTTTGGCTTATCAGAAATGGTCTTTTAATCCTGTTTATCCTTATAGGCCTTGTTCATCTTAGAAGTCTTACTCAGATTGTGCTTTATCCATGAAGCCCTCCCTGAATAATCTGAATCATTTGTATTTTCCCTAATCAATTCTTTAATCTAAAAAAACAAAAACAAAATATAAATTTATTTTTGTTTTATATAACATTAAATTCTTATTCTAATGCTTTATTATAGGATATAGTTGACTGGTTCTAGAAGACTAATAAGAATTTTTGTCCTTCATTTCTGAAGAAGACCATGACATCAAGGAGGTGATGCCATGAAAAGCATGAATTGGATTTGAATGAGGGGGTTACTGTGCTAAGACACCAGCCTCACTTTCTCCTTCAGGGACATCTGGGTCCAATGACCAGATATGAATCAGGGTGATTGGAGACAGCCCTGGATATGGGGCAATCAGGCTTAAGTGATTTGCCCAAGCTCACACAGCTAGTAAGTGACAAATGTCTGAAGCCATATTCAAACTCCCATCCTCCTGAATCTAAGGTCAGTACTGTATCCACTGCATTACCTAGTTGCCCCTTAGAAGATTAATATTAGCAGATTGGTTATTTTAAGTACTTTTGTTCTTGTTCAGTTCTTTCTGTCTTATTCTAGACATTGTGACCACGACTGGTCTTTTCTTGGTCATGTTCTTGGAGTGATTTACTATTTCCTTCTCTAGTTTATTTTCAGACAGGGAAACTGAGGCACATAGGGCTAAGTAACTTGCTAAGGGTCACACAGTTACTAAATATCTGAAGTTTTCTTTGAATTCAGGTCTTTCTAAATCTAGTCTTCATGCTCTATCCATTTCACCACTTAGCAGCCTGGTCTGGAAACTCTCTTAGAATGGCAAGTTGTCTGGGTCTATTATCTTAGGATAAGAGCTATGTTTGGAGTTTCATTGACAGAATTAGCCATTAGGTAATGAATTGTTTTTGGTCACAGACACACAGGAACAGAATCTACTGAGGCAATGTAATCTGCATTTATAGTAATCTACCAATGTGGGAAAAAATCTTATCTTGTCTTATATTAACCTATAATTATTATCTTTTCCTACGTCTTCTCTCTGTAATTATATAAACTGAAGACTGGGAAATCTTTTTGTTTTTAAAGCTACTCAAGATCTCACACAGGATCTATCACAGTAAAGGCGTAAATTAGGCATTCAGTAAATAATGATTGAATTGAATGTTTAGGAATTGTTTAAATCAGCTAAATGCTGTGTCTTTAGTTTTACAAAATGTGCACAAAACTCTTCTGCCCAACCAGAAATTTCCAAATTCACTGACTTCTGCTTCCTGCTCTAGTTGACCTATTGCTCTTTCAGGCTTCAAGTTTGGAAAGTCACACTAGCACCTCTACCCACAGAGTTACATAACTTTATAATATTCTGAAGTTTCAATTCCATTGGATCCCTTCTTTATTCATAAATTAAACATTTCATGTGCGTGCTTCTTCAGGACAAGTAAATATTGTATCCTGACTGGTCAAGAAGATGGTGAGTGAGAGGGGGGAGAGAGAGAGAGAGAGAGAGAGAGAGAGAGAGAGAGAGAGAGAGAGAGATCTAGGTGAAAGAAGTGAATTTCATGTTTCAGTTGGGTGGATCTGTAGAAACTTCAACCACAAAAAGGTGAAAATAGACCTTATTCAACACTTTTGAAAAAAGTTATTTAGTGACTCATTTAGAGAAAGTTGTAATTTACTGCACAAGTATCATGGAGGTATTATATTGAAAACATCCCTATTGGTCAAATACATGCAGTCTAAGAGACCCGATGATAATAACAACAACTCAAAATTTTATAGTGTTATGAGATTTGCAAAATATTTTCTTCTTAACAACTCTAAGAAATATGCATTATTATCACCATTTTCCAGATAAGGAATGTTAGGCTACAAAAGGTTAAATAGTTGACCTGAAGTTACAAAGGTAATAATAGACCAAATTGAAAATGAAACCTGAGGTTCCTAGATAATAAATAGGAAAATGCTCTTTAAAATTCCATATTGTATATAAAAAAAAAAGATTTGACCTGTGATTTCACTAGAATGTGGATTGCTGTCATGGTGAAACTACCACTGCCAAAGCAGGTTGGAGACCTCTCTAAGTCTTATGTTTACAGTTTTCTGCATCACTATGAAGCTAATTAACTTGCTTAAGATCAGACAGCTAAAGTGTATAAGAGGCAAGATCTGAACATAGTTTTTCTGATTTCCAACTCTATTTCTATTTAGTGCACCATATGATGTTACCTCTCACACTGTTTAAATTGTTAGCTCTTTGACTACAAATTCAGCACTAGCAACCAGAAACATTTATTACAAGTTTAGGTGATTATGGGTTCAATTTTGACTCAAAGATATAAATGATCTTACTTTAACTCAACCGGATGCAACTCATCTGTCCCTAAAAGCCCCACAGCATGAGTTCAGGGCCATCTTCCACATTGCACAGGGAAACTAGGACAATAAAGACTAAGTGAAACAGAAGATAGCACAATTACCCAGGTCATTCAGGCAGGATAGAACTGATAAAACTGTTGAGTTGATGTGATCAGATTCAACAAATTCAGAAATATCTTTTTTCTTTTATCAATCTATCCAATTTCTTCTTTAGATATAGATGTAGTCAAGTAAAATAGAAGGGAGAAAATACACTCCCAGCAATGTTTTACTAGCTATGAAATCTTTGGCAACTTATTTCATAAAAATCTAGTTTGATAGACCAGTCATTCAATATTCATGCTTAGATAATAAAGTTGGCAACAGAGACAGAGACATCTATTGATAGATACATAGAAGTCATCTTTCATGAATTCAATTCCTATTAATTCTAAAGGAGTAGACCTATATAGAATAGCTAAGTATAACTCAGATTCCTGTTCTACCAGACTTACTTATATTGATTCATGGAAGTATGTAATACATTGCCCCAAACATATTCTAAACCTCAAGGAAAGATTCTTAGATACTTTAGGAGATGAAATGTAATAATACAGCATCATTATAACTTATGTAATATATATATATATATATATATATATATATATATATATACACATATGTATACACACACACATATATGTATATACTGTGGCCGTGCTCTCTGCTTTTGGTTCAGAAAGTCTACATGTCCTCTCAAGATTCTAGGGCATTCTAAGGGTTTTGTGGGTTTTGCTCTTTTCTGTTATCAGAACTTCTAAAGATTATATTCCCCCAGAATTTATTAGGAGCAATGCAACATAGTTTCATTTTGGGAACTTATAATTAATTGGTCTTTACAAAGTATTTTTACATCAAATATATAGTCCGAACAAACATCCAAATATCTCCCCCACACATATACCTTAGGGAAAATAAACTCCTTTGACCAACCAGGTCTCTGGTTACAACACCTAGGCTGGATTTTATCTCCTAAATACTGATGACTTGCTCTATCATAGTGAGAGTCTCAGTTCCTTGCACTTAGAATGGAAAAGAACAAATGAAAAGGCCCAAGGATTGAGGTCTATTTTTAGGGACCAGAAGGAAAATCCCTGGAAGTCTTTCCCTTCATAGAACAGTATTATATTACATATTGTGAATAAAAGAGTCATCACATTCCCCCAGATGTGAACTGAGAAAAGAGAGGAACTGAACTGACTCAGATCTCTTTGAAGAGATCACCAGTTTTGGTTATGTACCCAATTGAAGAAGGTCTTTCTAAATATAAAATATCTATGCATACTTTAAAGTCTCTCCAAAAGTTTCCCTTACATAAGTAATCATATAAAAAATTATCTCTATTGAATCATCCACATGAAGAGATATCTGAGTAAACTGATGTGCTAGACCCCTACCACTCTTATATGATGCATCAATCATATATATCAAATTTGTCCATCATTACCATAGGGAAAGACAAAGGCCTGTGAATAATTATAACATGCAAAAAGAGACACATCTTAAAAGTTTCCATGTTAATGAAAAAAAAGTGAAAAAGAAGGGGGCTTAGCCTTATAAAATTATATTATAAAGCATCAGTCATCAAAACTGTTTGCTATTGGCTAAGAAATAGAGTGGTGGACCAGTGGAATAGACTAGGTGCAAAAGCAGGAGACAATTATAGTAATCTGCTGTTTGATAAACTCAAAGAGTCCAGCTATTGGGATAAAAACTCTCTCTTCAATAAAAACTGCTGAGAAAATTGGAAGGTAGTATGGAAGAAACTTAGATTAGACCTACACCTAACACCCTTTACCAAGATAAGATCCAAATGGTTCCAGAAATTAGACATAAAAAATACTATAAGTAAATTAGAAGAACAAGGACTAGTTTACCTGTCAGATCTATGGAAAGGGGAGCAGTTTATGACTAAGGAAGAGATGGAGAACATCACCAAAAACAAATTAGATGATTTCAATTACCTTAAATTAAAAACTTTTTGCACAGATAACCACTGTAACTAAGATCAAAGGAAATGTAGTAAATTGGGAAACAATCTTTACAACTAATGATTCTGACAAAGGATTCATTTATAAAATATGCAGAGAACTGAGTCATATTTTTTAAAAAAAAAGCCATTCCCCAATCAACAAATGGTCAAAGGATATGCAAAGGCAATTTATGGATGATGAGATCAAAGCAATCCATAGCCATATGAAAAATTGCTCTAAATCATTAATAGAGAAATGCAAATGCAAGCTTCTCTGAGGTACCACCTCACACCTCTCAGACTGGCCAGTATGACCAGAAAGGATAGTGATCATTGTTGGAAGGGAAATCTGGTACAGAATTACACTGTTCGTGGAGCTGTGAAACTCATTCAACCTTTCTGGAGAGAAATTTGGAACTGTGCCCAAAGGACAACAAAAATGAACATGTCCTTTGATCCAGCAATATCACTACTGGGTTTGTACCCTGAAGAGATGATGAAAAAGGGTAAAAACATCACTTGTACAAAAATATTCATAGCAGCCTTGTTTGTGATGGCAAAGAATTGGAAATCAAGTAAATGTCCTTCAATTGGGGAATGGTTTAGCAAGCTGTGGTATATGTATGTCATGGAACACTATGGTTCTATTAGAAATCAGGAGAGATGGGAATTCAGGGAAGCCTGGAGGGATTTGCATGAACTGATGCTGAGTGAGATGGGCAGAACCAGAAAAACTGCACACCCTATCAGCAACATGGGGGTGATGTTCAACCTTGACAGATTTGCTCATTCCATCAGTGCAACAACCAGGGACAATTTTGGGCTGTCTGTAATGGAGTAAACCATCTGTATCCAGATAAAGAGCCATGAAGTTTGAACAAATTTCAAGGACTATTCCCTTTAATTTAGAAAAAAGACAGATATCTTATTGTCTGATCTTGTTATCTCTTATACTTTTTGTTTCTTCCTTAAGGATGTGATTTCTTTCTCATCACACTCAGTTTGGATCAATGTACAACATGGAAACAAAATAAGAAACTGACAGATTGCTTTCCAAGGGGGTGGGGTGGGGGGAGGAAATTAAGATTGGTAGAAAAATTGTAAACCTCAAATAATATAACAACAATAATAAAAGTGCTTCCAAGTTTACGAGCATTTTCTTCACAACTCTGTGAAGATAAGTAATACATTTTTATTGTCCTTATTTTTCAGTTGGGGAAACTGAAGCTCAAACCTCAGAGAAGTATAATGACTTGTCTAGGGGCAAGGCTAATGAGTTTCACAGATGGGGCTTGAACTCAGCCATGGCTTTCAATCCCAAGTCTAGTACTCCCTCCTGCCCCTCCCCATGATATAGGGAAAGCAACTGGTCAAAATGAAATAAACCAGATATCACACAAAAAATATTTCAAAAATGAAAATTATAACTCCTGTAAGTGGCATGCATAATATAAAAATATTAAAACAGTACTAAAGAGAACATACAAAATCTGAATTCATGAAATTCATAGAATGCATTGCAGTGTTTTTAAATTTTATTCTGAATCTAACCAATACCAAATAAAATGAGCATTTCCATGTTTGCAAAGTAGAAGAAAGTTTATATATGAAACAGTGAATCTCTATTATGTATAGCTTGTTTTTTCTTTAAGTATATATTAACTTCAAAATAAAACTTTTAAATCTGAAAAAAAAGTTTCCTATGGAAGCTGAAGACAGATATCTACCAGACCCCAGATTATAATGTCTGTTTTTCTGAATAAGTTTATGTACAATTAATATTCTGAAACACTCTCCCTTGCCAAATTTTACTTATTTCCTTAATAATATTGGGAAGAGGGGGCGGCTAGGTGGCGCAGTGAATAGAGCAACGGCCTTGGAGTCAGGAGTACCTGGGTTCAAATCTGACCTCAGACACTTAATAATTACCTAGCTTTGTGGCCTTGGGCAAGCCACTTAACCCCATTGCTTTGAAAAAAAAACCTAAAAAAATAATATTGGGAAGAAGGATAAATAAATCTGTATTTTCTATAAATTTTTCTGTGTTCACTCTTTCCATGATTATAATTTTGTTTTGCAAATATTGAATGTATCAAAATTTAGCTACCAGAACTGTATACTAGAATAATCTTCAGGTTCAGTGATATTAGGATAATTTGCACTAGAAAAGGTTTTATACCTAATGGATTATGAGAACAAGTTTCATGAAGACCTCAATAAAAAAGAGTGGTTCCTGTCATTAGTTATCAAAGAAGATCAAAATGACATCATTATATTTGAGACAAATTACGAGTGTCCAACTATGGCTGATCATGCCAGTACAAGCTTGAAATACTCTACCACAGGTCGGGCACAAATAGTGTATGTGAACACTTGGGGTGTTTACTCTAAACTTATGCATGTCATGTTTCCTTTGAGCTGCTTCAATTTTGCCTTCCTCAAAGAGTGCAGCACCCTCACTTATGAGGATACATCATGCTGAATTGTCTTGAGACATTGTCTCCCATGCTGTACAATCAATTCTAAAATTAAGAGAGACCTTCAGGGTATACTAATATTACTTTTTCTGACCCACTTGTGAGTGCTTGACCTGTGTGAGTTCTCCATAAAATAGTCTTTTGGACCAGTGTATTTCTGGTATTCTGACAATGTGCCCAGTCCACTCTAGTTGTACTTCCTGTAGTGATATTGGAATGCTAGGCAGTTTAGTTTGAGAAAGGATCTCAGTGTCTGGTATCTTCTCCTGCCAAGTGATAATTTCAATGAAAGGGATTCAGTTTCCTAACATGGAGCTGGTAGATTGTCCATGTTTCACAGGCATATATCATTGAGATTAACACAACAGCTTTGTAGACCTTTAATTTGGTAGCTAGTCAAATACCTCTTCTTTCCCACAATTTCTTTCAGATCCTCCTCACTACTGAATAACTGGCAATTTGTGTGTCAACTTCATTGTCAGTGTGTGTTCCCCCTGCCTCAGAAAAGATACTGCTAAGGTAAGTGAATTTGTGCACAGTACTGAAAACTTCTCCATTTGCTGTAATCAATGGCTCCACATATGGATGGTGTGATGCTGACTGACACAGCACAGCACCTGTGTTTTCTTGGTGATGAATTTGGCTAGATTGATACAGGAAAAAAATCATATGCTGCAAAAGCAGCAGAGAATAGATCCATAATTTGTTGTATGTCAGCTTCAGAGACTGCATTGAGTGCACAATCACCTGCAAACAGTAGATCATGCACAAATAATCCTTCCACTTTAGTCTTGGCTTGTAGTCTTTTCAAGTTGAAGAATTTGCTATCAGTGTGGTTACTGATTTTGATGTCATGTTCATCCTCAGTGAAATATTTGATAACATGGTTGAAAACATCTTTTAAAAAGCATGGGAGCAAGGATACATCCTTTTTTCAATGCATTGATGCCTGGGAAATCTTGAGAGCATAATTCACAGTACAGAACCTGGGCTTGAATGCTGTCATGGAACTAACATATTATGCTGATGAACTTCTCCAGGAAACCAAATTTTGACAAACTTTTCCATGAACCCTCACAGTTTGTTCAGATCTACAGACTTCTGCTCTGTTCCTGGCATTTTTTTCTTTGCTTTGAGTGATGACAGTCCATTAAGCACACAATGAAAATGCTCAACCCATTTCTCTAGGCTCATGTCCATATAAGTTGATCAATGTGTATCCATCATCACTGAACAGTTGAGATGCACTTTTGGTCTTTGGCCCATAAATAACCTTCAGAGCATCATAAAAGCATATGGTTTATTATTTGCATAAAACTGAATTTCATCTGCCTTCTTACTGAGCCAAGAGTCCTGTATCCCTCTAAGCTTCACTTGTACTTTCCTTTTGATGGAATTAAATGCTGCCTTCTTAGAAATAGTTGAACTATCTCACTGGTAAACCCTGTATAGTTCTTGCTTTTTTATTTAGCATCTTCTGCATTTCCCCATCATTTTTAATCAAACCAGTCTTGATGCTTGTGTATTCTTACACAGGTGAACAAATGCAGTATACTAGATCTCTGAAAGCTTTGCTTTTTTCCTGCTCCACTGTTGTCAACTGTATGTTAGTTCAGTTTTACCTCCAAGTTAGCAACAAACTATTCATGCTCATAGAGACTCTCTAAGCACTTGAAATTAATTCTCCTGATATTCATTTAGCTTTGGGGCCGCTACTTTGGTTAAAAATTAATATTTAGCTTGAAGAGGATAAGTCTTTGATCAGTCCAGCACTCTGTACAACACATTACCTTTGTCACTCTCACAGCTGTTTTTTCTCTTCTCCTTACAATCACATAGTTTATTAGATGGCAACGATTGTTATGAGAATACATTCATGTACTTTTATTGCATTTACATAAATGAAAGAAAGTGTTTATGATGAGCAGGTCTTGATATGTCCAAGTATTCAGTAGTGGGTAACCATTGCTTTTACTATTTCCAACTCATTTCCTCCCAAGGATACCCTGCCATGACTGTTTATTTGATCCTAATCTAGCATTAAGTCACCCAGAATTATAAACTTATACTCTTTTAGTTCATTGATGACAATGCTTTCCATGTCTTCATAAAGGATATATTTGAATTGGAAAAATGTAGGAATCTTGAAATTATCATTGAAAGAAAACCCCTCATGTCTTATTTCTTGTTCCTAACACAGTGAATTCACAGAGAAATAATGTAAGAGTACAATTTATTCTATTCCATTTCTTTTTTGCATTCATTTTATCTTTGAAATGCCTACACTACATATTCAAATAAGGAAATTAAAAATATGCCAATTGCAGTGATAAATAGAGAAAAAAAATGTATTGGTGACACTGGGTATATCCTGCTAAGGCTCAATCTGAAAAATTACAGGTATCTTTCATAGTTTGGCTAGATCTTAATTCTTTCAAAATTTTTTTATTCTATATAAAATTAGGTTTCAAAATGTTCAATTCATGAATTATATTGTCATTGTTTCTAAAAAATAAACCAGACCACCAGAGGTCAGGTGGATGAGGACTATCTTCTTACATGACAAGAAAAACTTAGCAATATTATGCCATCATGTTTGGAAAATTTCTTCTTCAATACTTCTTATTACTGTGAGGTTCAATATAACCGTGACTTTCCTGAGTGTTCACTTTGATATCTTAATCTTCATAACATTTTTCATCTCTTGGCAAACTACTGAAACTTCAGCATACTTTTCATATTAATTAAATGTCTAGCATTAAAATAATCATTGTTTCATAACTCCTAAAATAGATATATAATTCAATGTATGAAATCAAGATCAAAATAGGACTGCAAGAAAATAATAAAAATAAAAACAAATCTTCATAGTCCATAGCAAGTTCTCCTGCATACAATCTGGCAAAATAAATTCAAATACATACACACACACATACACACAAACACATATATAATATATAAAATGGAGATATATATATAATATATACACACACAGAAAAAATATATGTCAAAAGTGATTAACTACATAAGCAATAGCAAATATATAATTAGTGTTTCAGCTCTGAATCTTAGACAGAATTCTCTGAACTTTTCAGTTTCAAATTTTGTTCATATGAAATATATAACAACTATTTTAATGTAATTCAATACAGACATCACCAAAACAAATTAATATGAGCAAGGAATAAAAACCACAGTATTAAAAGTGGGGTCAATATACCAAAGACTGCTACCTTCAATTTAGGGAAAAACCCATTATCTTATTATGTAATTTTGTTCTTATACTTTATTTTTCTTCCTCAAGGATATGATTTCTCTCTCATCACATTCAATGTAGATCAATGTATGCCATGGAAACAATGTGAAGACTAACAGACAGCCTTCTGTCGGGGGTGGGGAGAGGGAAGCAAGAATAGGGGGAAAAGTATAAAACTCAAAATAAATAAAATCTTTCTTAAAATAGTGGGTCAGGGTGGCTAGGTGGTGCAGTGGATACAGATCTGGCCCTGGAGTCAGGAGGAGCTGAGTTCAAATCCAGCCTCAGACACTTAATAATTACCTAGCTATGTGACCTTGGGCAAGTCACTTAACCCCATTGTCTTGCAAAAACTAAAAAAAAAAGGAAAAAAGTAGGTCAATATAAAGTATAATAGATTAATAATAATTTTTGGCTAATATATCAATAAAACAAATCCAGCATCACTTCCATAAACCACATATTTATCCAGTTTCAGCCATAACCTGCCTTAGGTTTACTGTCTGAATCCTCAATAACAACATTAACCAAAAACCAGAATTTTAAATTTTAAATACAATTTAAAATGCTTGATCTATATTAGTTAAAGTTCATTATTTTATTCTATAAAAGCACTCCAGTTCTGAAAAATAATTCAAGATTATTACTCCCAATGTCAAATATGCATCATACTTTAGATGCCATTAATGATAGTAAAATTTTATTACCAAAGTTAATTGGGACAATTTCATAATATTTTTCAAAGTTCCTTGTAATATTGTTGTTGGCATCTTATGAAGTCTCTTCCTGGGACCTGTTCATTTCTCTAAACATCAGTTCATATAGCCTTCTGTGTTTCCTCTGAATCTATTATATTTATCATCTTTTTAAAATTAAATTCTATGAGGGGCAGCTAGGTGGCATAGTGGATAAAGCACCGGCCCTGGAGTCAGGAGAACCTGGGTTCAAATCCGATCTCAGACACTTAATAATTACCTAGCTGTGTGACCTTGGGCAAGCCACTTAACCCCATTTGCCTTGCAAAAACCTAAAAAAAAATGTTTAGTATATATATATATATATATATACATATATATATATGTACACACACACATATATATATACATACACACACACACACACACATATATATGTATATATATATATGTATATATATATATATACATATATATACATATATATATATATACACATAAATGTCAAGAATATCATTTAAAATGTTAAAAGGAGGGCCAGGTGGAACCAAAATATCGGACAGAAGTCAGGAACTTCTCCTTAGTTTCCCTCAGAAACAATGTTAATCAAGTCTCTAAATATATTCTCAAGTAATAGACTCCACAATAAAAGAGTAGAGCATTTTCACACTTAAGATATGTTGGAAGTACTTCCCACTCAGGTGCAAGAAGAGTGTGATCCAGGGCAGACCAGGGTGGGAAAAGCAGTGGAATATTCACAGTCATAGCCCAGCTCAGCAAGTGAGGCACCTAGGTGTTAATGCAACATGCCAGTGACATAGTAGGATATCTGACAGAAATCTAGCCCCAGCAAAGTAGGAAAATTTCCATCCCCAGAAACCCAAAATATTGGACATGACTAGCTTAGGCAACACCAGCACAGTGGGGAAACCACTAATACAGGGGTGGAGGTCCCCACACAAAAAATGTTGTTGAGCAAGTCTTACACCTCAAGCCCAGAAAGGTTCAGACAATCTTCCTATTTTCTCCCAGGGCCCAGGAGCAAAGCTTTATGTTAAAAATCACTAACTAGGCAAAGTATGAGTTAGTTACTACAGCAATAAGTGAGATCATTCCACTGCTCAGAATACAACATTGAAAAAACAGGCCAATATGTGAAGCCCCAGTAGGGAATCTAATTCTCTGGGCCAAAAAGTCTTCTTGGAAGAGATCAAAAAGGATTTTAAAAATCAAGAAAAATAACTGGGAAGATAAATGAGAAATAACAAAATATTAATGAAGAAAACAACTCCTTTTAAACATAAATGGGGCAAGGAGACAAAGAAAGCAATATTTAAAAATTAAAATAAAATTTTTATTGAAAAAAGAAAAAAATCTTTCAAACCCACAATTGATCAAATGGAAAAAGAAAAAAAATGCATTGAAAATATAATTTGCCAAATGGAAAAAGAGATGCAAAAAGTAACAGAACAAAATAATTCTTTAAAAATTAGAATTTGGGGGCAGCTAGATGGTGCAGTGGATAAAGCACCTGCCCTGGAGTCAGGAGTACCTGGGTTCAAATCCAGTCTCAGACACTTAATAATTACCTGGCCATGTGGCCTTGGGCAAGCCACTTAACCCCATTGCCTTGCAAAAAAACTAAAAATAAATAAAAATTAGAATTGGGCAAGTGGGAGGGGATTAATTATGAGACATCAATAATTAGTCAAAATTTTTTAAAATGAAAAAATGGAGGAAAATGAAAAATACTTCTTTGAAAAAACAACTAATGTGGAAATTAGATCCAGGAGAGATAATTTAAGAATTTTTGACATTTCCTATGAGATCAAGAAAAACTGCCCTAATATCTAAGGACCAGAGGGAAAAGTAATCATTGGATGAATCCATCAGTCTATTCCTGAAAGGCATTCCCCAAATGAAAATGCTAAGGAATATTGTAGTCAACTTGAAGATTTATTAGGTCACAGGGGCAATACTGCAGTTAGGAAAAAAACAATGCAAATACTAAAGTATTACAGTTAGGGTTACAAAGGATTATAGTTTTTAGCTTCAACAATAAAGGATCATAGGAACTGGGATATGATATTCTGGAATGGCAAAGGACCTCATATGATAACTAAGAATCAACTTCCCTCCAAAAATTAGCTGACTCATTCACGGAAAATGATGGACATTTAAGAAAAAGGGGAATCTCAAATGTTCCTTATGAGGAGACCAGATTTGAATAGAAAATTTGATCTTCTTATACAAGTCTAAAAAGATTCATAAAAATTGTAAACAGGAAATGATAAGCCTATTGCTCAATAAGACTAGACTGTTTGCAGCCTTACATAGGAAGACAACATTTGTAACTCTTGAGAACTAAATCTTTATTTAAACAAGTACACAGCCTGAGGGTGAAGGTATAAGATGACTTTGATGAGATGATAAAAACATTGATTAATGTATGAAAAAATAATTGTACTGGGAAAAGAAGCAAAGGAATCTTCAAGAGGAGGGAAGGAAGTGAGGGGAAGAGAATGTTTTGAATCTTCACTCATCAGATTTGACTCAAATTTGGAATGATATGCATACTCAGTTGAGTTTAAAATTTTGTCTCATTTTACAGGGAATTAGAAGGATAAAGGGGGGAAAGATGGATGAGAAACTGATAGAAGAGAGGGTAAAAGTAGGAGGGGAAAGGGGAAAGAAAAGGGAGGGCAGATTGATTCAAAGGAGGGCAGACTGAGGGAGGTGGTGATCAGAGCAAATCACTGGTGATAAGGGATAGGGTACAAGGAAAGAGAAAAATACAAACAGGGTGGGGGGATAGGATGGATAATAGTAATGCAGAGAGTAATACAGAGTTAGAAATTGTAGTTAAGTAACCATGAATGTGAATGGGATAAACTGTCCCATTAAACAAAAACCGAAAGCAGAATGGATAACAAACTTGGATTACACAACACGTTATTGACAAGAAACACATTTGAAGCAGAGAGATACACAGAAAAATAGGGTGCAGTAGACTATATTACACTTTAGCTGAAATTTTTAAAAAATCAGGGGAAGTAATCCTGACTTTAGACAAAGCAAAAGCAAAAATAGATCTCATTAAGGAACCTACATCTTCTAAAAAATAGCAAACAGTAATGAAGTAATATTAGTACTAAACATGTATGCAGCAAGAGGTGTAATATCCAAATTTTTTGAGAAGTTAAATGAGTTAAATGAAGATGCAGACAAGGAAACTATACTAGTGGAAAATGTCATCCTTCCTCTCTTAGAACTAGATGAATCTAACCACAAAATAAACAAGAAGGAAGGTCAAGGAGGTGAATAAAATTTTAGAAAAGTTAGCTGTGATAGATTTCTGAAGAAAATTAAATAGTGTTAGAAAGGAATCTACCCATTTTTCTCAGTGACACATGCACAGAAATTTTCTCAGTTACACGTGCACAGAAATTAAGCATATATTGGGACATAAAAATCTCAAAATTAAAGGCAGAAAGGCAGAAATATTAAATGTATCTTTTTCAGATCATGATGCAATTAAAAACATGCATAATAAAGTGCCTTGGAAGGTAAAAACTGAAATTATTTAGAAATCATCTAAAATAGGAATGCAGAGTTCATTCAAGATTAGCAAAATTATCATCATGATTGAAAATAACAACAAAAGCTAGCAGAAATCATGATTATCTCAATATATGATGATAAAACATTTAACAATATGCAGCATTCATTCTTATTGAAATCACTACAGAGAATAAGAATAAATGAGATTTTCCATAAAATGAGAATTAGTATCTATATAAAACCACCAGCAAGAATTAAATGTAATAGGGATAAGTCAGAAGCATTCTCAATAAGGTCAAATGTGCAACATTATCATTATTAATACTCAACATTTTACTAGAAAACTTAGTTTTAGAAAAGAATAAAAAAATGAAGAAATTAGAATTGTACTCTTTACAGATGATATGATGAGATATATATGCATATATATATATATATATATATATATATATATATATATATATAGTGAGAGAGAGAGAGAGAAGGCACCCTAGAAAATCAACTAAAAAATCTACTTGAAATAAACAGCATTAAGAGAGTTAGATTATATAAAATAAATCCATAAAAAACATCAGTATTTCTATATATTATCAACAAAGTGTAATAATAAGAGATAAAAAGAGAAATTATATTTACAATTACTTTTGACAACATAAAATACTTGAGAATCCACCTGGCAAGAGAATCACAAATCATATGAGCACAACTGCAAATCATTTTTCACACAAAGTCAGATCTTTGCTATTGGAAAAATGTCACATGCTTTTTTTGTGGGCTGAGCTAATATAAGAAAAATGACAATGTTATGTAAAGTAAATCACTTATTCATTGCCAATCAGACTACCAAAAATTGTGGGAAAAATAGTTACAAAATTAATCTGGATGAACAAAAGATCAAGAATATTGAGGAAATTGATGAAAAAAATGCAAAGGAAGGTGGCCTAAGGAGATCAAAATTATAACATGCCAGTCATCAAATCTGGTACTGGTTAAGAAATACAGTGATGGGGGTGGCTAGGTGGCGTAGTGGATAAAGCACTGGCCCTGGAGTCAAGAGTACCTGGGTTCAAATCCAGTCTCAGACATTTAATAACTACCTAGCTGTGTGGCCTTGTGCAAGCTACTTAACCCCATTTGCCTTGCAAAAACTAAAAAAAAAAAAAAGAAATACAGTGATAGATTAATGGAATAGATTAAGTACAAAAAGAAACAGTATAAGATGGCTAAAGTAAGCTACTATTTGAAAATATAAAGAGTTCAAATTCTGATATACAAACTCACTATTTGTCAAAAATCTGTTGGGAAAACTGGAACATAGTATGAAGGGGTTTTTGTTTTTTTGTTTTTGTTTTGTTTTGTTTTTCTTCCTATGGATAGGGTTGACATTGTCCAAAGCCAGTCTAAAATTGCTGTCCTAGATCTCTGAACAATGTTTTTGTTTTCTTTTTCTCTTCTGGATGGGGATAACATTGTCCACAGTCAGTCTAATATAGCTGAATTAGCTCTCTGAACTGCTGAGAGGAGCTGCTTCCACCAATACTGATCATCTCACAATGTTGTTGTAAATGTGAACATTGTTCTTTTGGTTCTACTCCCTTTGCTCAGCATCAGATCTTGTAAGTCATTCCATGCTTCTCTAGAGTCTGGCCATTTATAGTTTCTTATAGAACAACAATATTCCATAGTATTCATGTACCATAACTTGTTTAGCCATTCCCCAATTGACTGACATCATTTCAATTTCTGAGTCTTTGCCAAAACACAAAGAGTTGCTATAAATATTTTGGAACATTTGGAACTTTTCCCATTTTTTATGATTTCTTCTGAATATAGGCCTAGAATTGGAATTGCTGGGTCAAAGGGAATGAAGATTTTTATTGCTATTTGGGCATAGTTCCACACTGCTCTCCAGAATGGTTGGATCCATTCACAACTCCACCAGAAATGCATCAATGTCTTAATCCTTCCACAACCTCTCCAACATCGATCATTTTCCCTTTTTCTCATTGGAATATAGGCCGAAACTAGGCATTGACTCATAACTTACACTCTATACCAAAAACAAGTTAAAAGGAATTAGAAATAAATGGTGAAATTCTAAGCCAATAGGAAAACAAGGATCATTTTATCTGTCAAGTCTATGGAGAAGGAAGGAGTCTAAGAAAAAATAAGAGATAGTGATTATTATAAAATTCAAAATTCAAATTAAAAATTTTGGCTCAAATAAAACTAATTCCTCCAAGATTAAAAAGAATGCAGAAAACAGGGAAACAATATTCCATACCCCTCCTTTCTGCTCCTCCCATGACTAAAATTAATTTGACAAAATTATATATACATGTACAATTATGTTTAACATATTTCCATAATAGTCATGTTTTGAAATAATAATCAGAATTCATGGGGAAACAACAATGAGAAAAAGAAAAAATCATAAAACAAGTTAATGTTTCTAATAGAGGTATCTTTTCCAAAATATATAGAGAATTGAGTCAAATTCATAAGAATATAAGTTATTCCCCAATTGATAATTGATCAAAGGATATTAATAAGCAGTATTCAGATGAAGAAATTAGGCTGTAATATGAAAAAAATGCTCTGACTCATTATTGATTTGAGAAATGGAAATTAACATAACTCTGAGGTACAAACTCAATATCAGATGGGATACAATTATATAAAATGAAAATGATCACTATTGGAGGGGGATATGGGAAAACACCGATTAACTGTTGGTGGAGTTGTCAATTGATCCATTTTTCTTTATTCCTCCAATTGATATACATTTTTTTATTTTTTCCAATTACATTTTATGAAAGATTTTCAGCATTCAGCCACATGCATATGCATAATTAAAAGTTACAGAATTTACTTCTACCCTCCCCTCTGCAGGAAAAAGTGTGGCAAACATTGTACATATACATTTGTGTTCAACATATTTACAGATTAGTCATTTTCTGTAGAGAATGAAGAAAGGAAGGAAGGAAGGAAGGAAGGAAGGAAGGAAGGAAGGAAGGAAGGAAGGAAGGAAGGAACCCATGAGCTAGTAAGGAAAAACATAAGAAATATTTTAAGTAAATGGATGAAGGGGCAGCCAAGTCGCACAGATGATAGAGAACTCAGGAGAGCCTGAGTCCAAATGCAGCCTCAGACACATAACATTCACCTGGTTGTGTAACCTTAGGCAAGTCATTTAACCCCATTGCCTTGCAAAAAACAAAAAAGAAAAAGAAAGTGAATATAGTGTGCATTCAGATTACATGATTTTTGCCCCCTCTTAATGTGGATGACATTGTCTACAATGGGTCTCTGAAGGTTGGCCTTAATCTCTAAATAACTGACAGAAGTTGCATAGTGTGTCTCACAGTATTGTTTGTAAAGTTTACAATGTTTCTTTGTTTCTGCTCTCTCACTCAGCATCAATTCATATAATTCTTTTCATGCTTCTCTAAAATCCAATTATTTATGATTTCATATAAAATAATAGTACTCCATGGAATTTCTGAACCATAACGTTTTTCAGCCATTCTCTAATTGATGGGCTTGCCCTCAATTTCCAGTTCTTTGCTACCAAAGAAGAATTACTATAAATAATTTTGAATATGGGAGATTTTTCTTGTTATTAATGAGTTCTTTTCGATATTTTGGATCAAGTATTGGCATTCCTGGATTACTTTTATTGTTCTTTAGGCATAGTTGCAGATTACTCTACAGAATGGCTGGATTAGTTCACAACTCTAACAGTGTGTTAATGTTCCAATTATCCCATATTCTTTACAACATTGATCATTTTATATCATCTTAGCTAATCTGATGGGTGTGAAGTGGTACCTCACAGTTTTTTCAATTTGTGTTTTTCTTATCAATAATGATTTGGAATATTTTTTATGACTATATATATTTTAATTTCTTCATCTGAAAACTGCCTGTTCATATCCTTTTACCATTTATCAATTGGAGAAAGAAATTCCAACCTGCTATCTTTCCCTCATTTCCCTGTAGGGTAAGACCAATTTTTAACTCAATTGAGAATGTATGTTATTGCCTTTTTGGGCCAAATCTGTTGTGACCCACCTTTCTTTCCCTCTGTTATATAAGTTTTTGAGCCTCTTCATGTGGTGTTATTTATCCTCTAATGTCTAGCCTTCTCCTAGTATAACCTTTTTCTTGACTTTATTGTTTTAACCCTGCCTGCTGCCTACAACCTCTCTGTCAAAGTAAACTCCTTTTAATCATTTCTGATAGAAGTAACTTTCTCAAGAGTTAATTGACTGATTGATTGATAAGCAACATTGTCTCATAGACACTGTCTAAGTACACTCCTTTCTTCTTTCCCATTAGAAAAAGACTTCTTGAGGTGGAGTCAAGACGGTGGAGCAAAGACAGGGACTTACCTGAGCTCTTCCCCAAAACACTCCAAACACCTTTAACCAAACTCTAAACAAATTCTATAGTAGAACACACTTTTGAGGAGGGACAGGGTGAAGGGGAGAGAGAGAGATAATAGAATAAATGCTGGTGTGGATAAAAGGAATTAGGGAAGTACAGCTAGCAATAGCAGCTGTGGAAAAAATATTGAATCAATTTCTCTGATGGACTTAGGATAAAGAATGTTATCCATCCCAAAGACAGAGATGATGCTTTCTGAATACATTGTGAAGCATACTTCCCCCCCCTCACTTTACTTTTCTTGAGGCTTCTCTTTCTTTGTGGGGGGGAGGGTTATATTTACTTTTATAACATGACTGTTATAGTAATGTTTTTCATACTACACATTTTTGACCTACACCAAAAAACTTGCTTTCTCAATAAGGGGAGTAGGATGGGAAGAAGGGAAAGAATTTGGAAGTCAAAGTTTTTGAAGTATATGTTGAAACTTGCTTTTACATGTAGCTAGGGGAAAATTTAAAAATTAAACTAAATAATAATAATAATAACAATAATAATAATAATAGTAATAATAATAATATCAGTCAAAAAAATAAAGTGTGAAGAAGGGAGGAACCCAAAAATAGAGACTTGAGGGACACTCATAATAAAATGATGCAGTATATATGTCACCAAAAGAGATTAAGAAACTATATGGAGGTAATGAAAGGAACTATAAAGAATTGGGAAATCTAGTTACTGAATAACTATTCATGAGATGTGAAAGATAGAGAAAAAAACCATATTCAGAAGAGGGAATGTAACTTATGGGAAGAATTTATTGGGGGGGGGGAACTTCCAGTCAATATAGAATAGAGAAGCCAGGATTTCTGTTAAGCTCTCTGAGCTCTCACTCAAAACCAACATTAATCAAGCCTCTTAAAAGATTTTGGAGTGACAGAATGCACCAAAGATCAGAGTGTGTGGTGGGTAACTTCAATGAGTTGGGAATGCTCCAGCATGACTGACCATTCAGCTGATCTGGACAGCCTGATTCTGACAGTAAGCCTCTGACTTTCCTAACCTGGAGGAGGGCTAGTATTCCAGAATAAAAAACACTGAAATAGCCCCAAGTATACCAACTTTTCCAACAGACCAGGGTGACTGACCCCCAGCACTGCTCTTTGATCTACCAGCCTGGCAGGCTTAATCCACTGACTGGTTGTAAGAAAATTTGGATAGAAATGCATTATTGACAGAGTTGTGAATTGATTCAGTTTCTTTGGAGAACTATTTGGAATTATACCCAAAGGGTAATAAAGCTGTTTACACTTTTTGATCTAGCAATATCACTACTGAATCTGTATTCCCAAAAAATGATCATGAAAAAGGGTTAAAAACCCAAATGTAAAAATTATTGATAGAAGCCCTTTTAGTTGTAGCAAAGAACTGAAAACTGAGGGGATGCCCATCAAATAGGACATGAATGAGATAAAACAATATTATTCTATAAGATTTCATGAGGGACTAGATTTCAGAAAATCCCAGATATACTTGAATAAATTGATTCTGAGTGAAATGAGCAGAACCAGAAGAAGATTATACATTCTAACAGCAACATTGTGTTATGATCACCTATGATGGACTTGTTTATTTCAGTTAAGTACAATAATCACAGAAAATTCCAAAAGCCTTGTGTCAGAAAATTACCATCTATATTCAGAGAGGGAACTGTTAGAGGTTAAATGCAGACCAAAACTTAATATCTTCAATTTTTTAAAGTTATCTTATATATTATTTTACTTTTTGTTTCTGATGTTTTTTCCCTTCCATTTGTATTTGAGTCTACTTTCACATTTGGAACTATGTTTAGCACAATTATGCAGGTAGAGTCAATATTAAATTGGTTTCCTTCAGGAGATTGAAGGGAATGAACAGAGGAAGACGAAAAATGTAAAATTTTAAAGCTTAAAAATAAAATGATTGGGAGACTTCTGGGATGGAGGCAAAATGGCAGCATGAAGTTAGCATTCTCCCTGAGATTTTCCCTACATAATATTAAATGAATCCTCTACACAGACATTAAAGCTACAGATTCCAACAAAAAAAGAAAAGATCAAAACAAGTTCACAATTGTAGACATCATGGAAGATCTTCAGTGAAGGTCTATAACTTCAGGGGAAAAGGAAAAGGAAAGTTAGATAGGAGAGTGGGAAAACCAGCAGAAAGCTTTTAACCAAAGTACAATCCAGATCCCAGCATTTAGACAACAATACAGGTCCCAGCAGCTTGATAGCAAGCCATAGGAAAGTTCCCAAAACCAAACAAAGTCTGAACTCTGGGAAAAATAGGGCAAAAGATAGGACGGGAACAAACCACTGAATAGGCATAGCTTGGACATAAAGGAAGAAACAAATTTCTGCATAGGTAACTGCCTACATAGGTTATATCTTGGCCAGCGACAAGCCAGCACACACACACACACACACACACACACACACACACACACACACACCACACACACAACCTAAAAAGAAATAAGCAAACTTGGGTCTATATTCCTTATACCATGAGCCAAAAAAAAGACTAAACTAAAAGAATGTTAACTGCTACTTTGCAGATAGAGATTATTAAATGCCATCTCAGAAGAAAAAAGCAATGACAAGCTACCTACATGGGAAGTCTCAAATTCAAAACATCATAGAAGAGCTTTAAAAAGAATTTAAAACCTAAAAGGTGAGAAAGAAAAAAATGAAAAAAATGAGATCCATGCAGGGAAATTATGGAAAATTGACCAAAGAAGTCAACAGTTTTAAAAGTATAAATAGCCAACTAAAAAAAGGTCAAACTCTTCAAAAAATAACATAAACCAACTGGAAAAAGAATACAACTCATCTAAAATTTAAATCAGACAACTGGAAAGGGAATGAAACTCAACAAAAAGTAAAATTAACAAACTGGAAAAGGAAGCACTAAAGCTAACTGAAGTAAAAAAAAGCTTAAAATTTAAATTTTCATAAATAGAAACCAAGGAATTTGTGAGACACCAAGATTCCATCAAACAAAGTCAAAAGGGTGAAAAAATTGAAGAATACATAAGAAGCATTTTAGGAAAAACAAACATTCTGGAAAATAGTCCAGAAGAGATAATTTATGATTTATTGGTCTATCAGAAACCCTAGATTTAAAAAAAGAGATTAAAAAATATCTTTCAGGAAATTATCAGGGTAAAACTGTCTAAATCTGCTAGATCAAAAAGACAAAAATCCATTGACAGAATATACAGAAATACTCCAGTAAAAGAAATCACAGAATAAAAACTCCAATGACAATCATAGCCAAATTCAATAATTTTCAAATAAAAGGAGAAAGTACTGAAAGCAGACTAAAAGAAGAAATTTAAATACAAAGGAAGCACAATAAAAATTAAAGAGCATTAGCTTTACCATAGAAGTATCCAAAGGGCCTGGAATAAGGTATTTCAAAGGATTTTGTATTACAACCAAGAATTTACTGCAAAGTTTAGCATATTCTGTCAGGGGAAAAGATGGATGTTCAATGAAATAGAGGACTTCCAAAATTTCCTGATAAAAAGACCAGAAGTGAACAGAGAATTTGATTTTCAAATACACAATTCAAGAGATGCATAAGAAGTTAAATGGAAAGGGGATAAAAATAAAATCAAAAACAAATGTTAGTGAAACATTAAATTGTAAAAAACCCTACAAGGGAAGATTATACTTGTAACCATTGAGAATTGTCTATATCTTAGGATAATTAAAGGGATGGATATAGTAGAAGAGATTGTATTTAGAGTATATGGATATCATTAGTACTTGTCCTTCAATTGAAGATGACCACAATGACATCATTACATTTGAGACAAATTCAGGGTATCTGATGGTGGTTTATCTTAATCCTTAACTTTATTTACCTAGGTTTTAAGTACTATGGTTAGTGAACTAAGGGGGAAGAGTGTACCTATTACATTGTTTGGGGAGGGCTGTAGGGCTATTGTTGGAATACTATAGAGATGAAGGGAGAGAATATACTTAGAGGATTCGATATGAGAGCATTATGAAAAGATTTTATTTAGTTTTATGTCTTGGCTACAATTGGAGGGAGCATACTTGGGGGGGGTGGGGTGGAACAGAAGTTTCAGCAAATGATTTGACTTTGCATGATGCTCTGGCTCATGAGGACTTTGTGTCCATGGAGGCTATTTGAAAAGAGTGTAAGGTATAAAGTGATTATAATTTGATGTGATTCATGAATTTTGAGAAATGTATTCCTAATGAAACAGAACAGAGTAGGGTACTTAGTGACTATAAAGCAATGCTGCTTAGCAACTAATCAATCAATCAACCTATCAACCTTTCATTGATTGTATTTTGATTGGTAGCTCTTTTATAGTACTTCAATCAGGTCAGATAAGAGGAGTATAATTTGATATAAAACATGTAAGTACAAGGCAGGGTTAAATCAATAAAAACATAAAAAGGAGAAGGCTAGGAATTAGTAGATAAATAATACAAAGTGGAGAGTCACAAAGATCTATAATAGCAGAGGGAAAGAAGGGAGAGTATGAACATTTATAAATCCTGTTCAATATATTTGGTCCAGAGAGGGAATAACTAATATACATTCCCAAATAGTTTTAAAAAGCTATCCTACCCTATAGGGAAGTGGAGGGTAAGGGAAAGAAAAGCAAAGAAGGGAATGATAAAAGGGAAGGAGAAGGTATAAGTGAAAGTAAACTGAAAATTAAAATTTAAAAGTAAAGTGGAAAGAGAGCAAAACATTGGTCAGGATAAATAAGAGGAAAGGAAAGAAAAAAAGTATAAATGTAAAAAGATAACATGGAAGTAAATAAAGTACTGGTAATCTTAGCAGCAAATATGAATGGTATGAACACTCCCATAAAACAGAAACAGATAGCATAATGGATTAAAAACCAGAATCCTACAATATGTTATTTACAAAATTTGAAGTAGAGAGACAAACACAGGATAAAGGTAAAAGGCTGTAACAAAAGATATTATGTTTCAGAAAAAGTAAAAATTAAATCAGAGTTAGTGATCCTAATCTCAGACAAAGCAAAAGCAAAAAAAAAAAGATCTCAATAAAAAGGAAAAGGAAGAAAACTACATCGGTAATGAATGTATAACATTATTAAACATATATACACTTTCAACTTCTTGGAGAAGATGGATAAATTACAAACAGACCTAGAAAGCATAACTGTAATAATTGAGAAACTCAACTTCCTTCTCTTAGAACTAGATAAATGTAAGTGCCAAATAAACAAGATGAAAGTTAAGAAGGTGAATAAAATTTTAGAAAAGTTGAATATGATAGACCACTGAAGAAAACTGAATGGGGATCTAAAAGAGCATAATTTTCTCTCTCTGCAGTACATGGTACCTATTCTAAAAATGATGATGTGCTAGGGCATAAAATCTTACAATCAAATGCAGAAAGGCAGGAAAAAATAAATTCATACTTTTCAGATCATGATGCAATAAAATTACAGGTAAAAAAAGGGTCATGGAAAGATAAACCACAATTAATTGGAAATAAAATATCTTAACTTTAAAGAATGAGTGGATCAGACAGTAAATTGTAGAAATAATCATTTCATTCAAGAAAATGATAACAATGAGCCATCATAGTAAAGTGTATGGAATGCAGACAAAGCAGGCTTGAGGGGAAATTTTATACCTCTAATTGCTTATTGGAATAAAAAAAAGAGAAATAGGACAATGAATTGGGTATGCAACAAAAAACTAGAAAAAGAATGAATGAAAGATCCCCAATTCATTATCAAATTAGAAATTCTGAAAATCAAGAGAGATATTAATAAAATTGATAGTAAGAAAGCCATTGATCTAATTAAAAAGACCATGAATTGATTTTATGAAATCCAATAAAATAGATAAACCTTTGGTTAATTTGATTCAAAAAGAGAAAGAAGAAAATCAACTTTCCAGTTTCAAAAATTAAAGAGTGAACTAACCAGCAATGAGGAAAAAGTAAAGAGATAATTTGAAGTTTCATTATCAAACTATATGTCAATAAATTTGATAACTTAAGTTAAATGGTTGAATATTTACAAAAAATGCAAGGTTTCCAAATTAATAGAAGTGGAAATAAAATGTTTAAATATCTCCAATCAGAAAAAAATGGAGGAAACCTCAATAAACTCCCTAAGAAAATGTCTCTCATGTTCAGATGGATTTGGAAGTGTTTTCCACCAAACATTCAAGAAACAATTAATTCCAATTTTACTATTTAATCCACTATTTAAAAATAGGATATAAGAAATTTTGCCAAATTTCTTCTATTACACCAATATGATGCTAATACTTAAACCAGGAAGAACCAAAACAAAGAAAGAAGATTGTAGAGCAATCTCACAAATGAACATTGATGCAAAAATCTTAGATAGAATATAAACAAAGAGATTACAGTAAGTTATTACTAGAATAATACATAATGATCAGGGGTGGTTGAATATTAGGAAAACACTCAACACAACTGAGCATATCAGTAACAAAACTGATAGAAATTATATGATTATCTCAGTAGATGCTGAAAAAATTTGACAAAATACAATGTCCATTCCTATTAAAAACACCAGAGAGTAGGGTGGAAATAAAGTGACTACTCAGAGAGGAATCCCAGAAGCTCTCCCAAAAACAACTTGAAATGGCTCTTTAAACTCTTTGAATCATGATTCTAACCAAATTCTATATGGGGCAATCCATAAAAAGACTGATAGCAATCCAAGACAATTGGGAAGATCCTGGGGAAATGCCACTTATAGCAGGGTTGGAACAGTCTGCAGTGTAGCCCAGACAACACCGCACTGCTGGAGCAAACTTGCTCCAGATATCCAGAAATAGCAGTGGAGTGCCTGGGTCCTTGGGGGTGGGGTAGGGTGGGAGGGTGACTGAGTCCATGTCATAAGGGGTGGTTTTCAGACCTCTCAGCTCAGGGATTTTCGAGGACAACTTGAAATGTCAGCAGGAAAACTCTGCAGAATGAGCACAGAACCAATTTGAGAACAGGCCTTGGCACAGTCTTGGCACCAGGAACTGGAAGCACAGCTCTGGAACCATGCAGCATCTGCTTCCAGAACACTCAGTCCTAGGATATTAAGGAGGTCTGGGGAAACTGCAAAGGTCTCACTACTATCTATCTCTGAGGTAGTATTCTGTTGCTTTTCCC
Source organism: Macrotis lagotis (assembly GCF_037893015.1). Taxonomy (NCBI): domain Eukaryota; kingdom Metazoa; phylum Chordata; class Mammalia; order Peramelemorphia; family Peramelidae; genus Macrotis; species Macrotis lagotis. Next base: position 75,029,969 of record NC_133665.1, read on the forward strand.
ATAGTCAGATCCTAGTCTCAGAAAGGGGAGATTTACTGCCATAGAGGAGCACAGACACTTCTTGCAGTTTCAGAATAGAAGGAAGTGTTTGTGGTCATCCACAGACCACAGCATAGGCCAAGAGAAGAATGGACAATCTCTCAAAATTCCAGGGGAGATAAAGCTGCAAAAAACCTCAAAAGCTTATGACAATGCACGTTCCACCTGAAAACAGCACCTCACCTTATGAGAGATAAGATCAAGTCATAGGCTGGGGAAATGAACAACAGCAGAAAGGAAAAAATAATCCAATCATAAACAATTACTTTGCTCCCATGGTAGATCAAAATACACACTCAGAAGATGACAAAGTTAAAGCTTCTATATTCAAAGCCTTCAAGAAAAATCCATGGTCTCAGGCATTGGAAGCGGTGAAAAAGAATTTGAAAATCAAGTAAGTAATGTGAAGGAAAAAACTGGGAAGAGAAATGAAAGTGATGAAAGAAAATCATGAAAAATATGTGGGCAGTTTGGTGAAGGAGATACAAAAAGAAAAAGAGTGAAGAAAATAGCATCTTAAAAACCAGTTTAGTTCAAATGGAAGAAGTCCAAAAGTTCAACGAGGTGAACAATTCCTTAAAAATCAGATTTGGTCAAATTAAAAAGGAGACAAAATAGCCCTCTGAAAAAAACAATTCCTTTAAATGTAGAATGGAGCTAACTACTTAAACATCTTAAGCACAATTGTATATGTATCATGTTCACCAGACTGTTCATCACTGAAGGGAGGGGGTTGGGAATGGAGGGTGGAGAGAAATTTCATAACTTATAAATATAGACATTCATGTGACTGAATGTTGAAAAATTTTTGGAAAATGTAATTGGAAAAATAAAATAACAATTGGAAAAAGCAAAAAATCTAAAACAAAATGATTATTAAAATTATCATTGCTGCAATCTCTTTCCTAAAATATTAATTAATATTTTTGCATCAATGTTCATTGGGGAGATTGGTTTACAGAGTGGTGGCATAAAAGAATTTTGGCAGCACTTCTATTAAGCCTATTTTTTAAAAAGTTTATATAGAATTGGAATTAATTGTTCTTTAAATGTCTGATAGAATTCACTTCTAAATTCATCTAGACATGGAGACATTTTCTTAGGGAGTTTATTGATAGTTTTTAACTTTCTTTTTCAGAAATGGGGTTATTTAAGTATTTTTTCCTCTAATATTAATTTAGACAGTTTGTATTTTGTAAATAATTATTCATTTCACTCAAGTTCTTGAGTGTATTGGCATACAGTTCAACAAAGAAGTTCCAATTATCTCTTTAATCTCCTCCCCCTTGGAAGTTAGTTCACCTTTTTCATTTTTGATATTAACAATTTTGTTTTCTTCTTTCTTATTCTTAATTAAATTCACCAGTGGTTTATTTAAGTTTTTTTCATAAAACTGAATCAATTTTGTTCATTAGGATTTCTTGTTTTCAGTTTTATTAATCTCTTTCCTGATTTTTAGAATTTCTAATTTGATAATTAATTGCTGATCTTTCATTCATTCTTTTTCTAGTTTTTTTAGTTGCAAACCCAATTCATTGTTCTCTTCTTTCTCTCTTTTATTCCAATAAGCAAATTGGAGTTAAAATTTCCCCTTAAAATTGTCTTGGATGTATCTCATATATTTTGGTATGATGTCTCATTGTTATCATTTTCTTGAATGAAATGATTTATTATTTCTATGATTTATTGTTTGATTCACTCATTCTTTAAAATTGAGTTATTTATTTTCCAATTAATCTTTGGTTTATCTTTCCATGGTCCTTTATTACATGTAATTTTATTACATCATAATCTGATTAGTATGCATTTATTATTTCTGCCTCTTTGCTTGTTATTATAAAATTTTCATGTCTTAGTACATGGTCAGTTTTTGCATAGGTGGCATGTACTGCAGAGAAAAATGTTTATTCTTTTATACCCTCATTAAGTTTTTCCAGAGGTCTATCACAACTAGGTTTTCTAAGATTTTAATCACTTTCTTAAGTTCCTTCTTTGTATTATGTAGTTAGATTTATCTAGTTCTGAGAGAGGGAGGTTAAGGTTCCCTATGATTATTATGTTTTGCTGTCAGTGTCTTATTGTACTTCACTCACTTTCTCCTCTAAGAATTTAGATGCTAAACCACTAGGTCCATACATGTTTAGTAATGATATAACTTCATTGCCTATGGTTCTTTTTAAGTACATGTTATTTCCTTCTTTATCCCTTTTTATGAGGATTGCTTTGTGCTTTTGCTTTTTCTGAGATCAGGATTGCTACCCTTGTTGTTGTTTTTTTTCACTTTAGCTGAAGCATAATATAATTTATTCCAGTCTTTTACCTTTCCTGTGTGTTTGTCTCTCTCTTTTAAATATGTTTCTTGTAAACACCATATTATTGTAGGATTCTGGTCTTTAATCCATTATGCTATATGCTTCTGTTTAATTGAAGAGTTAAAGGGCAGCTAGCTTGCACAGTGGCTAGAGACTGAGCCTGGAGTCAGGAGGACCTGAGTTCAAATCTGAACTCAGATACTTAATAATTACCTAGTTGTGTGACCTTGGGCAAGTAACCTAACCCCATTGCCTTAAATTAAAAAAAAAAATTAAAATGCTTAAATGGAAGTGTTAATTCTATTCCTTTACCACCAAAATTTTACTCCTTAACTTTTATTTTAAATTTTAAATTTCAGTTTATTTTTACTTATACCTTCGCCCTTCCATTTTCTTTCCCTTCTCCTCCCACTTCCTTGTAGAGTAAGATATATTTTTACAACTAATTTATCTTATTCCTCCCTGGGTCAAATCTATTGAATAGAATTTCCTCAGCATTTGTATCCTCTCTCCTTTCCCTCATCTATAATAGATATTTGTGCCTCTTCATCTGGTGCTATTTACCAACTAATACCTAGCCTTCTTCTTTTATGTTTTTATTGATTGAACCTTGTACTTACATACCTCGTGTCAAACTATGCTCTATCTGACTTATTAGAAGTACAATCAATGAAATTACTATGAATCAAAATATCATCAAAGGTTGATTGACTGATTGTTTGATTAATTGATTGATAATCAGCAGCATTAAGTACCTTATCCTCTTCTGTCTTGTGGAAATACAATTCTCAAGTTTCCTGAAGCACATCAAATTATAATCTTTTTTATCTTACCCCCTTTTCAAGTACCCACCATTGACACACAATCATCATGAGCCAAAGCATCATGCAAAGCCAAATTATTTCATGGTCCATTTGAAACCCTCCCAAGCATACTCTCTCTCACATTTCCCCCCTTTAGCTCTGCAACCAGTGTTCTTAAACCCTAGTAAACTAATGAGATAAGACCACTTCTTAATCTTTTTATGGTCAACTCTTCTAGGTAGGTTCTGCCTCTATGGTACTACAAACTTTTAAGTATCTAGTAAAGTAAAATCCCTTCTGATTTAATTAACTAAAGATTCTCTAAGTGTTGTAGGTACTGGGACACTCTGATGGTTCCTCTTAAGAACTTTACAATTCACTGTAAGTAATAAGAGACACTGGCTAAGGACTGCCCAATGTAGGTTGCCTTCCTCAAAGAAAGTGTTAAGCTATATTAGCAAGACAGAATTAAAGTAGATCAAAGGAAACATGAGACATAAATTTAGAGTAAACACCATAGCTTTCAACCTGAGCTTTTTATCTCAAACACAGCTATGTCATCTTGGTTCTCTTCAGTGGAAAGAGAAGAAGCAAACACACACATATCCTCTAAATCCAAACTCTTCAACTATATTCAACCCTTTAATTATCTTAAGGGAAATAAAATTCTCAAAAGTTGCAAGTGTTAGATCTTCCCTTATAAGGCTGTATACAATTTAATGTTCTTGAATAACATTTGTTTTGTTTTCTTTTCTCCTTTCCACTTACCTTTTTATGGATCTCTTGATTTGTGTATTTGAAGATTGAATTATCTGTTCAGTTTTGGTCTTTTCATCAGGAAATTTTGGAAGTCCTCTATTTCATTGAATATCTTACTTTCCCCTGGAATGAATATGCTGAATTTTCAAGGTAGTAAATTTGTGGTTGTAATCCAAGGTCTTTTACCCTCCAAAATATGGTATTCCAAGTCCTCCAATCCTTCAGTGTTGAAGCTGATAAGTCCTGTGTAAATCTGGTTTTATTTCCTTTGTATTTAAATGGCTACTTTTTCGCTACTTGCTTTATTTTCTCCTGTATTTGAGAATTCTGGAATTTGGCTATGAGAAACCTTGGGGTTTTTCATCCTGGCGTCTCTTTCTGGAGGAGTTCTGTGTATTCTTTTAATACCTATTGATCTTCTTGCTCTACTATATTTTGGCAGTTTTCCATGATCTTTGTTCCAGGTTGTTTATTTTTCCCCACAAGGGACATTACATTTTCTTCAATTTTTTCAGTCTTTTTTTTGGTAATTTCAAAGATTCATTGTTTTCTATTGTACATTTCTGAATTTTAGGGTTTCATTTTCTTCAGTTAGTTTTTGCGTTACCTTTTCCAGTTGGTTAATTTTACTTTTTGCTGAGTTACATTCCCTTTCCAGTTGGTTGATTTGAGTTTTGGATGAATTACAATTCTTTTCCTGTTGTTTGGTTTGAGATTTAGATCCTTTGCATTTCTTTTCCAGGTAGTTAATTTCGTATTGTTGAAGAGTTACATTCTTAAGTCTCTGAGGCTGGATTTGAAATCAGGTCCCCCTGACTCCAGGGCCAGTGCTCTATCCACTGTGATACCTGGTTGCCCCTCAATCTTTTACTTTTAAAGGTGTTGATTTCTTTCGTCAATTTTTCATAATTTTCCTACATAACTCTCATTTCTTTTTCACAGCATTTTCATCTTCCTCTCCTTTGGTTTTAAAGTTATTTTATAAGTTTATGATATGCTTATGATATGATAAATGATAAAACCCTATTTGATTACAAAAACAGAATTTATGTTTGTTCTTGAATAGTACACTAGAAAAGAAACATCTACTGGAAAATCATTGACTAGTATTATCCCAAATATCATGTTGGCTATTTGTTTACTGCACTACATTTCAAACCTACTAAAGAAGCAGACTTGTAAAATACAAATCTGAAGAAGCAAGAAATATGCACTGTTTCTAATTTAAGATATTTTATTGGAGTTTAATGATTCATAAATTCAGCATGTCTGTGTGTCTAAAAAGATGGACTATGAATGTGCATATATACATAGAAGTAATGTGCTTTTATCCAGTAAATATTAATATCAGTATATTTTGTTTTTGGTTTCTAAATAACTATGATTTCTTAGTCTAAACAGACAGTAATATAGTTTTTGAAATTATTCTTCAACTTTTTTCCATTATATGATGAAAATCAAAGGACTAAACAAATTTTTGAAGCAATAATCTTTGTATTGTAGGCCTATACATCAAAAGAAATATATCTGATGTGAAGGAATTAAATTATTATTTTCATACATGAAATGTGTAAGAATATCAGGTACCTATTTAGACAGCTCTAAGTTTGATTCTCACTTAACTCCCCCTTCATGGCTTAAAAATGTCACTTTCATCTTGTACAGTGTTGCTCAACTAACATGAATAAAACATTTTATATAATGAAACCCAAAAGTGTCTTTTAAATAGATTATTTTAAAAATTCACTTTGGTTTATGATGTGGCCAAGAGTCTTTAATCTGGGATTTGTGGAAAGACTTTATGATGTTTTGAGTTTTGTCTCACAAGCAAAATATCATCTATATTTGGAGATTTTAAGAGCCATAAAGATGCATTAAAAATAAACCTTTCTCTTGTTAAGAAAACTTTGCAAAATTACTTACAGATACAAAATATTTTAGATGATAGGATTTTATCCTCAGTTCATCTTTAATCATCTACATAGAAGAGATTTATGCTTTTCTATAACTATACATAACTGCTCTACTGTAGCACCTTTGATTTATTTTCAGATTAATCTGCTATATTCATTTCAGTGGTGGTTATAATGCATGTACTTAGGAGTTGTTGTCTTTTCTGGTTTTGTTATTATTTTTGCCCTAAATTAGCACCAAGAAATTTTGGAATAGCAATTAATTATGAATAAATATAGAACCAGATATAAAGAAAAATAAGTTAGAAATATCACAATGTCCTTTAAAACACTTTTGTTTTATCAGATGAGAATTATCCAAATGGATTTGCAGTACAGCTAATAACTTGAATTTATGTCTATTTTTAAACAGTAGTAAATCCCTTCTAGAACCTCATGCTTTCCTGGAATACTTGAATAGGGAAGGGAACATCAATTACACATCACCTAAGCTAAGATTTTCTTCTTGCTTTATTGCTTAATCAACATCGACGGGTTATTATGCAAACTTCAAATTATTTATTTTAATTGGTTCTGCTGGTAAATTACACAGTTGGAATTCAAAAAGAAAAATCTCACTATGTTCACTCTTTTCACTTGAACTCCTAGTATTACATGCATCCCAGGGGACTATTTACTCTAGGTAGGTATTAGACCATTTCACCAACACTTTTCAGAAGTAGATCTTTTTGTAATTCTGTTAAACCTTCTCTTCCCAACTGCCTGCCTGCCTGCTTTGAGCCTAGTGTGAGTTTTGAAATCCAGAAGTTTATTTCAAACTATATGACTTTTCTACTCATCTTTTACAAACTTTAACAAAAATAAAAATAAAAATATGAAATGAAAATATTTTCCTTGAACTAAAATTAATTTTTTCCACTTCATAAAAATGAAAGCTTTTCCTGGATTAGAGAAATTTATCTAGATTTTATTTTATCTATTATTCACCTTTGAATATTATTTAGGCCTTTAAATAGTTTTGAAGGTGATTAAAATAAATTATACTCCTTAATACTCTATTTAAAAATATGGAAAATTGTAGTATAGAATATTAGGAGCAAGGTAGTAACAATAAATAACTTGTTTTTTTTATCTTCTAAAAGAGAGACATAATGTGTATCAAATAGAGAACCTGCATAAGACACACACTAACTGTTTGACCATAGTCATGTTGTTCAAACTCTTATTTCACCTTGCTTCTCTCTAACTGTGAAAGTTACAGTTAGGATGATCTTATGAAATAATGAAAAATATTTTCATACTGGTATATACATGTTTATACATATAGATTATATATATACACTATATCTATGTCATTTATAACTAGTTTTAAATTTATATAAATATATAGAAATACATATATAGCTATATATAAATATATACACATGCATCTATTCTACATCTATATGTATCTAAATGTATCTTTCTATTTATATTTCTCTGTATATGAATATATGAATATATCTACACATATGTATAGAACACATGTACTTCTGTATATACTAATGAAATAACATCTGACCTTTCCTTTTACCCCATGTAGAAGAGGGGAAGAAATTAGTATCAGACATTATTATCATAAATATTTACCTGTTATCACATATATTATGAGAGGTATGTGCCTATAAAACACATTGCTACATAGACTTTGGCAAGGTATTTAATTTCTCAGGGCTCTGTGTAACTAAGATTATATACCTCAATGGAAAATCAACTGATCTGGAAAATAAATTGAAAAGAGATAATTTAATAATTATTGGGGCTCACCAAGCTGGCGCAGTGGATAGAGCACTGGCCCTGGAGTCAGGAGTATCTGAGTTCAAATTTGGCCTCAGACACTTAATAATTAACTAGCTGTGTGGCAGTGGGCAAGCCACTTAACCCCATTTGCTTTGAAAAAAAAAACCTAAAAAAAAAAAAGAATTGTTGGGATACTTGAAATCCTCGAACAAAGAACCAAGATAACATATTTGAAGAAATTATAGAGAAAAAAATGCTAATAGCTTAATGCAAGTGGGTAGAATGGATATTGAAAAAGTCCAGCAATCACTTCTTAAGAAGGCCTTCTAAATTAACATTCCCAAGAATAGTATACCTAAATTCTAGAATTCCCAGGTGAAAGAAAAATATGATGAATTCAAGGAAAAACAATTAAAATATTATGGAGCCATTGTCAGTATTAGTAGCAGTATTAGATTTAGTGGTATCCATATTACAGGAGTAGACGGCTTCAAATTTGATATTCCAAAATGCAAAAGAAATAGGTCTTCAACAAATTAAAAATCTCCATAGAAAAACTGAATCTAATGCTTCAGGGGAAAATATGGAAATTTAATGAATTAAAGTATTTAATATTAAAATTATTAATTAAAATATTTAAATTAATTAAAATATTTAAAATTGTCTGGAATAGTAATGATCTATTTAGGCATTTTAATGTATTTCTTAATTTGTACTTTTTATAAAGGAATAAAGTCTGGAAATATGTGGTTTTTAGATCCTAATTCATTGTCTAAATAAATGTTTCATTCTAGATAAGTTAATTAACTTCTATAAGTATCCATTAAACCATATGTAGAATTAGGATCAGAGTTCTTTTGCCTCATCATCCCATATAAGTTATCAGTTAGCTCCTATCCTTAATTTTTCCATCATAATTTGGAAACTGAAAAATGCTATACATCATAATTTGAATTCTTTCTTCTTTGTTATCTAATCTTTAGGAATGGATAAAGTGTTAGTAATTAAGATTAAATTGAAAAGAATATCATACATATGTGTTTAGAGACATGGGTGTTGCTTAACATTTACCAGGACTTTCAGAATCTGAGTGGAAAGATCATTGGAGTCCATCTGAATCCAATTATAAATGAATAAGAGTTCCTAAAAGGAACATGCTACCAATTGATGCCAATTTATAATGGTAAGGAAAACCAACAAATGTATCTTTTCCTCTTTGCAACTTCTTTTACTCTTTCTTTGCTCTTTAAGCCAAATAAGACTCAATTACATTCCTCCTGCCTTCCCTCTAAATAAGGAAAAATCAGCTGTGACTTGATGATTGTCTGCCCTCAGCAATATAATTGACCTCTGTCAGTCAGTGTTTGTTTCCCAAAATGTAAATTGAGGTTAATATAATATAGTAGAAAGAACCCTGCTTTTGGAAATAGAGATCTAGACTTCAAATCTAAGAACTGATTCAAATTCAAATTCAATGTGTATGAGACTTCAGCAAGTCACCAACTACACCCATCCCCAATGGTGTATTGGCTTCAAGTAAAAATATCACTCTATATGGCTCTACTTTTTACTCTGGATGGTTGGGCTCTATCATTTTTTCACTTGATTTTTCAAGATTTATTTACTTCTATTTGTTTTTTTAAAAACATACTTTATATCTTTATGGCATAACCAATTTATTTAACTGTTCTTACAGAAAGCTTTCTGTTTTGGAGAAAGTACAATGAACAAATGAACCAACCTGTCATGACATTTAGCAGTCTTTCTTCCTTGCAAATATAGTTCTCTTCCATTTTAATCAACTATATTGGCTATTTCTCTTTCTTCCCTGTCTTCCCCTTTAACTCTTTCTATCACTTAGCCTCAGGCAAATTATATATGAATACAAGGTAATACATGAAGATTGTATAAAACACTATCCATGTAAACCACTAAAGAAATAATATTGTGAGATTAATGATTTCTATAACTTAAAAACCTTTCATACATTCAAATATGATTTAAAATGTTTCAAAGGAGAAACTATATTGAAGAACATATTTAAATATTAAAAGTATGCCTGAAAATCTGAAAACTGACATTGTCAGGAAATGAAGGTTTGGGAGAAGTTTAGGAGATACAGTGACAGAGGGGAAAAAACAGTACTCGAGCTCTCCCCAAAATTCCTCAAAAAAGCATTGAATGATGGCATAAAACAATTCCTGGAGCAGCAGAACTCTCACAAAAGTATGGGGTGAAATAATTTTCCAGTCAAAAACAAATTAGAAGATCATAAGAATAAGAAGGTCTTACCTGAATAAGAGTGGAGTACAGCTTACCAATGACGGCACCAGAATAGACTTGTCCTGAGCAAACCTGGGAACTGTCCTTGGGAGCCACTGAATCGCCAATGGTAACAGTTGCTTCTGGAGCTCTCAGCCCACAGACATTAAAGAAGTCAAACAAGTGGTCAGAACGAGATTACAGGGGTCTCTTTGCTAGCACTGAGGCCAAACTCCGTCCTTTACCCATACCTGATTCATTTGGTAATCCTGGTGAGTATAAGCATACCATATCTTTTTGTGTCAAGAGTCTCACAAGTTGCAGGGAAGAAAAGAGTGCTTATAGTTTACTCAGAGACCAGAGCATAGCTCAGAAGAGTAGTAGGCCAAAAGAGATCTCCTTAGAGCATATGTCCTTAGAAATAGTGAAAACTTACAGGTCCCTAGAAGTATTTCTGAAAACAGCTACACAAACTCCTTGAAGCTTGATACATTGGACTTTCCACCCTGGAAACAAAGTCCAGCTGTCTCTTTTGCACCTAATCTATTCTACTGATCCACTGTTTCTTAGCTAGTTTTTAAGATAGCTTTTTTTAACTAGCAGTTTAGATAATTGATGCTTTATAATATAATTTTAGAACTGGTAAGCCTAGGTTTCCTTCTTTTGTGCTTTATTCATTAAATCCCTGGATATTCTTGAATTTTTGTTTCTCCATATGAATTTAGTTACTTTTTTTTATAGCTCATTAAAGTAATTTTTGGAAGTTTGATTAGTAGGGCACTAAATAAGTAGTTTAATTTATGTAGAATTGTCATTTTCATTATATTAGCTCAGCCTATCCATGAGCAGTTAATGTTTGTCCATTTATTTAAATCTGATTTTATTTGTGTGAAAAGTGTTTTATAGCAATTTTCATGTAGTCTCTGAATCTGCCTTGCCAAGTAGATTCCCCCAATTTTTATATTGTCTGAAGTTACTATAAATGGAATTTCTCTTTCTAGTTTTTGTGGCAACATTTTGCAAGAAATATATAGAAATGCTGAGGATATATGTGCGTTTATTTTATATCCTGTGACTTTGCTGAAGTTAATAATTGTTTCTAGTAGATTTTTTAAGAATGATTTTATTTATCTTGAGTTTTACAATTTTTCCTTAATCTTGCTTCCCTCCCCCTCCCCCACAGAAGGCAGTCTGTTAGTCTTTACATTGTTTCTATGGTATACATTGATCTAAATTAAATGTGACTAGCGAGAAATGATATCCTTAAGGAAGAAAAATAAAGTATAAGAGATAGCAAAATTACATAATAAGGTAACATTTTTGTCCCCCCCCCCCCAAATTGAAGGTAATAATCTTTGGTCTTTGTTCAAACTCTACAATTCTTTCCTGGGATACAGATGGTGTGCTCCAACACAGCCCAAAATTTTCCATGACTGTTGCACTGATGGAATGAGCAAGTCCATGAAGGTTGATCATCGCCCCTATGTTGGTGGTAGGGTGTACAATGTTTTCTGTTTCTGCTCATCTCATTCAGGATCAGTTCCTGCAAATCCTTCCAGGCTTCATGAAATGCACATCCCTCCTGGTTTCTAATAGAACAATAGTGTTCCATGATATACACATACCACAGTTTGTTAAGCCATTCCCCAATTGACGGACATTCACTTAATTTCAAATTCTTTGCTTCCACAAGCAGGACTGCTATGAATATTTTTATACAAGTGATGTTTTTACCCTTTTTCATAACCTCTACAGGGTATAGATCTAGTAGTAGTATTGCTGGATCACATTTTTGTGTCTCTTTTGACATAATTCCATTGCTCTCCAAAAAGGTTGGATGAGTTCACAGCTCCACCAAAAATACATTAGTGTCCCAGATTTCCCATATCCCTTCCAACAATGATCATTGTCCTTTCTGGTCATATTGCCCAATCTGAGAGGTGTGAGGTGGTACCTCAGAGATGCTTTAAATTGAATTTCTCTAATAAGTAGTGATTTAGAGCAATTTTTCATATGACTATGTCTAGCTTTGATTTCCTCATCTGTAAATTGCCTCTGCATATCCTTTGATTATTTGTCCATTGGGGAAAGGATTGTTTTTTTTTTTTTTGAAAATTTTACTCAGTTCTCTGTATATTTTAGGGATGAGTCCTTTGTCAGAAATGCCATTTGTAAAAATTTTTTTCCCAATTTACTACATTTCTTTTCATCTTGGTTTTTGTCTGTGCAAGAGCTCATTAATTTACTGTAATGTAATGTAATCAAAATTATCTGGTTTATTTTTAATGATGTTCTCCATCCCTTCCTTGCTCATAAACTGCTATCCTTTCCATAGATCAGACTGTTAAACTACTTCTTGATTGTCTGGTTTGCTTATAATACTGTATTTTATGTCTAAATCCTGTATTCATTTTGAACTTATCTTAGTATAGGGTGTGAGGTGTTGGTCTAATACAAGTATCTTCCATACTAACATCCAATTTTCCCAACAAATTTTATTGAAGAGAAAGTTTTTATCCTAATATCTAGACTCTTTGGGTTTATGAAACAGCAGATTATTGTAATCATTTCCTGCTATTGCACCTAATCTATTCCATTTAGCCAGCCCACTCTATTTCTTAGTCAAGACCAGACATTTTTGATGACTGATGCTTTGTAATATAATTTTAGATCTGGTAAGGCTAAGCCACCTTCTTTTGTACTTTTTTTCCCCTCAAATCCCTGGAAAATCTAGACTTTTTATTTCTCATATCAATTTACTTACAATTTTTTCTAACTCATTAAGGTAACCTTTTTTTGGAATTTTGATTGGTACGGCACTAAACAAGGAGTTTAGCTTTGGTAGAAATTTCATTTTTATTATATTAGTTCGACCTATCCATGAGCAGTTGATATCTGCTAGATATTTAATTCTTATTTTATTTGTGTGATAAGTGTTTTGGGATTGTTTTCAAAAAAAAGTTTTCGAGTCTGCCCTGGCAGCTAGTCTCCCAGGTCTTTTTTATTGTCTGAGGTTACTTCAATTGGGATTTCTCTTTCTAGCTCTTTCTGCTGTATTTTGCTAGACACATATAGAAAAGTTGAGGATTTATGGGGGTGATTTTATATCCTGCAACTTTGCTAAAGTTGCTAATTATTTCTAGTAGTTTTCTAGATGATTTTCTTTTGGATTCTCTAGGTATGCCACCATGTCATCTGCAAAGAGTGAGAGTTTTGTCTCTTCCTTCCCTATTTTAATTTCTTCAATTTCTTTTTCTTCTCATTCCTGAAGCTAACATTTCTAATTCAATATTGAATAGTTGTGGTGATAATGGGTATCCTTGTTTCACCCCTGATCTTATTGCAAATACCTCTAACCTATCCCCATTTTATTTAATGCTTGCTGATGGTTTCAGATAGATACTGCTTATTATTCTAAGGAACAAACCATTTATTCCAACACTCTCTAGTGGTTTTAGTTGAAATGGGTGCTGTATTTTATCAAAAGATTTTTCAGCATCTATTGCTATGATCATATGATTTCTGATAGTTATTTTATTGATATACTTAATTATACTAACAGTTTTCCTAATATTGAACCAACCCTGCATTCCTGGGACAAATCCTACTTGGTCATAATGGATTATCCTAGTGAAAACTTGTTGTAATTGTTTTTACTAAGATTTTATTTATATTCATAAGAGAGATAGGCCTATAATTTTCTTTCTTTGTTTTAATTTTCACTGGTTTAGATATCAGCTCTATATTGGTGTCATAGAAAGATTTAGGCAGAGTTCTGTCTCCATCTATTTTTCCAAAGAGTTTATATTGAATTGGAACCAATTTTTCCTTAAGTGTTTGATAGAATTCACTTGTGAATCCATCTGGTCCTGGAGATTTTTTTTTAGGGAATTCAATAATGACTTGGTGAATTTCTTTATCTGAGCTAGGGTTGTTTAGGTATTTAATTCCCTCTTCATTTAACCTGGGAAACTTTTATTTTTGCTAATATTCCTCTATTTTACTTAGATTGTCAAATTTATTGGCACAGAGTTGGGCAAATAATTCTGAATTATTATCTTAATTTCCTCTACATTGGCAGTGAGTTTTCATTTATGATAGTAGCAATTTGGTTTTCTTCTTTCTTTTTTTTTACTCAAATTGATCAGTGGTTTATCAATTTTACTGTTTTTTTCATAAAACCAACTCTTGATTTTATTAGTTCAATAGTCTTGCTTTCATTTTTATTAATTTCTCCTTTAATTTTTGGAATTTCTAATTTGGCATTTAACTGGGGGATTTTAATTTATTCGTTCTCTAATTTTTAGTTGCCTATTTAGTTCATTGATTTCCTCTTACTCTAACTTACTTATAAAAGCATTTAAAGATATATATTATATACCCTGATAGTCACCTTGAGTGTATTTCATCGGTTTTAGTATGTCATTTCATTATTGTCATTATCTAGAATGAAATAATTAATTCTTTCTATAATATGTTGTTTGATCCACTCATTCTTGACAATGAAGTTATTTAGTTTCCAATTAGTTTTGGGTAGATTTCTTCCTGGCCTACTATTGCATGTGGTTTTTATTGCATCATGATCTGAGAAAGATTTATTCACTATTTCTGCCTTTCTGCAATTGATTATAAGGTTTTTATGCCCTAGTACATGGTCAGTTTTTTTGTAAGTGCCCTGTACTGTAGGAAAAAAAATCATATTCCTTTCTATCCCCATTCAATTTCCTTCATAAATCTATCATATCTAGATTTTCTAACAACATATTTACCTTCTTAACTTACTTCTTGTTTATTTTATTATTAAATATATCTAAATCTAAGAGCAGAAGATTGAGGTCTACCACTAGTAGAGTTTTGCTGTCTATACCTTCCTGGAGTTCTTTTCAACTTCTCCTCTGAGAATCTGGATTTTATACCATTTTGTGCATACATATTTAGTATTGAAATTACTTTATTGCCTACTGTACCTTTTATTAGGATATACTTTGCATTGTTATTTCTTTTAACGATATCTATTTTTGCAGCTGTTTTGTCTGAGATAAGGATTGCTACCCCTGTTTTTATCACTTCAGTCAAAGTAAAATATATTTTGCTCCAACATTTTAACTTTATATGTATCTCTCTGCTTCAAATGAGTTTCTTGTAGGCAGCATGTTGTAGGACTCTGGGTTTTAATCCACTCTGCTATTCCCTTACATTTTAAGGAGAGTTCATCCCATTCACATTCAAAGTTATAATTACTAACTCTTTATTTCCCTCCATACTATCTTCCCTCTGTATTTTTTCCTTTTTTCTCCTTTATTCATATTCCCCACTGTTTTGTTTTTGATACCACCACCTTCAGTGTGTTTGCCCTCCTACATCAAACCCCTCTCCTTTCTTTCCCATTTCCCCCTCTTTCTTCCCTTCTTTCTGTTAATTTCCCTTTTTTCCTCCCCCCATCCTTGTCCCCACCCCCACCACCCTTTCCCCCTTTTAATACTTGAAAGGTAATGTCATGGACCCAGCTCTGGACCCAGGTCTGGACCTTGGCCACCTATGGGCTAGGAGACGCCTGGTGGTGTGAACCCGCCCACATGGGTGCTGGGAACGCCCCAGTAACAGGAGTGACTCTGCTCATGAGGGAGGAACAGGGGAGGAGCTCGGGGGAGGAGCAGAGGACTATAAAAGGGATGGGACTGGGGAAGAGGAGAGCCATTTTTCACTGCAATGTAAGCAAGAAAGACCTGCTTGTTAGACTGCAACCAGGTGCTCTGTCCAGTTATTGCCCTCCTTCCCCAAAGGAGGGTCCGTGTGTCCGAAGACCAACGGATCAGTGACGTCGGAAGACGGGGGAAAGGTATGTATCCAGGCGAAGGCTCGGGATAGGTCCCCGAGCAAGGTAAGATAAGTTTCTTAACTTAACTGAGTGTAGCTTGGCTTAAAGTTGAGTCTGATGAGAGGAAGATTCAGGTGATTCTCAATTCCTCCTTTCTTCCATTCAATTTCCTCTATCCTCCAATCTCCTTACTGTCCCCCTTTTAAATAGGGTATTGTTTTTAAATCATTCTATATGAGTTACAGAAAAGTCATGAGTGTCCATCACTTCTGGCTAAGTATATTCTCTCTAATAGAGTTACAATCCTCAAGAGTTGTTAGAGTCTTTCTCCCGGGTAGGGATATAGCCAGTTTCATCTTATTGGATAACAGTCTTGCAGATAGGTCATGAGTGTCCATCTCTTCTGGTTAAGCATATTCTCTCTGATAGAGTTACAATTCTCAAGAGTTATGAGAATCTTTCTCCCAGGTAGGTATATAGCCAGTTTCATCTTATTCGATAGCAGTATTTTTTTTCTTTATTACGCCACCCCCCCATTTTTACCTTTTCATGTGTCTTTTGAGCCTCCTGTTATATGTCCATTTTTTTTATTTATCTCTTGTCTTTTTATCAGGAAATGTTGAAATTCTCTCATTTTGTTAAATGTCCATCCTTTCCCCTAGAACAGAAAACTCAGGTTTACTGGATAGTGGATTCTTGGCTTTATTCCAAGCTCCCTTACTCTTCAGAATATCCCATTCCATGCCTTTTGGTCCCTTAATATTGATGCAACCAGGTCCTGTGTAATCCTTACTATGGCTTCTTGGTATCTAAATTGTTTCTTTCTGGCTGCTTACAGGATTTTCTCTTTTATCTTATAGTTCTGGAATTTGGCCACGACATTCCTTGGTGTTTTCATTTTAGGATTTCTTTCCAGAGGGCATCCATATATTCTTTCGAGAAATACATTGCCTCCTGGTTCTATGATCCTGTAATATTAAGTCCAGGATGTTTTTCTGTTCAATGTTTTCAGGAAGACCTACAATTCTCAGGCTGTCCCTTCTTGATGTATTCTCAAGGTCAATGGTTTTGCTGATATGGTATTTTACATTTTCTTCTATTTTTTTCGGTTTTGTTTAGCAGATTCTTGCTGTCTCATGATATCATTCATTTCCACAGTCTCCATTCATTTTTTAAGTGAAGAATTTTATCCATTTACATTTTTTCAACTCCTTTTCCATTTGGTCAATTCTATTTTTGAAAGAGTTTTCCATTTGACCAATTGAGGATTTGACAGTTATTTTCTTTTTTGCATTTGTCCAATTGTTATTTGTCCAATTGTATTTTCCAAGGATTTGTTTTCTTGTTGCAAGGTGTTAATTTTCTCTCCCAAATTTTCTAATTGATTTTTAAACTCCTTCCAGATTTCTTCAAGGAAGTCTTTCAGTGCTGGATTCCAAATCATATTCTCCTCAGAGGTTCTAGGTCTCTGTGAGTTAGGGTTTTTTCTTCTAGGAATTTTACTACAGATCATCCTTTACGCTGGCCTTTCTTCATTTTCCTAAGATATTGTGTTGGTGGATTGGCTAGTTCACAGAGGTTAGGTGTTGGGATCCCTAGAAACTTTACTCACTGGGCTTAGTAACTCCAACTGGGCAAGCTAGCAAGCAGTGTCTAGAGTGTCTGTGACCTTGATTTGGGGTCCTCTCCCCTGGTCTGCAAGGGGTAGTTGAAGTTTTGATATACTATTATCTTTGAACAATGGTGGAATATACCCTA
This sequence comes from Macrotis lagotis, assembly GCF_037893015.1. NCBI lineage: Eukaryota > Metazoa > Chordata > Mammalia > Peramelemorphia > Peramelidae > Macrotis > Macrotis lagotis. Next base: position 75,047,412 of record NC_133665.1, read on the forward strand.
GGGCAAGGTAATTATTGTCCCTATTCACAGCTGAGGGAGATCTGCTGCTCAAGCCTGAGCCTGGGGCAGAGGTGGGCTGTAATTGTGTTTGTTCTGGGAAGAGGTTTCAACTGAAATGAAGGTATGGACTCTGAGTTCCTCCACACCAGAGGATCTCAGGGATTGATGTCTGCAACTCTCCCACACTGGAAATCAGCCTCCAGCCCTTTGGGTGTGCTCCAGCCTTTCAGTGTCACAGCCAGTGCCTCTGCTCCCCAGCTGGCCTACTCTTCTGCACCTGATCAGGTCAGTCCTGCTCTCAGACTCTCATCCCACTCTGTGCTCCTGTCAGAGTCTGTCCTCTGAGCTCTGCTCATACATGATCCTGGAAGACAAACCTGAGGTAGATGTTTTTCTACCAGCTTCTCTTTCTGAGTTTTTGTCAATCAGATTTTTGTTAAGAGGTTTGTTTCATGTTATATATGAGGGAAGATCTGGAGATTTTAGCACAATGCTTGTCTTCTCACGGCCATCTTGTCCATAAGTCTCTAGTAGATTTTTAGATGATTTTTTAGTATTCTTTAGGTATATCATCATGTGAACTGCAAAGAATGAGAGTTTTGGTTCATTATTCCCAATTCTAATTCTTTCAGTTTCTTTTTCTTTTCTTATTGCTGAAACTAACATCTTTTTAACATTTTAACATTTTATTTGTTTTCCAATTGTATGCATTAATAATATGTACCCATTATTTTTGACAAGGCTCTGAATTCTACAATTTTCCCCCTCCTCCCTTCCCTCCCCCTCCAACAGAAGGCTGTATGACAGTTTCTATATTTTTTGCATGCCATACATTGATGTAAATTGAATGTTATAAGAGTAAACATAAGAACTAACATAAACCCCCTCCACCCAGAAGATGAGAAACCTTAAGAAGAGAGAGAGAGAGAGATTGAGAGAAATAGAGGAAAAAGTGTACTTCAGTCTGTATTCAGATTTCAATGGTTCTATTTCTGGGGTGAGTTGCTTTCTTTATCGTAAGTCCACCAGAGAAGTTGCTTCAATATTTTTCCCTCAGTTGCTATTACTAGCTACACCTACACTCTATTTCTCCCCACTTTCATTTATTCTACTCTCTCTCTCCTTTCTTCCTGGCCCTGTCCAAATGTGTGTTGAATCTGAGTACCCTCTCCCTTCATCTTCCCTCTCTTCTTTCACCTATTCCTCCCTTCCCTCCCCCCATTCCCCTTCATCCTGTCTAATTCCTTCCATCCTTCTCCAGGGCAAGACAGATTTCCCCACCCTATTAAGTGTGTATATCATTTCCTCCCTCAGCCATTTCCAATGAGATCAAAGGTTCACTCATTCCCCTTTGCCTTCCCCTTCTCCACTCCATTGAAAAAAAAAACTTTTTTTGACTCTTATATGAAATCTCTTAGCTTCTTCATCTCCTTTTCCTTCCTCCCAGTACTTTCCCCTATCACCCATTGACTCCTCCCTTTACCACATCATTACATTATATTCCACTCCTTCTTATGTCCTTTCTATATATGCTCCTTCTAACATTTCTTATAAATGAGAAAGTTCATATGAGTTATCAATATCTTCTTCCCATGCAGGAATACAAACAGTTCAACATCATCAAGTTCCTCCAAGTTAGTCCCTCTTTTCCTTCCTCTATGGTTCACCAGAGTCCTGTACTTGGAGATCAAACTTTTTGTTCGGCTCTGGTCATCTCAATAGGAAAGTTTGAAAGTCCCCTGTTTCATTGAAAGTATATCTTTTCCCCTGAAAGAGGATGTTCAGTTTTGAAGGGTACTTGATTCTCAGTTGTAAACCAAGATTTTTTTGTCTTCCATAATATCATATTCCAATCTCTACAAGTCCTTAATGTAGATGCTGCCAGATCCTGTGTAATACTGACTATGAAGCTTCGGTAGTTGAATTGTTTATTTCTGGCAGCTTTTAGTATTTTCTCTTTGATTTGGGAGTTTTGGAATTTGGTTATAATATTCCTGGAAGATTTTCTTTTGGGATCTCTTTCAGGGGGTGACCAGTGAATTCTCTCGATTTCTATTTTAACCTCAGCTTCTAGGATCTCAGAGCAATTTTGCTGTATTATTTCTTGAAAAATGAAGTTTAGGCTCTTCTCCTGGTCATGGCTTTTAGATAGCCCAGTAATTTTTTAAATATTTCTTCTGGATCTGTTTTGAGGTTGGTTGTTTTTACAATGAGATATTTCACATTTTCTTCTAATGTTTGGATTTTTTGGAAGAGTTTTATTTCTTCTTGATTTCTTAAAAAGTCATCAACTTCCATTAGTTCCATTTTGCATTTGAAGGAGATATTTTCTTCAGAGAGCTTTTTGTATCTCCATTTCCAGCTGTCCAATTCTGCTTTATAAGGTATTCTTCTCAATTGCCTTTTGTTTTGCTTTTCCCATTAGGCCTAAACTGGTTGTTAATATATTATTTTCTTCAGTATTTTTTTGTATATCTTTCATCAAGCTTTTGATTTTGTTTTCATGATTTTTCTGCATCACTGTCATTTCTCCTTCCAATTTTTACTCCACCTCCCTTAATTACTTTTTAAAGGTTTTTTTTGAGCTCATCCATAGTCTGAGCCCATTTTCTATTTCTCTTGGAGGTTTTGGATATGGAAGCTTTGACTTTGTCATTATCTGAGTATGTGTTTTTATCTTCTATCGGACTATAATTCTCTATGGTCAGATTCTTCTTTTTCTGTTGTTTACTCATTTCCTCAGGCAAAGACTAATTTACAGCATTTTCAAGGCTTCAGGGTTGCTTTGTTTTGAGGGGGCACCCCACTGGGACCTTTATTTCTCCAAGGTCTTATGCTCTCTAGCCTGTGCTTTGATATGTAGATGACCAAAGCACTACCCTCTGCCCTGGGTATATATGGAGGGATCCAGCTTGGTTCTTTAGTATGGAAGCCCAAACTGCACTATCTGAGTGTACAAAAACAGCAGTGTTCTACCCCAGGGAGAGCAGAGAAATCTCTGCAGACTTCCCTTACTGTCTCTGGGGGTTCAGGCTGCTTTCTCCCCATTCTTGCTGTAGATTCTGCAGCTTGTGCTGCTCACTCCACACTCATTCTGGTGGAGCAGAGTTCTTTCACTGCCCCTTCAAGCTGTTGTTGGTGATCTCTGGACTGTGCTGGGCTGGACTGTGCTGGGCTGTGACACTGCTTTTTTTCCAACCTCATTCCTGGTGAAACACACCTTTCCTTCAGAACTTCTAAGTTATCTTGGACTGGGAAAATGTATCACTCAGTCTTTCTGTGGTTCTGCCCCTCTAAATTTTGGCAAAAACCATCCTTTTTGGGGGGATTTGGGGGGTTGGAGTTCCCAGGAAATGCTGCTTTCACACTGCCATCTTGGCTCCACCCCTCTGAAACTAAAATTTCTAAGATAATATTGTTTTATTCATTAGATCAATTGTTTTCTTGTTTTCAAATTTATCAATTTCTGCTTTGATTTTTAGACTAATTTGGTATATAAATGGGGGGTTTAATTTGTTCTTCCTCTAATTTTTTTTAGTTTCATATTTAGTTTATTGATTTCCTCTTTCTCTGAATAATAGTGGTAATGAGAGACATCCTATTTTCACCCTGGTCTTATTGGGAATGCCTCTAGCTCACCCGTATTGCATATAATGCTTGTTGATGGTTTCAGATAGATACTGCTTAACATCCTAAGGAACAATCCATTTATTCCTATGCTCTCTAGGCTTCTTAGTATGAAAGGACTCTGTATTTTGTCAAAGTTTTTTTCAGCATCTAGTGAGATAACCACATGGTTTTTGTTGGCTTTTTCAGTGATATAACCAATTATACTAACACTTTCCTCATATTGAACCAACCCTGCATTCCGGGGATAAATCTGCTTGGTCATAAGATGTTATCCTGTAATAACGTGCTGTAATTGCTTTACTAATATTTTATTTAAGATTTTTTGCATCCACATTCATCAGGGAAATTGGTCTATAATTTTTTTTTCTCTGTATTGATTACTCTTGGTTTCAGTTTTAGCATTATATTGTTATCATAGAAGGAGTTGTACAAAGTTTTGCCTTCACCTATTTTTCCAGAGTTTACATAGAATTGGAACCAGTTAACTGTTCCTTAAATGTTTGGTAGAATTCAATTGTGAATCCATATGGCCCTGGAGATTTTTCTTAGGGAGTTCAATCATAGCTTGTTGAATTATTTTTTCTAAAATAGAATTATTTAGGTATTCACTTTACTCTTCATATAACCTGGGCAACTTATATTTTTGTAAATATTCATCTATTCATCTTAGATTAACAAATTTATTGGCATACATTTGTGTGAAATATTTCTGAATTATTTCTTTAATTTCTTCCTCACTGGTGGTGAGTTCACCTTTTTCATTTAAAATGCTAGTAATTTTGTTTTCTTCTTTCTTCTTTTAATCAAATTAACAAAAGTTTTTATCAATTTTATTTTTTTCATAAAATCAACTCTTTGTTTTATTCATTAGATCACTTATTTTTTTGATTTCAATTTTATTAATTTCTGCTTTAATTTTGAATCTCTAATTTGATATGTAATTGGGGGTTTTAATTTGTTCTTTCTCTAATTTTTTTTAGTCTCATATTTAGTTCATTGATTTCCTCTTTCTCTATTTTATTCATGTAAGCATTTTAAAATACAATATATATAGTATATTATATATAATATATAATAATACTATATATGTATACACACACTACATATATATGTGTATATATATGTGTATATATATATATATATTTATATATAAATATATAAAACTAATAACTGCCTTGGCTGTATCCCTTAAGTTTTAGTATATTGTCTCATTATTGTTATTATCTAGAATAAAATTATTAATTCTATATTTCCAGTTAATTTTAGGTCTACCTTCTCGTCCAATTGATTAATTCTATTTTTGAAAGTGTTTTCCAAATGTCCAATTGTGCTTTTTTAAAGAATGGTTTTCTTTTTATACTTATCCAATTATATTTTCCGAGAATTTGTTTTCTTGTTGCAAGGTGTTAATTTTCTCTTGCTTTCCTTTTCCCAATTTTTCCATTTGATTTTTAAACTCCTTCCTGATTTATTCTAAGAATAAATTTCTGGGCTGGAGACCAATTCATATTATCCTTAGAAGTTTTAGCTCTCTCTGAGTGAGTATCTTTGTCTTAGAGGTAGCTTTCCATGGAGCCCCCTCCCATTTCCACTGGCTTTTCTTCCTTTTTACTAGGACCTTGTGTTGAGGGGGGGAGGGGCTGGTTCACAGACCTTGAAATACCTAGATGCTTTTCTCACTGGGCTTAGGAATTCCCAGTGGGCTGGTCAGTAGTGCATGCTCTTTGCTTTCCCTGGAGTGTCTGTGACCTTGATTTATGGACCACCCCCTAGGCCTGGGAAGTATGTGGGGGGGGCAGTGGGGCACAGCAGGATACTGGTTATCTTTGAACAATGTGGGCTGGACTCTTTGGCTAGATAGTTAAAGTCCTTGTTCTTTACTCAGTACTGAGAGATATCTGCTGAGTACACCTGATCCTGGGGTAGTGGGGGCATTGTTATTGTGTTTTTCCTGGGAAGAGTCACTTTCTCCCATGGGGGAGAGGACTCAACGGGAACCCCAAGGACTCTGCCAAAAATGCCAGTCTCGTGGCCCTACTTTTCCATATCAGCAGAGCTGACATCTAGCCACATTCTGGAACTCTCCCATCCACTGCACTGGAACTGTCCCACCAACCTTGCTGGAGCTCTCCTGCTCCCCACGTACACAGCCAAAGTTTCTGAGGCTGTTCACAGGTTAGTCCAGGGGCCTCACCCCACTGGCTTCTCCACTGTCTGCCCCTGGCTCACCTATAGACCGTATGGGTAGATGTTCTTGTCCTTTGTTCTCTGAGTTTTATTGATCTAAATTCTAATAAAAGGCTTTATTCATGTTAGTCCTGAGGGGAAAGTCAGCAGACCTTAGGGCAGTGCTTTGCTTCTCTCTGCCATCTTGGCTGGAAGTCATTTGAAACATTCTTGATGAAAAAAAAATCACAACTGAGAACAAAATTCTGCTTTCAAATATTACTCAAGAAAAACAAAAGCAGAAAAATAGAAAAGGGAAATGAAAAGGGACTTACTAATGTTAAACTTTTTACATGGAAAGATACTTGCAACCCATAAAAACTGACTCATAATTAGAATTATTAGAAGTAGTATATAGACAGAGGCTATTGATTTGAATTGAATATCAACAGATGATATTTTAAATAAATAAAATTAAAATGAAGGCGACAGAGAGAAATGTAGGGATGGAAGAGAGGAATAAAATAGGATAATTTATCTCACATCAGAATGCATGAAAAAAATCTTTTATAGTGGAGGTTAAGAGTGGAATAGGAGAAGAGACTCATCAGCCTTGGCTGAAAGAGTGAATAACATATGCACTCAATTGGCTAGAGAATTCCATCTTATCCTACAGTTGTGTGACTTTGGACAACTGATTTAACCTATTTATGCCTTAGTTTCCACATTTGAATAAAGAGGATAATAAAACAACCTACCTGACAGGGTTGTTGTGACAATCAAAAGAAATATTTATTGGTCACTTAGCACACTGCAAAAGATAGTAATAAATGATTGCTTCTTATCACCACTCTTTCTCACATTCAGATACTTTTCTGTACTGATCCTTCCTCCACTTTAGCTCCTCCACTAATAGACTCAGCAATTAGGTGTCAATATTTCCATGTCAACCCCCCCCCCCCTTACTCTTCTTCTTCTTTTACTATTAGGAAACACCCTGCTTTCTAGAGCTATAACCTAGAAAGGAAATTCTGTCTTCACCTTGGTAAAACAACAGTCATTTGTCCTCAAATCTCTGGTTGAATTCTACTGCAGCAAAATCCCATAGCTATTTCATACCAGTTCCAGGTTGGCCCCGAGCTTAAAGAAGAACCCATTTGTGCAGATCATATTCTGGCCAGGAAGTGCTACTTTCAATGAAACATTGACTCAATGATGTTGCTATCCTCTCATTGTCATGGCTATAGCTCTGTGCAGAGCCACTAGTATATGAATCAATGCTCAGTCTCATAGTAAGTCTCTTTGGTATTAGAATAGATCCCAGTATATGTGCTGACTCTCCCTCTTCCAGCAGAAGGGAAGCTCCTAAATATGGAACTACATGTCACAAACCAATGACTTGGTTCTGGTAATGCTCCACATCTTTATCTCACATCTGCACTGGCCTCTATTTTATTGAATCTATCACTTCCTTAAATATTCAGCTTAGTCTTTGTTGATACTCTCAATTATTAGCATCTGTGCTCCATAATGATCTTATACTTAGCAACCTTGTGTTTATATTGATTTTATATCTCAACATGTTGCTTTCCATGATGGAGTACAAACTTCTTGAAGGTAACGATTGTATCATTTTCTTTATATTCCTAGAACTCAGTATAGTATCTGACACATTAGATAAAGATGTTTGAAAAATATTTGTTAATTTATTAATTGAAACTGCTAACAAAAATACCTCTATACCTTGTAGAGATTGCAATTGATTCATTCATTTTTCTCTCAGTTCTTGTACTAGTTTTCTTTTTTATCCTGCTCTATATTTTGAGGGTTTCCTCTGTACCTAGAATGACTGTTCAAAGTGTGTTTATCGGGGTACCTGAAGAGAAAATCTTTAATCTGTTCTGTAGGGAGAACTAGGGATTATTAGCAAAATCATTGCTTAATATTTAAGAAGTTATCGGATTTCCAGGGAGATCATAGGTAGGTCATGCTTGTCTTGTTTGTGTGTGTACCTGTCTATGTACTATATATATATATATATATATATATATATATATATATATATATATATATGTGTGTGTGTGTGTGTGTGTGTGTGTGTGTGCGTGTGTGTGTGTACATGTCTGTATGTTGGAATAGGGGATTGAGAAGAAGGAGCTGGAATATAGCACTATTTTCTGGATTATCTCACTTGGTGAAATGCTTTCTTTTATTTTCCCTAAAAAATTTGCCATGGGCCAGTTCTCTATTTTCATCTTTTTGTCAATGCTGATTTCTCTCTATTTGGGGTATCCTTTTTATATTTTTTGCTATTCCAGGAGGAGAGAAGCTACTAGGAAATCTCTCATACTATCATCATCCTAGTATTCCTCCATATCTTGATTGATAGAGCAGTACATATATAGATTAATTGGGGAATTTTGTCTTCCCTATTATATTGGCTAGACCCAGTGAACATTATGAATATTGACAATCTGAATTTATTCAGTTTCTCCTTTAATTCAGAGAAAATTATATTATCATTGACTTTATGTAAATTCTGGTGTGTTAATTCCAAAATATTGAATATGTTTCATCTTTTTGTTGTTATAACTAGTTCAATATGTTTATTATCTTGGTATGAAAATCCTCATAGAAAATTATAGATTGCAATGGCTTTTGACATTCAGTCACTCTTGCCTTTGGAAGGAAGATTGCCTTTGTCTGAAAAATGTGTTATTTCATCAGGACAAGGGATATTTGGGAAAAATATCACTTTTTCTTTTAAGTTATTTTCTTCAGTTCATTTTCATAGACTGAATTTTCTGTACTTCCTTTTCCATCTCTAAAATGTAATTTTCTTGATACAAAATATGAAAACATGTTTTTGATAGAGGAACTCCAAGTGAAGAAACTCATTTCACTTAAGGAGATGCATAGTTTTTTGAAAATTTCTAACCTCCGAAAGCTAATTGGGCCCCTGGGAGATTAAGGTAACTTCCTCAGTATCTCACATTCTATATGGGTCTCCAGTGACCTTTGAATTTAAGTCATCTTGTCTCTATGGCCAAATTTCTATTGATCTTACCATGCAGCTACTCACTACATTGTTTACATTAGTTAATATATAAGTTGTATTACTCGAGCCTATGGTGGGCTTACGCTGTATTTCAGCACTAAATATCTAACTTTGTGAAGGATAATCAAGATACAACAAGGAAAAATTTAACTGTCATTTATAGATTTTTAAGAGTTTCAAACACTTTGTTTCTGCTTGTATTTCTGGCAAGATTAAAAAAATGCACAAGGTTGATAACAACAGTATACTTTGCACAACATTTTTCACTTTTCTAGGTCTTCTTTATGCCAAATCTATTAAGAGATCTATGACTCAGAAACAGATCAGTACAATCAAACACAGCTTAATTTGTCAGGCATACTCTTGCAATTACTGAGTGTAAACAATGCAATCATATGGCCTCCCATATAGTTATAAGTGATCAAGAAGAAAATATTTATGAAATTGACTAATTTTACATATATGGGATTACAATAATTTTTATCCTAAATTATTAAGAATTTAAATGTATAAGAAACAATTTAATTTATCACTTTATGAATTTTTCTTGATAAGAGTGTATATGATATTTTAGGTAAATTTTTAGATAGCTACACCAGGTTGACAAGGCTAGTCATATTTAAAGACATGCTAAGAATTCTTAAAAGGTTCTTACAAGGTAGAATTCTGGAACAAAACTAAACAGAGTCAATGCTTAGAAATAAATATAAACACAAATTTGAGTTGAAAAACAAAAAGTCTAAGATGCCATAAGCAAGGCTAGATAGCATTTAACTGAAAAAGACAATTGAATGAATGAATGAATTATTTATTAAATATTATTTTCCAAGAACTATTCTAAGTCATAGGAATTAATATAGAGAAAGTAAGATAGTTTCTACTTTCAAAGAGTTGACATTCTAGGAATAGAGAAGGACTTTTAGTTCATACATAGAAGAGATAATTTTAAAGATTTGATGATGGAGAAAGAATCATGGAAAGATTTTGAATCTCTTTCTTTTCACATTTTTATATTATGAGATATTTCCTATAATACAACAAATATATACATAAATTAACTTAAACTTAAAATATGATGGGCAAATTAATAATTAATAATTTAAAAATAGGCCATCTCAAGTTAGTGAAAAACTTATCTTCTTTTTTCTTTTTGGTTTTTGCAAGATAATGGGGTTAATGACTTGCCCAAGACCACACAACTAGGTAATTATTAAGTGTCTGAGACTAGATTTGAACTCAGATTCTCCTAACTCCAGGGTCAGTGCTCTATCTACTGTGCCACCTATTTGCCACCTCTTCTTTCTCTTATTATATGAATTATTTTTTATATATGAATATGATATAGAGAGGGATGGATCTTTTATTTGTTTCTCAATTACTATTTTTCCTGTCATGATTAAATGGTGAGCTAAGTGTTGAAGTGGATAGATTGTCAAATCTGGAGTCAGAAAAATTTATCTTCCTGAGTTCAATTCAGGTCTCAGATACTTACTTGCTATGTGATTCTGTTTGTTTTAGTTTCTTTATCTGTAAAATGCGTTGAAGAAGAAAATGGTAAAAACTCCAATACCTTTTTGATGAAAACTCCAAATAAGGTCATAGAAAGCTGGATAGAACTGAAGAATGACTGAACGTGATTAGATCAAGCTCACTTCTTTTTTTCCTTTTTTTTTATTTTTGCAAGGGAATAGGCTTAAGTGACTTGCACAGGGTCTCACACTTAGGTAATTATTAAGTATCTGAGGTCAGATTTGAACCCAGGTCTTCCTGACTGCAGGGTCAGTGTTCCATCCACTGTACTACTTAGCTGCCTCATCATGCACACTTTCTTGATCACTATATTGACCAATGACATGCAATTGAATGGTAAAAGGCATTACTACAGAAATGGTTTGTTAGCATTTAAAAAAGGAAGTGGTGATTTCAAAGAGTTGGTTTGTTTTTGTCAATAAGAGAACATGCTGCCATCAACTCAATTTATTTTTCCCCCAAAGGACCTATTAGAGTGGTGAGTCAAAGAAGTAGTATAGAAATAGTTTGCTTTTAGCAAAAGCATTAGACAAATCACTCATACTGTTCCTGTGAACAGGATGCAGGAGAGAATTAAGTGAAGTAAGAAGAGTTAAGTGGACCAACCCAGAAAGTATCCATTTAACAGAGTAATGCTAACATAGAAAATAGCTCCAATATATACTTGGTTTTAAGTTGGTTATGTTTTACTTATGACTTGAATTGAAGAATTATTAGTATGTCTAACAAATTTGATGTGGATAGAAATCTTAGGTTGATAACTAATATGATAGAGATACTGAAATATCTTCACAATAATAAACTGAATGTTTATGTATATGTATCTGAAATGATATATGAATGTATATGTATATGTGTATGTGTATGTATATGTATGTGTATATGTACATGAAATGATATAATTTCAAAACATGGAGTCTTAAAATTGGGTGCAAAAATATATCTTAAATGATCCAAGATTAGGAAGATAAGAGACAACAGTAGTTTGTCTAATAATAAGTTGTTGGAATTTGAAAGTAACTGAAATATCAATATGAAATACAAAACAGAACTTTGTGTTATGGTGACCAGATTGATATTTCAGTTAGATAAAACTTGACAGATTTTGTGTCTTATTATAATAGCCTCAAATCTCCATAGTCAATGCCTGCCATATTGATCCATTGGAGTGTGACATTTTTAATGAATTTTGTTTACTTGTATAATCTTGATATGTATCTTTATAATGCTGTGTTCTGGAAAGCACTAATATCAAAATTTTTAAATGAAATGACATGATTATTATGATATGAAATTATATACTAAGTATTCATCATTTAACAAGGTTTTATACTTGAATTTTCTTACATTATTACTTCTACCATCCTTCAGGGTTTAAACTTTGAAATCATATTTTAGTTATGGCTCTCCTTCAGTTAACCTAGAAGTATTCTTCAAGTGATTTTTCCCCCTTTAAGTATCTCATTGTCACCTAAAATTCTTCTTTGCTAACCCCTATCACAATTATCATCATAGTCCCTGCCATTAGTACCTATTTCTTGGAATAATTAATTTTTCCCCATAGTTCTTGTTGTTCTAATCTATTGTGTATAATATTCTGATTGCTTGATGCTAATTGTAAATAATCCTATTTAAACTAAAAGCTCTTCAAGAAAGAGTACTGACTGTCTCTCCCCCTACTTTTTTATAGTTTTTGACCATAGTAGATGCTTAATAAATTTTTGATAGAAGAAATGAAAATATTTTTGGTCAGAGTTTATATACTTAAAAATACTTATTGATGGAAAACTTTTAGGTTTTAGAATTTAGTGAAATTTCAAAGAAACATTTTGAAATATAAATGTTTTTTATTTTAAATGCTCATTTTATAAATTTTCATTTTAACTCATCTTTGCTGATTGATTTATTGACCATGAACAATACTTGGCCTGAGGTAACCAGCTAATTATTATGACCTACTTTAAATTTGAAGCTTTGCAATTTTTAGCAGTCATGATAAGATTTTTGTATATCTGCATTTTCAGATTGACTAAATGTTATGGAAACTTCTTTAGAATGATCAACTCAATCAATATTCATTCTTGTGACACATAGTCTGAGATATGTTATCTCATCAATATTTTTATTCCCTTTACTGCTGTATTTTCCAATTCACACATATAAACTTATTTTGGGGGATTGTAGTTTCTTTATTTAATTACTTTATAGAGGACCTCAAGTGTTTGATAACTTTCCTCTTGTTCTTTTAATAGTTAGGGGTTGCCATTGCAGAACTCTTACTGTTTATCTGTGATTTTTCAGTCATTTCAGAAGGATGTCATATCTCATTTTCTGGTGATACATATTGCTGATTATGTCTTTTATTCCACTTCTCTCATATTATGTTATCATTGGCAAATGCTACATACTACATATCCCCAATATGTATCTTCCCATTTCCATTTGGTTAACAGTAATTTTAATTTAACTGACACCATTATGTTCCATTATTCATGAACATATAAGCATCACAATGTTATTAGATATTGTGGTATGGAGAAGTTTGAAATCATAGTATTCAATTTTTCAAATTTCATTTTCCTATCTAATTCAATATTTATTTCATTTTGACTAGATATATCATCAGCTCTCTTTCTGTTGAACTCGTGTTTAATTTTTAAATATATGTCTGTGTAGAGAGATGAGGAGCACATTGACTATGTGTGTGTGTGTATATATATATATATACACACATATATACACATATATAAATACATATATCAAGGATACATTTATGTTTTCAAGATTAGTTACTACAACTAACTACACATTGTTTGAATGGCCATGGAGATTTTTCTAAGGCATTTATTTAGTGTTTCAGAAATCAGAACCCAATGCAATGATAAAATTATTAATTGTGACTAGAGATATCTGGAGTCTTATCACTGGGAATAACTGACTTCTTTTCTATTTGGAATATACATAGAATAAATTTATTAGTTCTGGTAAAGGCTTTCATTGAGAATATTTCTCCCTGTTTTTTTTCTTATTCAATGCTGGTCCACTGTAGGTAGTGAAATTACCTACAAAATTCAAGGAAATTCTCTATTCTTCTTGTAATGGGGCATTGGAGTAAGTTTTTTTTCTTGTTTGCTTACTTATTTGTTTTTTTACAATATGTGATCAGATATTTTGATACCTTGATGGAACCATGATCTCTACGATGTGGGTGCTCCCTCTAGTGTTTGAGATTGCAATTTATTCACCCCTTGTTCTGTCCAACTCTTACCTCCTATTTCCTGTAAATTCCATCTCTAAATCTGTGTAGAGCACCTAATTTTATTTAAATAATCCTTGATCTCTTTATTTGTCTTGGGTTGTAATAGGACAAACGGATTATTTATCTGTTATTCTTTGCACTATGTAACTGTCCATTTCATTCTTTAGTCATGGATTACTTTGATGATACAGCTTACACTTTGATTACTTGCCAATAAGCCTTCTGGAAGAAAAGTGCTTATTATTTAGAATATGATCAAAGTACAAATAAAAACACACACATGCATACAATTCACATTTCTGTTGTGGATAGACAAGTTTTACTTCTTGTGTGCTTATCATATTTGAAGATTGCAATGTCTCAGTACTTAATGTATTTGCAATGAGGAACATCTAGAGAACTCCAATAACTTCATATATAATCCTACTTTAATTGGAATTATATGCTAAGTATCTTCCTTGAAAGTGGAAAATATCTTTGAGGACAATGTCTCCCCTATTTCTAAAGCTCTTGACATTATAAAAGTAGTATCCCTGGAGAAAATTAGTTTTGTCATTGCATCTTTCAAAGAAATTTCTTAGACGCAATCTGTTGGAAAAGAGATGTTAAGGTAGAGTGACTTTTTTCTATCATTTTAAAATATAGTAAGAAAACCAACCAATTGAGAACTTGAATTCAATGACTTTCTCTGGAATACAACTTTAAAAAGTCTATACTTGATACATAATAAATTATTTTTGAAGATATTTCATAGTTATAAGAAAATTGACTTATGTATCAGTAGACATCAACAGTTAGCCCTCATAAAAAATAAGTTTAAAGTAAAACAAAAGAATATTTATTTCCCCCCATAAATAATATTCACTCAATACAAAATGGTTGATCAATAGCTCTATTGAAATAATTCTTGGGCCTAGTCTTTTCATATACACATATGATTAAAATGTATTTGAGTAATATTTAATAAAATAAATTAAAACATAATAAACTTATATAGTTAATATTTCATTTTCTAAGTCAATATGGAGCCCCCAGATTTCTTTATATAAGGATTAGGTCTCTCCCACTATTCCTATTTGAGTTAGACACTACTAATCCAATCCAATCCGTAAATGAAAGGAATCTGTATTATAACATCCCCAATAATATCTTTTATAATGTGGTAGGATATTTCTAAGGAGAAGAATAGCTTGGACTTTAGGAATTAGAATGTTTTTCTTAACATCAAGTTTGAGTTTCTTCCTAGTCATTACTTCTAATTCAGCTTCCTGGGATCAAAGAGAACATGTCAATTTCCTCTTCCTCAGGACTGATCATCAAATGCCTGAAGAAATCTATTAATTTCCTCCAGGATTTATCATTATTTGACCATTACAGGGACACACTGAAGTCAGAGGGGCCGGGTTATGATGTAAGACACTAAAAATGATAGAAAGAGATGAGTTATGAAGGAATTCAGTAGGAAATGGAGGATTTTATATATGATCTTTGAAATGATATGGAATTAATGTAGTTTAGTTTGCGGTTTGGGAGATGAAGTTTGAAGTTTGAAGTTTAGGAAGATCATTTCAACAGGTGAATGGATAATGAACTGGAGTGAAGAGATATTAGAGCCAAACAAATCAAACAGGAGGCTATTAAAATAGCTCAGGTGTGAAGTGATGTGTTATTGCACCAGGGTGGTGGCAGTATCGAAGAAGAAAGTAACAAACGTTTAATAAGTGACTACCATGTGCCAATATACTAAGTTTACAGTCAATAGAGTAATAGTCCTGAAGTCAGAGGGACCTGCATTCCAATCTTGCATTAGATATTTACTAACTATATGACCCTAGGCAAGTCACTTAAATCTATTTACTTCAATTTCACTCCTATTAAATGAGCTGGAGAAGGTGATGATAAACCACTCTAGTAAGTCTTTTAAGAAAACCAAAAATAGGGACATGTAAAGTTGAACATGACTGAGAAATGACTCAACAACAGCAACAACCAAAAATAATAGTGAACATGAGAGGACATGTAATATTACTCAGCTCTGATAAGGTCAGCATGCAATGAGACCAACCTGAGTCTATTACCCTCTCAAGGTAGACTAAAATCAGATTAAATTTTTTGGCTGTCACATCACAATGTGTACCCATATTAAGCTTGCTGTCCATTGAATTCTTCTGATCATTCATTTTCAGAACGTTCATTGTGTAGCTATACCCCCTTCATCTTATATTTTTGAAGGTCATTTCTGCTACCCAAGTGGAAGACAATGTATTTTTCTATTTTCTATTTCATTTTATTATACGGAAATGATTCCCTAACCTGTAAAAATGCTTTTGGATCTTGGTGCTCTCATCTAGCCTATTAGCTACCTTTACTCACTTTGTATCATCTGAAAATTCAATGACTAAATCATCTATATTTTTATCTGTGAGTAAAATATGTTAAATAACACAAAACCAATAATAGTTTCATGAGGATACTCCAATGATTACCTCTTGCCACAATTACCTTGATCAATAACAATTAACTCATTGATACTCTTGATCTAAATCAGTTCTAAATGTGTTCCTTTTATGATTGGTTCTTCTGTCTGTCTTGAAATTCTTTCCAAACTAACATTAAATTTGACATGAGAACCTTTGCTAAATTAATGTAGATTTTATCTATAGTATTTTTTAAATCTCATTTTGTAGATTGTTTAAAAAATAGAAATGAGGTTTGTCTGTTATCGCTCTTCTGGATGGAACCATAATGATCTATTGAAATTATTGCTTTTCTTTCTAGATATTTGTAAATCATAATTTTAATATTCAGTTCTAGAATTTTCCCAATCAAAGACAAATCACTGTTTAATAGTCTGTAGATTCTCTCCTCTCTGCTTTTCTGTTTTTGAAAATCAGTAGTAGAACATTTGTCATCCAATCTTATCATGTTACTTATTTTCCAGGATTATTAATAATACAAATATTGCATGCAGTTCTTTACAAGCTAGTCATACTTTGCTAGGTTCTTTTCAATTTCTAACATTATGAATAAAGCTTTTCGAATACAGATCCTCATGTGTTTTATGAAATCAACTGTATAAATGAAAAATAACTCTCCCTACAGGCCCGCCCAATCCCACCATGCCTTAGAAAGTAAAATCAGTTTTTTAAAAAATTCTTACAGAGACTAACATAATATTACAGTAATTCTTATATTTTATCAAGTATCTGGGTCAAGTGTGTATATAGAGGGTGACTGATAAACTATTCAGATTCTTGTCATTTGACTTCTTTCAGACTCATTGAAACAATTTTTTTTATAATTTGCCTTACCTTATGTTCACCTCAAGATTTTGTATTTCTTTAGAACTTTTTAAGTGCTTAGTCCATACACTCTATGCACATCTGAATTTACTTCTGATTACCACAGCTTAATATATTAATATCCACCTATTACCTTAAATGAGATATCTATAAGTGTTTTATGTTAAACATACTGCTAAAATAATCTACAAAACACATAAGGAGTTTAATTATTTCATATACACTTATGTATGAAATAAATGGGTTTTTAAAATATTAGTCAATTCTTCCTGTCATTAAATGACCATCAACATGTTTTTATTTAAAGTTCATAGGTGCAAATCACTGGCATGGCAGACATGCTTTTAAATAGAAATACACAGTTCTCTAATGAATGCAATTTTACTTTTTTGGAAGCCTTCAGTTTCCACCATTTTCCATTTGATCAATCACATTTTATCATAAATGATTAGCTGACATGACATTCTCTTATAAGATTCATATTTACATTGGTATCCATGTAGCAAACTTAATTAAGCAACAATACAGTTGTTGTTGTTCCATTATTGATGTCTGGGCTGTTTCACGAAGGTAGCAATTTAGCACATTACTATAAATAGAAAAAATAGTTGATGAAACTGACTAGTCTAGTGTTTTTAATATTCCCTTCAGGGTAAAATATGACATAGCCTAATTATAGTGGTAGAGCTTTCACTATAGGGAAAATTGTTGCTATTTCATTTGACAATCAAGTAATTAGGTTCTCTACTGGATATTTTACTGTAAATTACTAATTAAGTCATCCACTGGAATTATTTAATTTTTAGTGAAGACATTGCTACTATAAAAATTAAGGAAGGGATCACAATATAGTATAAACTTATACTATGTGATCTTCTTGAGTAAACATGCTTCTATTATTCTCCCTACATATAGTGCTCTTGATTTGAATGGGATAAGTTTAAGTCATTCAAAAATATAAGAATCACAGGGTGACTAGGTGGCACAGTGGATAGAGCACTGGCCCCCGGAGTTAAGAGGACCTGAGTTCAAATCTAACCTTAGACCCTTAATAATTACCTAGCTGTGTGACCTTGGGCAGTCACTTAACCCCATTGCCTTGCCAAAAGAATATAAGAATTGCAGTATGACTGAATTAATATTTGAAAGTCACTTAATGCAACCCATATAGGAATGAATTCCCCACTAAAACATATTCATTAAAATAGTCATTCAGATTATACTTGGAGAACTCTCAACATGAAATAACTATTACCTCTTGAGGTAGTCCATTAGACTTTTAGACAAGCTTCAAAATTTAGTAAGATTTTTGAAATTTTTGTTTTGTTTTGTTTATTATTCCTTTTCTTGCTTTCTGACATACAATTTAAATTAGTGTCTTTGTAATTTCCACTCACTGGTTTTGCTTCTGCTCTCTGAGGATAAATGAAACAAGTCTAAAGTTTTGTTTAGATCACAGTCCTATAAATATTTGAAGATAGCTAATTGTTTTCTGTAAGATAAACTTAAAATTTCAATCAAACCACAGATGTAGTGAATGCAAGATCCTTTATTATTCTGTTAACTCTACTTTGCACAGTCTCTGAGGTTGCAATGTCTTTTCCTAAACCTAGTTATCCGGAACTGAACACAAATATTCATTTGAGGTCTTACGATTTTAGAGTACAGCTAGAATTTTAGATCATCATTTCTGAATGCTATGCCTCTCTCACAATAATACAAGATCATATTTACTATTTGACCTCTAGATAACAATATAGATATCTATGTTATACTGGAACTCCATTTAAAACTCATTGAAAATTCCTTTTGAGAACAACTGTTGGGTAACCATTTTACCTCCCACTTTATGATTTTTAAAGCTCATTTATTTTCACTGAAGTGAAGGTCTTCACATTTTTATAGGTTAAATTTTATTTTATTAGACAACCCAATGCCCTAGTTTACAAAGATCCTTTTGGATCTTGATTCTTTTTAGCAATCTCTCTCTCATCTTTGCATAATTTGCAAAGGTGATAACCCATTTATGCTTATATTCAAATAGCTGAAAAAATTAGGGCTGACAATAGCCTCTTGGAATACTCTCAAAGAGATCATTGACTTTGGTCCATTAACAAATATTGTTTGTGTTCTGTCTTCTGGTTAGAAATAAATGAATGTTTTTTTTTTCTTTTAACTAATTACTAACTCTCCATCTTTTCCACAGGCATACAATTTTGATACTTTAGCAAAAGCTTTTATAACATCTAGATAAACTAGTTTGGTAAACTGATTATTAAATTATGTAAATTTGAATTCCACTCATCTGTTACTTTAGTAATTAAAAACAAGGAAATGCAGTTAGTCTTTCATGATTCCACTTAATGGATCCTAACTTCTCTTGGCAATAACTACTTGCCTTTCTAGATATTTAACAATCATCTCTTTAATGGTACATTTAATGATTTCCCCCAGAGGAAAAAAGTCAAATTCACTATTCTACTTACTTTTAATATTCATTTTTTTTAAAAAAAAGATTGGGCCAAGATGTGCTCATTTCCAAAATTGCATATTTTTTTCCATTTTTCATGAACTTGTAAGTAACTATGACAGTGTTTCAGTCATCACAGTTGTCTTTAAAAGCAATGATAAAATATGGCTGGAACAGGAGATGGGAATTCATTAAAGACAGCTAAAAAAATCACTTCCTATCACAAATACTTATCTTTGGTCCACCAATCTGTTAGTTGTTGATTATTTCTTTGGTTTCCAGTCATTTCCAATGCAAGACTGTATTCTTTTGTTTACATATATATATATCTATATCTATATCTATATATATATATATATGAAGTATTGGAAGCTCATAACTTTTCTTTTTTTTGTTATATGTCCCATATAAACTAAATAATGTTTACTCAAATTCTCATTTTAACCTCCCTTTTCTCCCATTTCCTTCCCAGTATTTCTTTGCTGCAGAAGTGTCTTTCTAATGTTCAAATCCTTTGATACTCTGTATTTCATCATTATTTATGCTCTCTGAAGTTTGTTCTTTCTCATATTATACATATTGTACAGATAAGTATTATTGTTTCAATTTTACCTTGCAATAAAGATTTTTTTTAAATCACACCTTTGTTCTTCAGACATAATATTACCATATGCCATTGCTGCCAACTATCCTTTGCACGTTGCAATTAGTTTTCTAATGGCATCTCTATTCAGTTCTGTATGTAACTGACTTGTTTTTAGCACTGTTTTTGCTGTCTAAATCTAGTCAAGACAAATTATATCTGGGCTGACTTTACGATACTTGGAGTCCTTTAGTGTGCAATTCCTTTGATAGTTAGATTACACTTGTCTTGCTACTTCAGTGTAAATATAATTTGAGAGGCTTGTTGCTCATTTCTTGTTTCTGGTAAGTGTTGTGACTTGATGATGAAAATATGCCACACTGACTGGTTGGTTCTACTTGGAAGAGACATAGAACTGTCACTTGCTGAAAAGAGGAAAATGTTTCATCATTCACATTAAACTCCAAGGACTTACAAGATCTGCTGCGTAAACAAAGTTTGAAGTACTTTTTGTTCAGCAACCATATATTGCACTGAAAGTAAGAGGAGCTTTGGGTCCAATTTTTCTTTGGCCAATTGGAGTATCATTGTTTAAGAACAGTATTCCTTCTTTCTTCCCAAACACAATGAACATATTATTTTTTTAAACATTTCAAAAACAATCCCATATGGAAAGCAAATGATGGGAAATGTCCATTATACGAGAATAACTCCCTCCTCCTAAAGCACAATCCATCTGGAAATTGCTTTCTCATACTTTTATAGTGGATGACATTGAACCTGGGACACGGGAGACAAATCAAGATGATGAAGTACAGAGAGATCACTTCAGAAACTTTGGCACAAGGTATCTACAAATGCTCTTGCCGGTTTGGTTGCGTTCCCAGAAAAAAAAGAAAGACCATTTTTTCATTTTGATGCTTTAGAACAATTAAAATATATTTATCTATATCCCTATCTTCCCTTATTTATTTATCTATATACATATCTACCTATCTATCTGTCTGTCCCTCTGCTTTTTGTATCTTTCTCTCTCTCTCTCTCTCTCTCTCTCTCTCTCTCTCTCTCTCCCCCTCTCTCTCTCTCTCTCTCTCTCTCTCTCTCTCTCATATCTATCCATCTATAATTCTTGGCAAACTTAAAAATTTTTTACCTAACAGAGTTGTTATTTTATTCAAATTATTTCTGATGAGATATTGGGCCAAAATACGCAATACTATTATAAACAGCTAAATGCTATAATGTATATAGTGCTGAGGATACAACCAAGAAACCCCTGAGTAAAAATCCAGTCCTAATATATATTCCCTATGTTATTCAAAGAAAATAGATAGCCTCCACCTGACTCAGTTTCCTCAACTTTAAAATCTAGGTAATTTAAAAAATAACTCTCAGGAATGGATCTTATGTTAATAAAGTGAGATAATATGTGCAAAAAGCTTAACTCAGTGACTGAACATCCCAGATACCTTAAAAAATGCTTGTTTTCTTTCCTGTCTTCCATTATTAGGAGAAAAGATTGTGTATTAATAAGACTCAGGCTTTGCACTTAAAACCCTAATGGCTATGGTACTCTGATGAAATTGCTTTATCATTCTATATCTCAGTTTCCTTTTATATAAAAGGGAAGACTTGAAACAAATGGTCTCTGATACTTATTATTTGTAATTTCTGCAATTATGAATTAAAGAAGATTAAATCAAAATAATACCACATCATGATTGTTTCCCTGTATAGTATTTTTTTGGGAGGTTACAAGGTAAAAGAGTTAAGTGACTTGCCCAAGGTCACACAAGGTAAATATTAAGTGTCTGAGGCCAAATTTGAACTCAGGTCCTCCTGACTCTAGGACCAGTGATCTCTTTCTACTATGTCATTTAACTGTTCCTGTTTAGTATGTTTTTAATGGTTAATTCCACAATTTTCTATTCATTCTTGATCTTTAATTTTAATTCCAAAGACCATTCCATTTCCATAGCAGTGGGCCAGAAGTTCACCATATGACATTGTTTAGTGCCCTAAATATTATTGATTTCTTTTTTTTTTAGGTTTTTGCAAGGCAATGGGGTTAAGTGGCTTGCCCATGGCCACACAGTTAGATAATTATGAAATGTCTGAGGCCATATTTGAACTTAGGTACTCCTGACTCCAGGGCCAGTGCTCTATTCAGTGCACCACCTAGCCTCCCCTGATTTCTTAAATATAGGCAAAACTGATGAAGTTCTACATATTTCATTTTAGCTCACTTTATAACTTCGATGCCCCCAAATTCATCTCTTGATAGAAAATTTTCTGGTAATAAGATTCTACTTTTATGTTCTGTGATCCGAGAGAAAGAAAGGTCAAGTAATTCAGGAGAAAAGATGAAGGATTAAAAATTATAAGTCTTCAAATTATTATGGCTCTATTAATTTGTTTTCAGATTGTATCCACCATGCATCCATCTTTTCCCTGCCTTGGTAAAATGGAAAGTATCCTCAAATAAAAAAAAAAAAAACTTTTCATTTTTATTTGTACAACCAAAATTTAGTTAAGCATTTCACACATTGTAACATTTTAGCCAATACTTAAGGAAACGGATTAGATAGACTTGGGGGCAAAAGGATTCATGGCATCAATAACATTAGGATAGTATGTCTTATTGTAGTCTAAATTTCAGAAGGAGTCAAGAGAAACAAAAAGTGGGTTATTATGCCATGTGAAATAAGAGAGATTAAAAGGACAACTTATTATTAAGGAAATGATTAAGTTTATTGAATGTGGAAGAGAGCAAGAGAAAAGACAGCTATTGACGTCCTTGGAATGTGAGAAACAGCACCGATGTTAATAAGTAGAACTTATTACTTGTAATTGTGGTGGTACGTGAGACCACAGATAAAATTCAGAGGGCTCAAGGGGAGAGAGAAACTGACATTCATATTAAAGTCTTTCAACATATAAATAGCAAATGGGGAGAGGGGGAAAACATGAACTAGGTGTTCTAGTCATCATGGGTGTTTGGTTCCAGGGCTCTTGTAGATAGCAAAGATTTGGAGATAATGCTTTCTCAAATCATAAATTTAGAGGGAGATGAAAGACCCTAAAGGAAATTTTTTTCCTACTCTTCAGTTTAAAGATGAGAAGATTAAATCCCAGGGAGACATTGGAATGAATCCAAAACTTAAGGATAACTTTAGATGCATAAAAATGAAATCAAGTTGGAAGAATTTTATATGTTGAGAATGAAAGCAAAGGAAAGATTTCCCACTGAACAGGGAGCTAAGTTTAAAGTAAGAAAGAATAAGAGTATAGATGTGTTTCTAGGTGGAGAAAAGAAAGTTTGTTTAAGACAATGGGAGATGGAGGACAGAAAATAATATTATGAATTAATGAAGATATAGAGAGCTTGATCCTAATAGAATAGGAGCTCAATAGTAAAGAGTAGAAATATGAAGGAGAAGGTAACTGCAAGGATACTAAAAGGCACCACAACCTAATCTGATTTGCTCAGTGTTCAGGATATATTTAGAATTATTTATGGAACACTACTATTATTTTATTCCATTAATATTAATAATTTGGAAAATTTGACAATATTACAACATTATTTTCTGATTTCTAATAGTGTTTTCCAAGGACTTCTCCCACTTTCATGTGTCAAAATCAGGGAATTGCATATAGATTCATCTCCCAAAGAGAAAATCTACAATCTCAAGGATGGTCAGTATTAGTGCTTATTTATAGTGGCTGAGATGTATAAATTATAATGGAGCTGCTAAATTTGCATCAGGAAAATAAAATTCAGAAAGGTATAAAAACATAAAGACCACACACAATGATTATTTGCAAACTTCTCAATTCTTGTCAAGGAATTCCAATTAATATTTATTTAACTAAAAAGTCATTCACTTACAATAAAATTGCCACCTGCAACTAGATTTTAGTCATGCATGCATGGATTTCTAAAAGTTATAAGACTTCTGTGCTGTTGATTTGGTTAATTAATTAAACTTGAAGTGTATATTTTAATTTTAATTTTATTTTGAAGGTTTTTAACTAGTGATTCTTTTTCATTTTATAATATTCTAAATCATTTACAAGATCACTGTTCAAATTATTATCTTAAATATTTTTTCCTAAAGAGCTTTGGACATCCAACTAAATATTTTAAGTCTATTAATTCTAACACTTTCATTTTAGAAATGAGAAATAAAGGCAGAAGATTTTTTTTAATTGAGTTTTATTTTTTAAAATTACATGTAAGTATAGTTTTCTAAATTATATTTTTGTAAGATATTGTTTTACATTCTCCTCTCCGGCTGATACTAATCTGATATTAATTATACATGCACAATCATATTAACTACATTTCTATAATAGTCATACTGAGCAAAAAAGAATAAGAACAAAAGGGAAATAATGAGAAAGAAAATAACGTAAAAGAAATTTTAAAATTGAAAACAGTATTCTCTGGTCTGCATTCAAACTTCGTATTTCATTCTCTGAATGTGGATAGTCTTTTCCATCATACCTTTAAGACTTTTCTTTCATTATTATACTATTGTGAAGAACTAAATATAACATATTAGATCATCAAAAAATGTTGCTGTTAATGTATGCAATATTCATCTGATTTTCCTCACTTCACTCAGCACCATTTCATGTCTTTCCAACTTTTCTGAAATCTTCTTGTTCTAGGTTTTTTATAGAACAAAAGTATTGTCACATTAATTTAACACAATTTGTTCAGTCTTTCTCTAATAGATGGGAATTTCCTCATTTTCTAGTCCTTTCAAATCCTACTATAAATATTTTTTGGACTTATAGGTATATTCCACTTTTTATGATCTATTTGAGATACAGTCCAAATAGTCTCATTGCCCAATGAAAAGTCTGCACAGTTTTATTGTACTTTGGAAAGAGTTCCAAATTGCTCTCCAGAATGATTCGATCAGTTCACACCTCCAGTAACAGTACATTAGTGTCCTAGTTTTCCCACATCCCCTTCAGCATTTATCATTTACATTTTTTGTCATATCAGCCAAACTGATATTTGCAAAGTGATATCTCAGAATTGTTTTAATTTAAATTTCTCAAATCAATGATTTAGAGCATTTTTTTCTTATCACTATGGATAACTTTAATTTCTTCATCTGAAAATTGCCTGTTCATTGTTTGCATTTATTCTTTGAGAAATTATTCATTTTATTATAAATCTGAACCAGTTCTTTATACATTTTAGAAATGGGTCTCTCAGAAACACTAATTGTGAAATGATTCCTAACTTATCACATTCTTTTAAAAATTCACTTTGCTTTGGTTTAATTTGTGTAAAATCTTTTAAATTTAATGTAATCAAATTATCCATTTTGCAGTTTATAATGCTCTCTTCTTTGTTTATAAACTCTTCCCCTTTTTATAATCTGACAAATAAACTATTCCCTGTTCTCTGAATTGGCTAATGGTATCAGCTTTTATGTTTAAATCCTGTACCCATTTCAAACTATCTTGGTATAGGATGTGACATATTGGTCTATGCCTAGATTCTGTCATACTATTTTCTAGTCCTCCCAGTAGTTTTTGTCAAATAGTGAGTTTGTGTCCCAGAAACTGGAGTTTTTCATTTTTATCAAGCAATAGCTTTCTATAATCATTTACTAGTCTTTCTTTTTTTATCTAATCTGTTCCATTCATCAACCATTCAATTTTTAGCCAGTATCAAACAGTTTGATTATTGTTACTTTATAAAACAGTTGTAGATCTGGTATGGCTAGGCCACCATTCTTTGCGTTTTTTCATCAATGTCCTTGATAATTTGAATTTTATTTCTAATTTTTTTTCTCTCGAAAATAATTTTTGGTAGTTCGATGTCACTCAAAAGGTAAATTAATTTAGGTAGAATTATTATTTTTATTATACTAATGTGGCCTACCCATGAGCAATTGAAAGTTTTCCAGTCACATTGATTTGATTTTATTTGTCTGAAAAGAGTTTTATAATTGTGTTCAAATAGTTTTAGGGTTTGTCTTGGGAGGTAGATTCCCAAGTATTTTATATTCTCTTCATTTACTTTAAATGGAATTTTTCTTTCTATCTCTTGCTGATGGGCTCTGTTGGCAATATATAGATATGCTGATGATTTATATGGTTTGTTTTATATCCTGCAACTTTGTTAAAGTTGCTAATTGTTTTATGTAGGATTTTGCTTCATTTTTTAGCATTTCCTAAGTATACCATTATGTCATCTTTCAAGAGTGAGAGTTTGGGGCAGCTAGGCAGAACAGTGGATAGAGCACTGGCCCTGTAGTCAGGAGTACTTGAGTTCAAATCCGGCCTCAGAGACTTAATAATTACCTAGCTGTGTGGCCTTGGACAAGGCGCCTAACCCCATTTGCCTTGCAAAAACCTAAAAAAAAAGAGTGTTTTGTTTCCTCATTGGCTTTTACTTCATTTTCTTCCTTTATTACTAAAGCTAACATGTCTAGTAAAATACTAAATAATCGTGGTGATGATGGGAGTCCTTGTTTCACCCCTGATGTTATTAGAAATGCTTCTAGCTTCTCTCAATTACATAGCATACTTGGTGATGGTTTTAGAAAGAAAGTCAATTTAGTCCCATGTTCTGTAATGATTTTAATAATAATAGGTGCTACACTTCATCAAAATTCTTTTCAGCATCTATTGAGATAATCAAATGATTTGATTAATGTAGTCTATTATGTTGATTGATTTCCTAATATTGAACAATCCCTGCTTTATTTGTATAAATGCTACCTGATCAATATCTATTATTCTAGTAACAAAATGCTGAAATCACTTTGCCAATATTTTATTTAAAATTTTTGCATCCCTATTAATTAGGGAAAAGGGTCTCTAATATTCTTTCTCTGTTTTCACTCTTCCTGGTTTAAATATGAGCACCATAATGGTGTCCTAGAAGAAATTCTACCAGAACTCTTTCAATTATTTTCTCAAATAGTTTATATAGAATTGAAATTAAATGTTCATTAAATGTTAGCTATTATTCACTTGTGAATCTATCTGTACCTGGAAATGTTTTGTTCAGGAGTTTATTTATGGCTTGTTCAAAAAAGCCTTTTTTAATAAAAGAAGTTATTTAACTATTTTATTTCCCTCTTATGTTTAGTGGCCAATATATTTTTATAGACATTCATCCATTTCACTTGGTTTGACAGGTTTATTGGCATACAATTGGGCAAAATAGCTTTGAGTTATTATTGTTAATCAACTCCTCATTAGTGGTGAATTCAGCTTTTTAATTCTTGTTCCTGGTTATTTGATTTTCTTCTTTTTTTAATAAATTGAACAAAAATATACATTTTATTCCTTATTATTCACAAAACTAGCAAAGATTTATTTATTAGCTAAATAGTTTTCTTACTTTCAATTTTATCATTTTATCCTTTGATTTTCAAGATTTTCTAGTTTTTTAATTGCATAGCCAATTCATTCTTTTCCCTTTTCTCTATTTTATTCATGTGAACATTTAGATATAAAATTTTTGCTAATAATGGCTCTTCTGCATTCTACAAGTTGTATATTCTCTCATTAGTAATATGGTGAGTGTAATTAATGAATATTTGTACGATTTGTTGTTTGAGTCACTCATTCTTTGAAATTAGGATATTTAGTTTTTAAATAATTTTTGTTCTATCTTTGAATGGCCATTATTTTATATAAATGTTATTGTTTTATTTTGTGACAATGATGCATTTAATATTTCTGCCTTTCTTCATTTCAGTGAAAGGGTTTTAATGACTTAATAAGTGGTCAGTTTTTGTGTAGGTGCCAATACCACTGAAAAAAAAAAGATACATTCCTTTTATATTTCCATTCAGTTTCCCCAGATGTCTAACAAATATAACTTTTCTAAAATTCTGTTCAACTGCTTCATCTAATTCTAAGAGAGTGAGGTTGAGATTCCCCCTGGTATAATTTTGCTGTCTTCTTCCTGTAATCCATTTAACTTCTCCAAGAGCTTTTGTGCTATACCATGAATGAATACTTCATAGTCTGTTATAATTTTTAGAAATATGAAGCCTCCTTCCTTAACCCTTTTAATTAGATCTATTTTCCTTTTTACTTCATCTGAGATCAGGATTGCTAATCCTCCTTTATTTTTTAATTTAAAATGAATCATAATATATTCAACTCTAACCTTTTACCTTTACTCTCTATGTATCTCTCTCTTTCATATGTGTTTCTTGTAAACAAAATATCCTAGGATTCTGATTTTTAATCCAATATGCTAACTGCTTCCATTTTACAGGAGAGTTCATCCCATTCATAACCACTGATATGAGTACTAAGTCTATATCCTATATTTTCCCTGTTCATACTTTTCTCTCTCTTTTTATCCTAACCCTCCTCACAAGTGCTTTGTGTCTGACCATCACCTCCCTTAAACATCCTTCTCTAATATCAGCCTCTCTTTTCTTTTTTTTTCCTTTCCTGTTTTCCCTCTTAATTCACTTTAGGAAAAGATAAATTTCTAAACTCAACTGAATGTATATGATATTTTCTGTTTGATTTAAATTTAATAGATTAAGATCCAAGAAATTCTCACCACTCCCCTTCTTTTCCTATTCTGAAATAGATCCTTCTTAAAATTAAATCTATCCTATTCCATCTCCCCCTT
This sequence comes from Macrotis lagotis, assembly GCF_037893015.1. Taxonomy (NCBI): domain Eukaryota; kingdom Metazoa; phylum Chordata; class Mammalia; order Peramelemorphia; family Peramelidae; genus Macrotis; species Macrotis lagotis. The sequence continues at coordinate 75,076,048 of NC_133665.1, forward strand.
TGTTCTTTTCCAAAACAATCCTTTTATACATGCAGTATTTTTTTTAAATATCATCACATCAAAGTTACTTTATTGTCATATCCTCTGTCTAAATATACTTCTTCTAATCAAGATACAGCTCTCAAGGAGGCAGCTAGGTGGCACAGTGGATAGAGCGCCAGCCCTGGAGTCAAGAGTACCTGAGTTCATATCTGGCCTCAGACACTTCATAATTACCTAACTGTGTGGCCTTGGGCAGGCCACTTAACTCCATTACCTTGCAAAAAAAAAACATAAAAAGATACAGTTCTCAAGAGTTACAAGTATCATCCTCCTATGTACAAATTGAAACAGTTTAATTTTATTAGAAAACTTTTTTTTTCATTCTTGTTGATCTTCTAATACATCTCTTGAGTTTTGTGTTTAAAGATCAATTTTTTTTTCACTTCAGCTCTGGTCTTTTCATCAGCAAAGTTGGAAAGTCCCCTATTTTGTTAAATGTCCATCTTTTACCCTGCAAAGTGTGCTCAGTTTTGAAAGGTAGCTGATTCTTTATTGTAATGAAAGCTCCCTTATTCATTAGAATATCATATTCTAAGTGCTCAGTTTCTTTAATGTTGAGAATCACAAGTTCTATGTAAACCTGACCTTGTCTCACTGTTATTTCAGGTGTTTCTTTCTGGCTTGATTTCTGGCAATATTTTCTCTGACATGATAATTTTGAAATTTGGTAAAATATTCCTTGCTTTTTTCATTTTGGGAATTTTTTCAATAGTTGATCATGGATTTTTTTAACTTCCCTTTTTAGGATATCAGGACAGTTTTCCTTGATAATTTCTTGAAAGATTTTGTCCAGGATCTTTTCTTGTTTATGATTTTTGGGGAATCTAACAATCCTTAAATTTTCTCTCTCAATTTTCCTGATCAATTGCTTTTCCAATGAGGTATTTTACAATTTTTTTTCTATGTTTTTCTTTATTTTTAAATTTTTCAACTAATTCTTGATGTCTCATAGAGTCATTGGCTTCAATTGTCCCAATTCCAATTTTTAAGGGATTATTTTCTACAATTTGCTTTTTATCTCCTTTTCCATTTGTTCAAACTTACTTTTAAAGGGCTTGTTTTCTTTTTCCATTTTGTCAATTGTCTTTTTGAATGTTATTTTCTTTAGTAAATATTTGTGCTTCCCTTTTCAAATTGTTAACTCTTCCTTCTAAACTTCTCATATTGTTTCCCAATTTTTCAACTTGATTTTTAAAAATGTTTTTCCAAATTTACAGCTATATATGTATATCCATATGCATAGATGTACACATGTATGTGTACACAGACACACATATTTTATCTCTATCTCTATCTCTATCTCTATCTCTATCTCTATCTATCTCTATCTCTATCTCTATCTCTATCTCTATATCCATATCTCTATCTCTATCTCTATCTCTATCTCTATCTCTATCTCTATCTCTATCTCTATCTCTATCTCTATATCTATCTATACATATATCCATATCCATATCCATATCTATATCTACATAGATGTAAATGTAGATATGGATATAGATATAGATGTAGATATAGATGTAGATGTAAATGTAGATGTAGGTGTAGGTGTAGATGTAGATGTAGATGTAGATGTAGATGTAGATGTAGATGTAGATGTAGATGTAGATGTAGATGTAGATGTAGATATAGATAGATAGATATCTCCAGGAAGAGAGCATGGAGGGCAATAAAGAGTTAGTAGTTATAATTTTAATGTGAATGGGATGAACTCTCCCTTACAAAAATAAGTAGATAGCAGAGTAGATTAAAAACAATATGCTGCTTACAAGAAACTCATTTGAAGCAGGGAGATACATAGAGAAGAAAGTTAAATGGTTGGAGCAAACCTATTTTGGAGGAAATTGAATAGGAAATAGGAAATTTACATTTTTTTGTGCAGTACATGGCACAAAAATTGATCATGTACTAGGGCATAAAAGCCTAATCCTCAACTACAGAAAGGCAGAAATAATGAATACATCATTCTCAGATCATAATGCAATGAAAATCATATGCAATATTGATCCAGGGAGATATAGACCCAAAATTAATTTGAAACTAAATAACATCATTTTAAAGAATGAGTGGATAAAACAACAAATTATATAATAATTATTTCATCCTAGATAATGATAATAATGAAACAACATACCAAAACCGATGAGATACACTCAAAGTGGGTGTCAGGGGATATATTATATCTTTAAATGCTTACATTAAAAAATTAGAGAAAGAGGAAATCAATAAAATAAATATACAACTAAAATAGAGAAAGAACAAATTAAAAATCCCCAACTAAATACCAAATTTGAAATTCTAAAAATTAAAGGAGAAATTAATAAAATTGAAAGCAAGAAAACTATTGAACTAATAAATAAAACCAATAGTTGGTTTTAGGAAAAAATCAATAAAAGTGATAATTCTCTGGTCAATTTGATTTAAACAAAGAAAGAAGAAAACCAAATTGTTAATATTATAAATGAAAAAGTTGAACTCACCGCCAATGAGAAGGAAATTAAAGTAATAATTCAGAATTATTTTGCTTAACTCTATGTCAATAAGTTTTGTTAAATTAAGTGAAATTGGTGAAAATTTACAAAAATATAAGTTGCCCAGATTAAATGGAGAGGAAATCAAACACCTAAATAACCCTATCTCAAGGAAAAAAAGCATCAACAAGACATTATTGAACTCCCTAAGAAAAAAAAAATCTCCAGGGCCAGATGGATTCACAAATGAATTCTATCAAACATTTAGGGAACAACTGGTTCCAATTCTATACAAACTCTTTGGATAAATAGGGAAGACACATCTCCTCTTAAATCTTTCTATGACACCAATATGGTGCTGATACCTAAACCAGGAAGAGTTAAAACAGAGAAAGAAAATTATAGACCTATCTCCCTGATGAATATGATGCAAAAAATATTAAATAAAATCTTAGCAAAATGCTAGTATAATTCCTTATATCAATAGGAAACCTATCAGAAATCATAAGATTATAACAATAGATTCAGAAAAAGCTTTTGACAAAATACAGCGCCCATTTCTACTAAAAAACACTAGAGAGCAGAGGAATAAGTGGATTGTTCCTTAGATTAAAAAGCAGTATCTATCTGAAATCACCAACAAGCATTATATACAATGGGGATAGGGTAGAGGCATTCCAAATAAGATCAGGGGCAAAACAAGGATGCACATTATCACCACTACTATTAAATATTGTATTAGAAATTTTAGCTTCAGCAATTAGAGAGGAAAAAGAAATGGTATACCTAGAGAATCCCAAGAAATCATCCAAAGAATTACTGGAAACAATTAGCAATTTTAGCAAAGTTGCAGGATATAAAAATAAACCCTCATAAGTCATCAATTTTTTTATATATGACTAGCAAGATGCAGCAGCAAGAGCTAGAAAGGTCCCATTCAAAATAACTTCACACAATATAAAATACCTGGTAGTCTTCGTGCCAAGGCAGACTCAGAAACTTTTTGAAAACAATTACAAAAGACTTCTTACACAAATGACATCAAAATTAAATAGCTTGGCAAATATCACCTGCTCATAGATAGGCCAAGCTAATAAAAAATGACAACTCTACCAAAATTAAACTATTGGTTTTAGTGTCCTATCAATCAAAATTACAAAAACATTAATGAGTTAGAAAAAATTGTAAATAAATTCATATGGAGAAATAAAAAGTTGAGAATTCCCAGGGATTTAATGAATAAAAAGGTGCAAAAGAGGGCGACTTGGCTCTACCAGATCTAAAATTATGTTATAAAGCATCAGTCATCAAAACTGTTTGGTATTGGCTAAGCAATAGAGTGGTGGCTCTGTGGAACAGACTCAATGAAATAGCAGGAAATGATTATTGAAATCTGTTGTCTGATAAACTCAAAGAGTCTGGCTATTGGATAAACAGCTCTATCTTTGATAAAAACTGTTAGAAAAATTGGAAGTTAGTATGGAAGAAACTTGGATTAGAACAACACCTCACACACTACATCAATATAAGATCAAAATGGATAAAGGCTTTAGATAAAAACCAACATTATAAGCCAAATATGTGATCAAGGAATAGTTTTCCTGTCAGATATATGGAAAGGGAAGCAGTTTATGACCAAGGAAGAAATCGAGAACCATTAAAAAAGGAGTAGAGAATCTCGATTACATTAAGTTAAAAAGCTTTTGCATAGACAAAACTATTGAAACCAAGATCAAAATAAATGTAGCAAATTGGGAAACAACTTTTACAAATATTATTTCTGTCAAAGGACTCATTTCTAAAATATACAGAGAACTGAATCAAATTTTAATAAAATAAAGAAGCCATTACGCAATTTACAAATGGTCAAAGGATATGCAAAGGCAATTTACAGATGTGGAAATCAAAGTGATCCAGAGGCATATGAAAAATTGCTCTAAATTACTACTTAATAGAGAAATGCAAATTAAAGCATCTCTGAGGGAACACTTCACACCTCTCAGACTCACCAATATGATCAGAAAGGACAATGATTAATATTGGAAGGGTTGTGGGAAATCTGGGAGCTGTGAACTCATCCAACCTTTATGAAGAGCAATTTGGGATTACGCTCAAAGGGCAACAAAAATGTGCATGCTGTTTGACCCAGCAATGCCACTACAGGGTCTATACCCTGAAGAGATTTTGAAAAAGGGTAAAAACATCACTTATATAAAAATCTTCATAGCAGCCCTGTTTGTGGTGGCAAAGAACTGGAAATTAAATGAATATCCATTAATTGGGGAATGGCTTAATAAACTGTTATATATGTTTGTGATGGAACTTTATTTTTCTATTAGAAACCAGGAGGGATCCATATATATCCATATCCATATCCATATCCTTACCCATGTCCATATCCATATCCATATCCATATCCTTGTCCATGTCCATGTCTATCTCTATCTCTGTCTCTAGCTCTGTCTCTATCTCTATCTCTATCTCTATCTCTATCTCTATCTCTATCTCTATCTCTTTCTCTTTCTCCATCTATCTATCTATCTATCTATCTATCTATCTATCTATCTATCTATCTATTACTATGTCTATGAATGCTGTCTTCTGGAATATTGTCTATGGAAAATCTATGTAGACCTTACAAGGTAGCTATTTACATACCTGTGGGCTGCTGGCTCTACTTTTGTCAGCTACTAAGAATGCCTGTTCAAGCCTGATTCAGCATGACTATACAAGCAATAAGTTATGACAAATAGTTACATGTAATATTTTCCATTTTTAGCTTTAGGCAAAAGTTAAACCCACAGGTCCAAGGACTTTCTTCATGGGTTTTACATTTATTTATTACTAAATCAGAGGAAGGATTTGACCTACATTACAAGCATGTTATACATTGTTCCTTAACCATTGTCAATTTCTCTGGATAGTAAAGCACATTAAAAACTTCAAAATTACAGCTTCTTCTGGATTCCCCAAATGAGATAAATGGGATATATGGGATATTTAAATGGGCCTCCTCCTATGAATGAAGTTTTGCTTTCAATATATCTGAAATGGCTTTCTGCCCCAAGACACATGGGACACTTAGAATGACATCCTCATTAAGGTCATACATTCACTTAATCACGAAGGAAATTGGTTACATTACTCCAATATTCGTCACAATGTTTTCTTCCAGATCTGACACAGACAATGCAATGTCCTGGGAAGTGCAACCCTTCAGCTTGATGTTCTCATTAGGGCTTTCAACCATTTATGAAGTTCTTTCCATTTCTCTAAATTAGCATCAGTTACTAAAACAGTGTCAAGATTCCTTAACAAACTGTGGTATATGCAATGTCATGGAACACTATTATTATATTAGAAACCAGGAGGGATAGGAATTCAGGGAAGCCTGGAAAGATTTGCATGAACTGATGCTGAGTGAGATGAGCAGAACCAGAAGAACACTGTACACCCTAACAGCAAGATAGGAGTGACAATCAACTATAATGGACTTGCTCATACTAACAGGGAAACAATCAGGCACAATTTTGGGATATCTGCAATGGAGAATGCCATCTGTATCCTTAGAAAGAGTTGTGGAGTTTGAACAAAGACCAAAGTCTTTCTATATATTTTTAATTTAATTTTTTTAAAAAATTGTCATATTGTGTAATTCTGCTATGTCTAATACTGTATGTTTCTTTCTTAAGGATATGATTTCTCTCTCATCACATTCAACTTAGATCAATGCTATGGGAATGATGTAAAGACTAACAAACTGCCTTCTGTGGGGGGTGGGAGCAGGGAAGCAAGATCAGGGCAAAAATTGTAAAATAAAATAAATAAAACCTTTATAAAATTAAAAAAAATATTTTAAAAAAAGAAACACACAAACAACATTCTCATCACTCCACAAATGAATACTGGAATCTCCTTATTTCCCAAGGACTCATCTACAACAACTTGAAGAATGATCACAAAGTGTCTTCCCCATTAATTGCACCCTTTTCCAATAACCTAGTTTTTAGAAAGTTAATTAACTTCCAGGACACATTTGTCAAAATATCCACTGAATTGAAAACAATAAGAAGTTTGCTACTAAAACTGTGTTTAATAATATTGGGAATTATGAATTTAAAGATTTTCACAATTCATTGAACCATGTTAAGATGACTTTCTCCCTCCTGTTGACATGCCATAGCAGTAACAACAACCATTTTTGAGTTTGCAGGCACATTGTAGTCTTTGCCAGAAATAATCTTTGGTGTTTTGAGGCAAAGGTGTCATGATGGAGATCCATTCCTTCTCCTTTTAATTTATCCTCTATCATATCAACTAGGGCAGGGCTGTCCAAAATGTGATTTTATGTGGACCAACTGTGGGTTTGCTAAATACTTTAGTAAATGAAGCTGAGCTAACTCAGAGTTTTCACAAAAATGGCAAATCAAGATATATATTTTTTTCAATATAAACTTACTTTTAAAAGTAAGGTTGGGCAGCCTTGAACTAGGGAAATTTCATCAGCCAAATTCTTCATCAAGATACTGATGCTATAAGCTAGTCAATTGCATCAATCCCAACAAAAGTGATCTTGTTGTGGGGGATTTAGTCTTCCTTTAGGACATTCAAAATCAACTGATACTTGACAGTAATTTGCATTTTTCAGTGTATTTGAGTTCAAACCAAGGTTGCAGGTCAGGCTATAAGGAGTTCTGAATTATATGTGAGGATGATGCTTCCAGTCTAATGCTGATTAATGCACTCTTTTAAAAATATTTTATCTGCAATTATTTATTTTTTAACTTTTTATTAAAGATTTTAATTTTCAATTTTATAAATTTTCCCCTAATCTTACTACCCTCCCCCACCCCCCCACAGAAAGGAATTTGTCAGTCTTTACATTGTTTCTATGTTGTAGTTGATTAAAATTGAGTGTGATGAGAGAGAAATCATATCTTCAAGGAAGAAACATAAAGTATAAGAGATAACAAGATCAGACAATAAGATATCAGTTTTTTTCCTAAATTAAAAGGAATAGTCCTTGGACTTTGTTCAAACTCCACGGTTCTTTATCTGGATACAGACAGTATTCTCCATTGCAGACAGCCCAAAATTGTCCCTGATTGTTGCACTGATTTAATGAGCGAATGCATAAAGGTTGAACATCACCCCCCATGTTGCTGTTAGGATGTACAATGTTTTTCTGGTTCTAGTCATCTCACTCAGTATCAGTTCATGCAAATTCCTCCAGGCTTCCCTAAATTCCCATCCCTTCTGGGTTCTAATAGAACAATAGTGTTCCATAACTTACATATACCACAGTTTGCTAAGCCATTCCCCAATTGAAGGATATTTACTTGATTTCCAATTCTTTGCCACCACAAACAGGGCTGCTATGAATATTTTTGTACAAGGGATCTTTTTACTCTTTTTCATCATCTCTTCATGGCATTGCTGGATCAAAGGGTATGTACAATTTTGTTGCCCTTTGGGCACAGTTCCAAATGTCTCTCCAGAAAGGTTTTTGGATGAGTTCACAGCTCCACCAACAATGTAATAATGTACCAGATTTCCCACAACCCTTCCAATAATGATCACTATCCTTTCTGGTCATATTGGCCAGTCTGAGAGGTATGAGGTGGTACCTCACAGTAGCTTTAATTTGCATTTTTCTAATAAGTAATGATTTAGGGCCATTTTTCATATGACTATGGATTGCTTTGATTTCCTCATCTGTAAATTGTCTTTGCATATCCTTTGACCATTTGTCAATTGGGGAATGACTTTTTAAAAAAATATGAATCAGCTCTCTGCATAGTTTAGAAATGAGTCCTTTGTAAGAAATATTAGTTGTAAAGATTGCTTCCAAATTTACTACATTTCTTTTGATCTTGGTTACAGTGGTTTTATCGGTACAAAATCTTTTTAATTTAATGTAATTGAAATCACCTAGTTTGTTTTTAGTGATGTTCTCCATCTCTTCCTTAGTCACAAATTGCTTCCCTTTCCATAGATCTGACAGGTGAACTAGTCCTTGATCTTCTAATTTCCTTATAGTATTGTTTTTTTTATGTCTAAATCCTGTATCCATGTAGATAGGGCGTGAGGTGTTGGTCTAATCTAAGTTTCTTCCATACTAACTTCCAATTTTCCCAGCAGTTTTTAATCAAAGAAAGAGTTTTTATCCCATTAGCTGAACTCTTTGGGTTTATCAAACAGCAGATTACTAGAATTGTTTCCTGCTATTGCACCTAGTCTATTACATTTGCCCACCACTCTATTGCTTAGCCAATATCAGACAGTTTTGATGACTGATGCTTTATAATATAATTTTAGATTGGCTAGGACTAAGCCACATTCTTTTGCACTTTTTTCATTAAATCCCTGGAAATTCTTGACCGTTTTATTTCTCCATATGAATTCACTTACAACTTTTCCTAACTCATTAAAGTAATTTTTTGAAATTTTGATTGGTAGGCCACTAAACAGGTAGTTTAGTTTCGGGAGAATTATCATTTTTATTATATTAGCTCTACCTATCCATTAGCAGTTGATATTTGCCCAGTTATTTACATCTGATTTAATTTGTGTGAGAAGTGTTTTGTAATTGTTTTTGAACAGTTTCTGAGTCTGCCTTGGCAAATAGACTCCCTGGTATTTTATATTGCCTGAGGTTACTTTGAATGGGATTTCTCTTTCTAGCTCTTCCTGCTGTATCTTGCTAGTCATATACAGAAAAATTGAGGATTTATTTTATATCATGCAACTCTGCTAAAATTACTTATTGTTTCCAGTCATTTTTTGGATGATTTCTTCGGAATTCTCTAGGTATACCATCATGTCATCTGCAAAGAGTGAGAGTTTTGTCTTTTCCTTCCCAATTATAAATCCTTCAATTTCTTTTTCTTCTAATTGCTGGGGCTAACATTCTTAATAAGATATTGAATAGTAGTGGTGATAATGGGCACCCTTGTTTCAACCCTGATCTTACTGAGAATGCCTCTAGCCTCTATGCATTGAATATAATGTTTGTTGATGGTTTCAGATAGATACTGCTTTTTATTCTAAGGAACAATTCATTTATTCCTTTGCTGTCTAGTATTTTTAGTAGGAATGGGTGCTGTATTTTGTCAAAAGCTTTTTCAGTATCTGTTGATATAATCATATAATTTCTGATAGGTTTGTTGTTGATATAATTGATTATACTAACAGTTTTCCTAATATTGAACCAACTCTGCATTCCTGGGATGAATCCTACTTGGTCAAAATGTAGTATCCCAGTGATAATGCTTTTTGTAAGCATTTTGATAAGATTTTATTTAAGATTTTTGCATCTATATTCATCAGAGAGATAGGTCTCCAATTTCCTTTCTCTTTTTTAACTCTTCCTGGTTTAGGTAACAGCACCATATTGGTGTCATAGAAAGAGTTAGGCAAAGTTCTGTCTTCCCTTATTTTTCCAAAGAGTTTATAAAGAATTGCAACTAATTGTTCCTTAAATATTTGGTAGAATTCTCTTGTGATTCCATCAAGCCCTGGAGATTTTTTTCATAGGGAGTTCAATGATGACTTGTTGAGTTTCTTTTTCTGATATAGGGTTGGTTAGGAATATAATGTCCTCTTCATTTAACCTGGGCAACTTGTATTTTTGTAAATATTCATCCTTTTCACTTATATTGTGAGTACTTTCTTTTTTTACTGAGACTGGGATCTGACCACTGACTTGGCATTGGCAGTCTAGGTCTTGCCTTTACAGAGATTTGTTTCCTTCTTTAGGTCTAGGTTCTGAATTAGCAGTGGTTTGTTCCCAACCTAGTCCTGTATTTTGCCCTGATGTTCCCAGGTTTCAGAATTTGTTTGGGCTTGGGATCCTTCCTGCTGGCTTGCTATCTTGCTGCTTTTATCTCTGCTGTTGTCAAGTTGTTGGGACCTGTATTGCACTGTGGCTAAAAGCCTCCTGCTGGTTTTGCTGCTTTCCCACTTCCTGGACTTTACTTCACCTTTTTCCTCCAAGATATCTACCATTAAAAATTTCTTTGAATCTTTTCTTTTTCTTCCTGGGATCTATAGCTTGAATGTTAGAATAGAGCTTTCATTTATCTTTGGTACGAGAAAGCCCCAGGAGCATGTTATCTCCATGATGCCATCTTGGTTCAACCCTGGAATTCCTGATAATCTTCATGAATCAATCTAGCCATTGAGGGAAAGTAATTTGAATTATTTCCCCTAACCAATAATTTGTATACATATCATGTTCTATCAAGAGATCACATTTTTAGGTCCTTAACCCCAGAAAATGAAAGAAGAAAATAATTCATTTACATAAAAAATATCTCTAGTAGTTCTTCTTGAAAGGCAAAGAAAAGGAAAACAAAGTTACCCTAAAACTGGAAAATAATTGAATATATTATATTTATAATAATATAGAATAATATTCTATAAAAAATTACACAAAAATTGGGTACAGTGAAACTTGGGAGGATTTGAATAAATGTAAATAAATATGAGTAGAAACTGATTCATATAATAATACTAACATTGTAAAGAAAAACAGTTTAAGAGCTCTGAACAATACAATGACTCACTATTTTTTTTAGGTTTTTGCAAGTCATATGGGGTTAAGTGGCTTGCCCAAGGCCACACAGCTAGGTAATTATTAAGTGTCTGAGACCAGATTTGAACCCAGGTACTCCTGACTCCAGGGCCGGTGCTTTATCCACTGGGATACCTAGCCGCCCCGGACTCAATATTTTTTTTTTCAGAAAACTGAATATGATCTAATTTGCTGAACTCCTTCAAGAGATACTATATTCAGAACTCCCATTGAAATGTACATTTTTTTAGATATTGATGAGAAGAAAATTTATTTTGTAATTTTTTTTGTCCTTTAAAATTGTAGGAGGTGAAATTAAGAAAATGTTAATTAGGAATTCTGAGTCAGAGCTAATGTGGTGGCACAAAACTACGAATCTCCCAGAACCTTTCCCAAAACATCTTTGAATGAAGCCTCTAAATAGATCCTAAAGTGACAGAATAAAAAAAAAAAACAATAAAAATTTTTTTCATTGAGGTATCATGGGAGAACTTTTAGGAAAAGATCTGTTTCTGGGTAGAAGGGGAATGTAGTCCAGTTTATGTTAGAGTTGGGAAGCCAGTAAGAGGTTTTTAGCCACAGTGCAGCTAAGCTCCTGGTACAGTTCTGTCAGTGTTAAAGGTCCCAATCCCAGCACACATAGCAAGTTTTTGAGTACTGGGAAGCAGGTAAGGTGCTGGGCTACCCTAGCATAGGAAGCAAAATAACAACACTGGAAATACCAAATCAGAAAGCCAGGGACCAGAACACTGACCCCCCCTCCCCCAGCAAATAAACAAAACAACAGTAAAGACAAACAAAACAAAAAACCTTTGTACTATACTGCAAGAATAGAGCTTAACTGATAAAATTATCAGAAAAGGAAGAAATCATTAACTACTGACAGCTTTTATTCTAATAGGAGTGATAAAAACACCTTTCCAGAAGGAGAAAGCAGGGAGAAAAATACCTACATGTGAAGCCTCTAAGGGACAGATGAACTGGTCTGAATTTCAAAAGACTTCTTGGAAGCACTCAAAAAGTATTTTAAAAACCAAAGAAGAGAGAAAGAAAAAAGGAGAAATGAGATTATACAAGAAAATCATGAAAAATTAACTGAAATAAACAATAATTTTAAAAGTAAATTTGACCAGCTGGAAAATAAAATCACCAATTGGAAAAGGAAATAAAAAGGTAATTAAGGAAAATAATAAATAAAAGCTTGAATTGGACAAATTGAACTAAATGACACTGAGGCATCAAGATTTCACGCACAATGGCGTAAGATGTCTGGGGTAGAAGCAAGATGGCAGCCTGAAGATAGCATGCTCCCAGAGCTTTTCCCTACATAATTCTAGAAGCCTTTGTATAGACTTTAAAACTACAGTTCCCACCAAAAAAGACTAAATTCAAAGAAGTTATAATGAAGGGTAAAGAAGAAGTAAAACCCAGCTAGGGAGAAAAGCAGGAAAACCAGCAGGACACTTTTAGACACAGTGCAGTCCAGGTTCTCACAGCTTGAAGATAGCATAGGTCCCAGCAACTGGATAGCAAGCCAACCCCTTACAAAGTCTGAACCCTGAGAACACTGGGACAAATGAGAAGACTGGTTTGGGAACAAACCACTTCATAGGCAAAACCTGGACATAAAGGAAGCAAAAAAACCTCTGCAAAGGTAATGCCTAGACTGCATAGACAATATCTTGGCTAACGATAAGCCAGAGATCAGACTCCAGACCCAGCATAAAATGCTTGGATCTATACTCCCTATACCCCAGGAGCAGAATCAAACAAACAAATTGAGCAAAAAAGCTAAAAGAGCGCTTACTATAGAAAGCTACCATGTAGCTAAAGATGATAAAATGGCACCTCCAAAGAAGAAAGCAGTGAAAAATTACATACAGGAGAAGTTTCAAAAGTGTTTTTGAATTGAACTCAAATCCAAAATCTTATAGAAGAACATAAAAGGAATTTAAAAATCAAAGAATAGAGAAAAAAGAAAAATGGGAAAAAGAAATGAGAGTCATGCAGGAAAATTTTTGAAAAATTGACCAAAGAAACCAATTCCTTTAAAACTAAAAATAACCAACTGGAAAAAGAATGTAACTCTTAAAAACTTAAAATTTACCAACTGGTATAGGAATGCAACTCAGCAAACAGTAAAATTAACCAACTGGAAAAGGAAACACAAAAGCTAACTGAAGAAAATAAAAACCCTAAAAATTTGAATTGGATAACTAGAAACCAATGGAACTATGAGACTACAAGTTTTCATCAGAGTAAAAAGACTGAAAAAATTGAAGAAAATGTAAAGTACCTTTAGGAAAAACAAATGATCTGCGAAATATAGCTAGGAGAGATACTTTATAAATTACTGGACTACGAGAAAGCCCAGATTAAAGAAAAATGAAACTCGAAAATATCTTTGAAGAAATTATCAGGGAAAACTGCAAATCTGTTAGAGCAAGAAGAAAATATCACCATTGAAAGAATACATAGACATCCAGAAAGAGACCTCACAATAAAAAAATCCAAGGACTTTTATAACCAAAATCCAGAATTATAAAATAAAGGAGAAATTACTGCAAGCAGCAAAAGAAGTAATTTAAATACAGAGGAAATACAATCAGACTTGCAGAGCATTTATCAGTTTTAATATTGAAGACCTAGCATATCCTGAAATACCATATTTCCGAGGGCAAAGAACCTTGACTTGCAATCAGGAATTTACTATACTGCAAAATTTAGCATATTCTGCCAGGGGAAAAGATGAATGCTTAATGAAATAGAGGACTTCCAATATTTCCCAATAAATAAACCAGAACTGTAAAGATAATTCAATCTTCAAATACAAGTCAAAAGAGATGCATAAAAAGGTAAGTGAAAAGGGGGGGGGAACCAAAAACAAATGTTATCAAGAATATTAAATTTTAAACAACCCTATAAAGATATGACACTTGTAACTCTTGAGAATGGTATTCTTCTTAAGATATTTAAAGGATTTATATACTTGAAGAGATTGTAGTTAGAGGATATGGTATGGCTGATTATTGTCTTTTCATTGAAGAGGACCAAGATGACATTACAATGTTTGAGACGAATAGACCAGATGAAAGGCTGGAGTGTTTAAACTTTTATGTCCCAATTTTCTTTGACTTACTTTAATTCAGTATTGCTCATCGAGCTTAGTACTTTCTCTGATGAAAGCATCCTATGCTGGGTGGTCCTAAGCCAGGGTCTCTAACATGTAACAATCAATTGTAAAGTTCTTAAGAGAGACCTTCAAAGTGTCCCAGTACTTGGAGTACTTAGAGACCCAACAGTTAATTAAATCAGAAAGGCAGCTAGGTGGTCCAGTGAATAGAGCTCTGGTCTAAGAGTTAGGAGGATGGGACTTAGAATCCAACCTCAGACATTTGATTATTACTATCTATGTGACACTTGGAAAAGTCACAACCCTGATTGCTTCACATGCAGGGCCATTTCCAGTCATTCTGATTCATTTCTGGTCACTGGACCCAGATGGTTCTGGAGGAGAATAGAGACTGGTAACTTAGCACAGCACCCCTAACTCACATCCAATTCATGTGCTTGTCATGGCATCATCTTCCTGATGTCATAGTCTTGTTTGATAACAATGGACAATTAAGTAGCCCAGTGGATAGAACACTGGTCTTGGAATCAGGAGGATAAGAGTTTGAATCCAAACTCTGAAATATCCTAACTGTGTCACCTTGGGCAAGTTACTTGACCCTGATAGCCCCACATCCAGGACCATCTCTGGTCATACTGATTCTTATCTTGTCACTGGACCCAGAAGTCTCTGGAGGAGAAAGTGAGGTTGGCAACTTAGCACAGCACCCCCTCACTCTAATCCAATTCATGCTTGTCATGGCATCACCTTCTTGATGTCATGGTTTTCTTTGAAAATGAAGGACAAACATTATTAAATCAGAAGTAACTTTAAGGTTAGAGGGTGGAAATCTGCTTAGAATGTTTGGTCATAAGAGATTAAGAAGTGATCTTACTTTAATCCATACTTCAGTTAACAAGGGTTTAAGCAAACTAGTTGGGGACCTAAATGGAGCTAAATGGAGGGAGTGTGGGAGACAGTAAACTGGGGGTGGGGTACAAATGGTTCATGAAATGATTTGGTTTTGCATGATGCTTTAACTCATGAGGAATACTTGTCCATGGAGGATACTTGAAATGGGGTAAAGTATAAAGTGATTATAATTTGATATTATTCATGACTCCTGAGAAGTTTATTTCTAATGAGACAGAAGAAGGGAGGGTAAATAGTGACTATGAGATGATGGTGCTTATCAAACAATAAAGCAATCACTCAATGAACCTGTGACTGTATTTTGATTGATAGTACTTTGAGCATATCAAGCAATCAAGCTATGAATTAATCAATCTTTGATCGATGTTACTTTGACTGATAGTACTTGATTGATAGTACTTCTATCAGTAAGTAACACCAAGTGACGAGGCACAGAGATCTATTATAGTAGAGGAAAAGAAGGGAGGGGGTTAACACTGAGCAATTCCCTTCAATTGTTTTAATTGTTTTGACTCTGAGAGGGAATAAACTACATTCCCACTTGTATTTAAATATCTATCCCACTCTACAGAAAAGTGGAGGGGAGAAGGGAGGGAAAAGGTATGTGAAAATAAATTCAAAATTAAAATTTCAAAGGAAAATTAAAGGAGAAAGAGAGTAAACCTTTGGTGAGGAAGAATAAAGAAAGGAAAGAGAAAAATATAAATGGGGAAAGATAGTATGGAGGGAAATATGGAATTAGTAGTTTTAATGGTAAATGTCAATGGGATTAACTCTCCCATAAAACACAAGTGAATTGTAGAATGGATAAAAACCAGAATTCTACAGTATGTTGTGTATAAGAAACACATTTGAAGCAGAGAGATACACAGAAGGTAAGGGTAAAAGGATGGAGCAAAATATATTATGCTTCAGCGAAGTAGAAAAAAAATCAGGGGTAGTGATCCTGATCTCAGATAAAGCAAAAGAAAAAAAAATGGATGTCATTAAAAGGAATAAGGAAAGAAACTACATCTTCATAAAAAGCATCATAAAAGCATCAATGAAGCCATAATGTTATCAAATATGTATGTACTAGTGGTTTAGCATTCAAATTGCTAAAGGAAAAGCTGAGGAAATTACAAGGAGACATAGACAGTAAAAATTTATTAATGGAGGACCTCAACCTCCCTGTCTCAGAACTAGATAAATCTAACTGCAAAATAAACAAAAAGGATGTTAGAAGGAAATATTCATTTTTCTCTGTAGGACATGGCACCTATACTAAAATTGACCATGAATAGGAGGAAAAAACTATATAATCAAATTCAGAAAGGCAGGAATAATAAATACATACTTCTCAGACATGATGCAATAAAAATTACATGTAATGGGGGTCATGAAAAAATATACCAAAAACTAATTGGAAATTAAACAACTTTATCTTAATTAATGGGTAGAACAAACAACAAATAATAGAAATAATCAATAATTATATCTAAGAAAATTATACTAATGAGACATCATACCAAAATTTATGGAATGCAGCCAAGACAGTTTTGAGGGCAAACTTTATATTTCTAAATGCCTACACAAATAAAATAGAGAAAGAGGACATCAATGAATTGGGTATGCAACTAAAATAGCTAGGACAAAACAAATTAAAAATTCCAAGTTAAATAACAAATTAGAAATTCTGAAAATCAAGGGAGAGAGTAATAAAATTGAAAGCAAGAAAACTACTGATCTCATAAAAAAACTAAGAATTAGTTTTAGGAAAAAACAACAAAATAGAAAAAAAACAATAAAATTGGTTTTAGGAGAAAAAACCAATACAATTTTGGTTAATGAGATTAACTAAACGAAAGAATACAACTAGTATCAAAAAAGGAATGGGTGAACTAATCACCAATGAGGATGCAAATAGGAACAATTAATTCCTATTCTACATAAATGATATAAAAATTGAAGAAATTTTGCCAAATTCCATTTTTGAAACCTACATGTTGCTGATAGCTAAACAAGGAAGAAGCAAAACAGACAAAGAAAGTAAAAGACTAATTTTCCTAATGAGCATTAATGCAAAACATCTTAAGTAAAATTTTAGTAAAGAGATTATAGCAAGTTTTTAGGATAATATGAAATCAACAGGTAGAATTTATACTAGGTAGACAGGGATGGTTTAATATTAGGAAAATATTCAACATAATTGAACATACAAAAAGCAAAACAACCATAAATCATATCATTATCTCAATAGATCCTTTAAAACCATTGATAAAATACAACAACCATTCCTATTAAAAACATAGGAAATACAGGAATAAATGGAATTATCCTTAAAATAATAAGCAGTGTTTATCTAAAACTCTCCACATACATATTATATGTATTTGTGATAAACTAGGAGGATTTCCAGTAAGATCAGGCTTAAAACATGGATGCCCATTATCACTGTTATTATTCAATATAGTAATAGAAATGCTAGCTTTAGCAATAGAAGAATAAACCATTATTGAAGGAATTAGAATTGGCAGTGAGGAAACAAAGCTTTCACTCTTTGCAGATGATACGATGGTAAACTTAGAGAACCCAAGAAAGTCATCTAAAAATCTACTTGAAATAACTGACAAATTCAAGAAGGTAGCAGAATATAAAACAAACCCACATAAATTATCAGCATTTCCTATTTATGAAGAACAAAGCACAAGTACAAGAGATGGAAAGAGAAATTCCATATAAAACAACTGCAGAGGGGTGGCTAAGAGATGCAGTGGATAGAGCACTGGCCATAGAGTCAGGAGGAGCTGAGTTCAAATCTGATTTCAGAGAAATAATAATTACCTAGCTGTGGGACCTTGGGTAAGTCACTTAAACCGATTACCATCCAAAAAACCAAAAAACAAACCCCCAAAACAAATAAAGTAACTACAGACAACATTAAATACTTGGGAATCTACCTCCAAAAGGAAACCCAGAAACTGCATGAAGACAATTACAAAGCACCTTTCACCCAATAAAGTCAGATCTAAACAATTTGAAAAATGTCAATTGCTCAAAGTTAGCTTGAGGTAGTATAATAAAATGGCAATTCTAACCACATTAAATTACTTATTCAGTGACATATAATCAAAGCACCAAAGAATTATTTTACTGGACTAGGAAAAACTTGTAACAATATTCTTCTGGAGCAACAAAAATTCAACAATATCAGGGGAACTGATGAAAAAATATTAAGAATATGACCTAGTTCTATCACATTTAAAACTATATTATAAAAGTATACTATAAAAGTTCATGGTATTGGTTAATAAAGAGTAAAGAATCAGTGGATTAGGATAGGTTCAAAAGAACCAGTAGTAAATGACTATAGTAACTTACTGTTTGACAAACCTCAAGACATTAGTTTTTGAGATAAGAATTCAGTATTTGACAATAATTGTTTTTGAGACTGGAAAATAGTAAAGAAAAACTAGGCATAGACCTACATCTCACACCCTATACCAAAATAAGATCAGAATTGGTACAGGATTTAAACATAAAGTGTGACACTATAGATGAATTAACATAACAAGAAATACTCTATCACAGCTATAGAATGGGGAGAAATAAATGACAAAGCAAGAAATAAAGTACATTAGAAACTGCAAAATGTATGACTATATTATATTTGGCTATGTTAAATTAAAAAGACTTTGCACTAATTAAAATCAATGCTTCCAAAATTAGAAGGAAAGCAGAAAGCTGGGAAACAATTTTCACAACTGGGGGATCTGCTAAAAACCACTTTTCTAGAATGTATTTAGCAGCACCCATTCCTACTAAAACACTAGAGAGAGTGTAGGATTAAATGGACTTTTCCTTAAAATAATTAGCAGTATCTATCTGAAACCATCAACAAGCATTATATTCAATGGGGAGAGGTTAGATGCATTCCCAATAAGATCAGGGATGAATTAAGGGTGCCCATTATCACCACTACTATTGAATATCATATTAGGAATGTTAGCTCCAGCAATCAGAAGAAAGAGAAATTGAAGGAATTAGCATTGGGAAGGAAGAGACAAAACTCTCACTCTTTGCAGGTGACATGATGGTATACCTAAAGAATCCCAAGAAATCATCCAAAAAAATGACTGGAAACAATAAGTAATTTTAGCAAAGTTGCAGGATATAAAATAAAGCCTCATATATCCTCAATTCAGACAATGTAAAGTACCTGGGAGTCTATTTGCCAATGCAGATGCAGAAACTTTTTGAAAACAATTATAAAACACTTCTCACACAAATTAAATCAGATTTAAATAACTGGGCAAATATTAACTGCTAATGGATAGGTAGAGCTATTATAAAAAAAATGACAATTCTACCAAAACTGAACTACCTATTTAATGGCCTATCAATCAAAATTCCAAAAAAATTACTTTAAAGAGTTAGAAAATGTTATAAGCAAATTTATATGGAGAAAAAAAAGTCAAGAATTTCCAGGGATTTAATGAAAAAAAGTGCAAAAGAAGGGGGCATAGCCCTAGCCAATCTAAAATTATAAAGCATCAGTCATCAAAACTGTTTGGTATTGGCTAAGAAATAGAGTGGTGGACGAATGTAATAGACTAGGTGCAATAGCAGGAAAGAATTATAGTAATCTGCTGTTTGATAAACCCAAAAAGTCCAGCTTTTCAGATAAAAACTCTCTGATAAAAACTTCTGGGAAAATTGGAAGTTAGTATGGAAGGAACTTAGATTAGACCAACACCTTACACCCTATACCAAGATAAGATCCAAATGGATACAGGATTTAGACATAAAAACAATACTATAAGCAAATTAGTAGATCAAGGACTAGTTTACCTGTCAGATCTATGGAAAGGGAAGCAATTTGTGACTAAGGAAGAGATGAAGAACATTACTAAAAACAAACTAAGTGATTTCAATTACATTAAATTAAAAAGCTTTTATACAGATAAAACCACTGTAACCAAGATCAAGAGAATTGTAGTTAACTGGGAAACAATCTTTACAACTAATGATTCTGACAAAGTACTCATTTCTATAATATACAGATAACTGAGTCATATTTTAAAAAAAAAAGCCATTCCCCAATTGACAAATGGTCAAAGGATATGCAGAGGCAATTTACAGATTACGAGATGAAAGCAACCCATAGTCATATGAAAAATTGCTCTAAATCATTACTTATTAGAGAAATGGAAATTAAGGTTTCTCTGAGATACTACCTCACACCTCTCAGACTGGCCAATATGACCAGAAATGATAACGATCATTGTTGAAAGGGTTATGGGAAATCTGGTACATTATTACATTGTTGGTGGAGCTGTGAACTCATCCAATCTTTCTGGAGAGAAATTTGGAACTACGCTCTTAGGGGCAACAAAATTGTGCATACCCTTTGATCCAGCAATACAACTACTGGGTCTATACCCTGAAGAGATGATGTAAAAGGGTAAAAGCATCACTTGTACAAAAATATTCTTAGCAGCCCTGTTTGTGGTGGCAAAGATTTGGAAATCAATTAAATGTCCTTCAGTTGGGGAATGGCTTAGCAAACTGTGATATATGTATGTCATGGAACAGTATTGTTTTATTAGAAACCAGGAGGGATGGGGATTCAGGGAAGTCTGGAGGAATTTGCATGAATTGATGCTGAGTGAGATGAGCAGAACTAGAAAAATACTGTGCAACCTACCAGCAACATGGGAGTGATGATCAACCTTGATGGACACGCGCATTTCATTAGTGCAACAATCAGGGACAATTTTGGGCTGTCTGCAATGAAGAATACTATCTGTATCCAAATAAAGCACCATGGAGTTTGCACAAGGTCCAAGCACTATTCCCCTTGACTTAGGAAAAAAAAATACTGATATCTTATAATCTGATTTTATTATCTCTTATACTTTATATTTCTTCCTTGAGGATTTGATTTCTCTCTCATCACTCAATTTGGATCAATGTACAACATGGAAACAATGTAAAGACTGACAAATTGCTTTATGTGGGGGATGGGGGAGGGAAGTAATATTGGGGAAAATTGTAAAACTCAAAATAAATAAAATCTTTAATTAAAAAAATAAAATGTATTTAGAATTGCATCATCATTGCTCTATCTGCAAATGTTCAAATGATATGAATACACAGTTTTAAAATGATCAATTAAAACTATATATAAACATATAAAAATGCTTCAAATTATTATTGATTAGAGAAATGCAAATTAAAGCAATTTTAAGGTATCACTTCCCACCTATCAGATTTACTAAGATGGCAAAAAGGGAAAATGATCAAAGTTGGTCAGCTGTGAGCTGACCATTCTGGTGAGCACTATGGAACTAGGCCTAAAGAGCAATAAAAGTGTTTATATCCTTTGACCCAATTCCAGTACTAGGTTTATATCCAGGAGAAATCATAAAAATGGAAAAAGTTTCACATGTTCCAAAATATTTATATTAGCTCTTCTTGCAGTGACAAGGAATTAGAAATCAAAGGGATGTCTATCAACTGGACAATGGTTGAACATGTTATAGTGTATAAAAATGTTGTAAAATAGTATTACTCTATAAGAAACCATGAATGGTCAGACTCTATAGAATCATGGAATAATTTGCAGGTTCTAATGGTGAGCAAAGGGAGCACAACAATATTGTGAGTTGAACAATCTTGATGGATGTAGGTCTTCTCAGCAGTTCAGACAGCTAGGGAAACTCTATTAGACAGGCCATCAACAGTGCTATCCCCCATTTAGAAGAAGAAAAGCAAAACAAAACAAACCAACCAAAAAAACCCTTCAGAATCAGATGAACACTACATTCACTTTTTCAAAAATTTCCCTTATGTATTTCTTTCCCTTAATCCTAATTCCTCATACCAAGAATAGCTAATCTGCAAAGAAGTTTAACACAAATGTTTATATAATAATACAAATATTTATATTCTCCTCATTGTTCAACCCTAAAGGGAGTGGGGTGGGAAGGGAAGGTGGAAGGAAATTATGTAACTTAAAAATATTCATATTCTTGTGGATGAATGTTGAAAAAAGCTTCATTATATGTGTATGAAAAAATTGCAATTATAGAAAAGAAATATTAGCCTTAGTAGTAAGAAAAGAAATTAAAAGAATTAGAATTTTCAGTGAGAAAGCAAAACTTTCACTCTTTGTAGATGATATGGTATACTTAAAAAATCTGAGAAACTCTTCTAAAATACTTTAAACAACCAACAAATTCAGCAAAAAGCAGGCTATAAAAGAAACCCACATAAATCATTTTTATTTCTATAGAAAAATTACAAAGTCCAAGAGCAAGAGCAAGAGCAAATCCATTTAAAGTAATAACAGACAATATTAAATACTTGGGAATCTACATTCCAAGACAAACCAATATGTGTTAGAGTATTTACAAAGCACTTCTCACACAAATAAAGTCTGATTTAGAAGACTAGCAGTGAAAAATACTATTCCCATCCAGAGCAAGAAAAAACAAAACAAAATAAAACACAAGAGAAACCCCTAGAATCTGAATGAATACTTTATTCACTTTTTAAAAATTTCTGTTTTTATTTCTTTATTTTTTCCCCTTTAATCCTAATTCCTCACTCCAAAAAGATTAATCTTTAAACATATTGATTGTAAATATGTATGTATAACATTAACCTGATTTTTGGGAAGGGACGGTTGAAGAAAATTATATAACTTAAATATGCATATGTATATTGATAAATTTTGAAAAGCTTTCATAGCATGTAATTGGAAAAATAAAATGAAATATCAGTTAAATAAACAAAAAAACACAAAACAGAACCAAAAGAACTATTAGAAGAGAATGTAAAGTACATCTTAAGAAAAGCAATTGACCTGGAAAATAGATCCAGAAATGAAAACTTATGAATTATTCATCTACCTGATAACCTTGATCAGAAAAAAAAGCCTGGGTAGTATCATGCAGGAAATTATCAAGGATAACTGCCCTCAAACAAGATAACAGAATCCATTGATAAATCCCAGAAAGAGATTCCAAAATTAAAAACTCAAGTGAATACTGTAACCAAATTTCAGAATTCTTAGCTAAAAGAGAAAATATTTTAAGCAGAGAAAAGAAGCAATTTAAACACCAAGGAACCACAGTAAGAATTATGCAGTATTTATCAGCTTTGATATCAATATACCAGAATACTTGGAATATGATCTGTAGGGCAAAAGATCTTTGATTACAACAAAGAATCAACTCCCCTACACAATTCAGCATAAAGATGGATTCTAAGGGAAATAGAGTACTTTCAAACTTACCTAATAAAAAGGCCAGAAGTGAACATAAAATTTGATCTTAAATATAAGACTCAAGAAGTGCATAAAAAGGGAAAGGGAAAGTGGTTGGAAAATATCATTTAACTCCTGAGAACTGTATTTCTCTTAGGACAATTGAAAGGAGCATATTTAGACAAAAAGAATGTATATAAATTGCCTGAGATGTGATCAAGCTTTAAGCTCTTTAGTTATTTTGATTTACGTAATTCTTTAGCTAATAAGGATTGTATTTCCATACAGGGTACTTGGACAGAGGTTGAGATATAAGTTGATTATTATTTGATGATGTTTACATCTCTTGTGAATTGTATTTCTAAGGGGAAATTTGAGGGGTGGGTACTTGGACAGAGGCTATGGATGTGAGATAAGTGAGGTGGTATTCCTTATAAATAAATAAATCCTTTTTATTTATTTTCACATTACTACAGTAATTTTGTTACAAAAGTAAATTTAATTCCCTTTCCCCAGAAAGAGAAAACTTAAGAAAAATAAAGTGAGAGAGAAAAAGTGTACTTCAGTCTGTGTTGAGTTCTTATCACCTCTGTCTCTAGAATGGATAACATTCTTTATCATAAGTCCATCAGAGAAGTTGCTTCAATATTTTTTCCCACAGTATATATTACTAAGTGTATATTTCACTCCATCTTATTCCTCCTTACCTCCATTTATTCCATTCGATCTTTCTATTCACCTTATCCCTCCTCAAAAGTATCTTGTGCCTGACTACACTCTCCTAGGATCTTCCTTGTCTTCTATCATCTATACCCCGTTCCCTCCCCTTGTCCCTTTTCTCCCATACCTTTCTTCTCCCTTTTTCTTCTAGGATAAGATAGATTTCAATCCCCTATTCAGTGTGTATGTTATTTCTTCTCTGAGTCACTTCCAATGAAAATGAAGGAAAAATAATTCCCCATCTTCTCCCCTTCCACTCCATTGCAAAAGCTTTTTCTTGCCTCTTTTACTTGAAATATCTTAATTCATTCAGCTTCTCCTCTCCAATTCTCCCATTATATTCTTTTCTCTGCCATTAACTACATCTTTATAATATATTAAATCTCCATATTCAGGTCCCTCCTATGCCTTGTTTATATATGTTCCTTCTAACTACTCTAATAAATGAGAAAGTTCATATGAGTTATTAGTATCATCTTTCTATGTTGGAATACAAGCAGTTCAAAATCATTAAATCCATCATAATTTTCTATTCCCATCTACCATCTGTATGCTTGGAGCAAACTTTCTGTTCAGTTCAAGTTGTATCAACAGGAATGTTTGAAAGTCCCCTATTTCACAAAATGTTCATTTTTTTCCCTGAAAGTGTATGTTCAGGTTTCCTGATTAATTCATTCTTGGCTATAATCCAAGCTCATTTGCCTTCCAGAAAATCATATTCCAAGTCCTACTAGCACTTAATGTAGACATTGTTAAATCCTGTGCAATCCTCACTGTAACTCCATGATGTTTGAATTGTCTATTTCTGAATGATTGTTATATTTTCTCCTTGATTGGGAGTTCTAGAATTTAGGTATAATATTCCTGGAACATTTTTATTTTAGTATCTCATGCAGAAAATGATCAGTAGATTGCCTCAATTTCTATTTTACCCACTGTTTCTGGTATATCAGGGCAATTTTCTGGGGAATTTCTTGAAAAATGAAGTTGACAGGTCATGACTTTCAGGTAACCCAATACTTTTTAAATTTTCTCCACTGAATCTTTTTTGATTTTGAGGTCAGTTATTTTCCAATGAGATATTTCACATTTTCCAATGAGATTTTCACATTTTGATTTTGTTCTATTGTTTCTTGATTTCTCACAGTCATCAGTTTTCCTTAGCTCCATTCAACATTTGAAGGAATTATTTTCTTCAGAGGTTTTGCTTCAGAGGTTATTTTCTTCAGAGGTTTTTTTTTTTAAATCTCCTTTTCTATCTGACCATTTGTTTTTTTAAGATATTCTTTTAATCATTGACCTTTTGGATTGCGTTTTTTTCCCATTTTACCTAAACTGATTTTTAAGATGTTATTTTCTTTAGTATTTTTGTATCTCCTTTACCAAGCTCTAACTAGATTTTTATGATTTTGCTGCATCACTCTCATTTCTCTTCCTAATTTTTCCTCGACCTCCCTTATTTGATTTTCAAAATCTTCCTTGATTTCTTCCATAGCCTGAGCCCAATTCTTATTTTTCTTGGAGGCTTTATATACAGAAGCTTTGATTTTATTATCTTCTGAGTGTATATTTTAGTCTTCCATGGAACCAAAGTAATTTTCTATTGTCAGATTATTTTTCTTCTATTTGTGGCTTATTTCCCCATCTTATGAATTGTTAAAGTGGGACTCTTCTTCTAGGGCAAAAAGTTCACTTTCCCAAGCTTTTGTGGGTTTTGGGGACACCCTGCCCCTGGGCCCTCAATTCCTTCAAGGTCTCATGAGAGACTATGACTGCTCTCCTGCCCTTTACTCTGGTCTGTGGAGGTTGACAATCATTTCCCTCTGCCCTAGAACTGTGAGGGAGCTCACTGCTCTGCTATGGCAATATGGGGCCCCAGACTGCAAGTTGGATCTTAGTATGGGCCAAATGCAACAGATTCCTGCTCAAGGGAGAGTGGAGAGATCTCTGTAGTCTCCCCCAATTTCCTTACTATCTGTGCACTGAGCACTGTGAAAACCACTACTGTGTGACTCCAAAGGTTCTGAGACCAGCGCTATACTGAGGCCTGCAATGAACTGAGTTTCATGCTCACTCTGGTGCAGCACAGTTTTCCCACTGACCTTCCAAATTCTCCTTGGCAATCCCTGGGCTAACAGGTCTTGAAATCACTCATCCATGTACTCAAGTACCCCCAGGTACTCAGGTACCCCATGGGCTGTTCCTAGATTGTTGGACTTGATTTGGTCCACTGCAGCCAGCATGACCTGGACTTTGTTTAGGACCATTCCAACCCCAGTGGAACAGACTTTTCCTGGGGATCCTCCACATTATCTTGAGCTAGAAAATCGTTTCCCTGAGGCTTCTTATGTGTTCTATCACTCTAGAATTTGGTTAGATTCAGAACCTTAAGGAATTTGAAGTGGTCTGAGGAATAGCTTCCGGAATTTTCTGCCTTCACTTTCCCTTCTTGGCTCTGCCTTGTTGTGGCTTGCTTCCTTGGGGCCCACAGCTGAGACCTCCCTCCTGGAGGGGAGCTGAGAATAAAGAGTCAATCCACTACTTCCTTATGCCTCCAACTCAATTTTATTACTGCTTAGCTATTACATATATACTGTTAGGTCTTCCAGGGTAGAAGAAAGAAAATGAGGTAATTGGGGGCAGTTACAAAAGATGTGTGTATGTGCAGCATCTTGCATTATAGGACAAGGGGCTATGCTGGGGAAGAGGTGGTAAAACACAGCTGTGTCTAGTGCCCTTGGTCTGTGGGGCAGAATATCCAGCTCCCAAGGACTCCGGCACACCTTTATCTCTAAGGGCAGCTTGCCAGCTCCTGAGATTGTCCAGGTGGTGGTTTACTTGGAAATGATTTGTGTCATGGCTGTTAGAATAACCTGTGTACCCACACTGCCTCCCTCATTCATCTCTTGAGAACTGCACTTCTATTAGTACACATACAATAAGAATATCTTGAAAGAGGTTGTGTGTACAAGACATGTTTAAAACAATCAAGACATGAAAATAAGGATTATATTAGGGAACAACAAGGCATTAGAGGACAAATAGTATCATGTGAAGACTTATTATGTAAAGGGAAAGAAGGGAGGCTATGAGCCCTGACTTTCTCTCAAAAATTTAAATGAAAGAGTTAATAAAATACATTCTCAATTGGACAGTTAGATGGCATAGTGGATAGAGCACCAGCCCTACATTCAGGAGAAAGGGAGTTTGAATTTGACCTCAGACACTTGACAATTACTAATTGTGTGACCTTGGGCAAGTATTTAACATTTATTATCTTCTTCAGCCATCTTAACATATCTTGCCATTACACCCAGATGATCCTGGAGGATAAAATGCGGATGGTGACTTATCACAGCACTTCCTCAGTAAAATTAAGTTCATATTCATGTCATGGCATCACCTCTCTTATGTCATGGTCTTCTTCAAGAATGAAGGATAATCAAAAATGTATCTTACCTTACAGGGAAACAGGAGGGAAGGGGGGAAGGGAAGAAGGGACTGATGAAAGGAAGGGTGAAAACAAAAGTAAAGATAAAATAAAATTTATTAAAAGTTATAAAGAAAAGTAAAAGGGGAAAGGAGAAGAAAGGGAAAAGAATGAATAGAATGAAGAGTTAATCAAGGGGCAGCAATCAGAAGTTAAACATTGGTGAGGACTGATAAGGGAAAAGGAAAGAGAAAAGTTTAAATGGAGGAAAATAGCATGGAGGGAAATGAAGTTAGAAATCATAACTGTAAATATGAAAGAAATTATTTTTCTTTCTTTATCCTGGTCCCCCCCCAGCTCTATTTTCTCTTTCACAACATCACTAATTTGGAAATATTTTAAGCACAAGAGTACATGAACAAGTTATACATGGTTGTTCACTGCCATGGGAGGGAGGAGGGTAAGGAGAGTGGTAGAAGAATGTGGAACTCAAAACCTTACAAAAATGTTTGTTGAAAACTATCTTTGCATGTAGTTGGAAAAAGTAAATAAAATATTAAAAATTAAAAAGGAAAATGTTAACTAAAATATAAAATAAAGAGAGAAAAATAAACAAATCTATGTTGAAACCACAAAAGAAAACATGCAAATATTTAAATAAATATTTCAATAGGAGAAAATTGTTTTTAATTTCATTTTCTATCTTGGTAGTTTTTTAAAGAGTATTACTTAATGACTGTTCTTTATTGTAAGGTGAAAATATAAAATTATGAGGTCAAAAGTAGATAATATAATTCAGCTTTATTTCTCCTTTTTTTGGTCAGGATTTCTAGATGTTTTTTTTCATCATAATAATGGAATCTTAACTAGCAACCTCATAATTAGGCTTGAGAAAATCTTCATATTTCTCAAGGTCACAGCAAGCAGAAAAACAAAACCTGAAGTTAACTAACATATTCATTGCTGGCTCACCAAGTAACTATAGCATTATCCAGTTGACTTATTTTGTGTTCATTGTTTTTTTTTTAAAGCATCATATGATATTAGTTAGATTACAAAGATTTTCCTGAAGAAATTATTAAAGATACATTGCATAAGCTTGATCAATTTTAAAGCAGGGACTAGAAATATATACCTTACATTTAAATGAATTATCATCCATTAAATGTTATTACAATCTTCCTAATCTTTTACTAAGTTGTCTCTGTAGTATGTGAAACTTTGTATATGCAATGGTGATTCAGGGATCCAATAAAATTACTTATGTTCTGATTTGACAGACTCTTTAGAATGTATGAGGGTAGTTATAAATTTATACTTAATCCTTCCTTAAGAAAATTGTTCAAAATGGCCTGTGAGTCATTAGTGTTAGTTAGCATTTCTCCAGAGTGTAGTAAATAACCACCTGCCACATATGTGATTTATAAGCATTTCTCTTCCCGTTTGAGAGACACTTAGAAATGAGAAAATATATAGTCTAAATTTGAAATAATCTATCACCTGGGCTCTGAGATTACTGTTTAATGAAAAGAAAACCATGAATTAAGGGGAAGCTATTTTTTTTTTTTTGGAAGTATGGACCAGGTTTTACAGGACTGCACCATATTCCTGAATTCAGAGCAATGGGGTTCTTTAGTGATAGGGAATGGATAAAGTGTAAAGTGCCCAGTCATTTAGTCCTTTTGGTGGTTTCTTAATGTTAGATTAAGTTTTTAGAGGATACCACCACAGGAGAAAATAGTTCAGTAATAAGACAGCATGCTAATTATATATATATATATATATATATATATATATATATATATATATATATATACAGAGAGAGAGAGAGATCATGTATACACTCTCAATCACAAACATATAGAATTAAATAATTTCCAATTAAAGGTAAAAATATTAATGTTCATTTTTAAAGCTGAATTTCAAATTATTATCTCCTTTTTTCCCCTCCCTCATTCCTGGACATAACAAGCAATTTGGTTTTAATTTTAACCTTGAGCTCATGCAAATCATTTTCATTTATCAATCTTACAAAAGAAAACACAAAATCAAACAAAAAAGCTGAATATCTTTTTTAAAAATTATTCTTTTATCTGCATATAGAATTTATTAGTTCTCTCCCTAGAAGTTGCTATCATTTTTTGTTATGTGTCCTTTGGAATTGTACTGGGTCACTCTCTTGACAAAAGTAGCTAAATCTTTCATAGTTGATCAACTTTATGATATTATTGTTACTATGTACAATGTTCTGCTTTTATCACTTCATTTTTCATCAGTTCATATAAATCTTTCCAGGCTTTTCTGAAGCTATCCTCCTTGTCATTTCTTATACACAAAAGCATTTAATCACAATGACATACTGTAATTATTTCAGCCATTTTTCAATATAGAGCATCTCCTTGAATTCCAATTCTTTACCACCACAAAAAGAATTGTTCTGAACATTTTCACTTCAAGATATAAACCTAAGAGTTATTGATGGATGAAAGGATATGCACAATTTTATTGTCCTTTTGGTATAGTTCCAAATTATTTTCCATGATGTTTGAACTAGCTCCCAACACTTCCAATAGTGCATTCATTTTCAATTTTTCCACATTCACTCTGGAATTTGTTATTTTCATTTCCTGTTATGTTAGCCGATCTGATAGGTATGAGACAACATTTCAGAGGTGTTTTAATTAGCATTGCTTTTTTATTTTTTTAGGGTTTTTTTTTTTTTGGAAGGCAAATGGGGTTAAGTGGCTTGCCCAAGGCCACACAGGTAGGTCATTATTAAGTGTCTGAGGCCAGATTTGAACTCAGGTACTCCTGACTCCAGGGTTGGTGCTCTATCCACTGTGCCACCTAGCCAGCCGCATTGTTCTTAAAGATGTCAGGTAACAGGGATGGGCAGCCTAAGTGGATGCTCCTCAGTATGGCTGAGGTTGAACCCCTTTGACTTGATTTCCCCAAAAATGACATTTGGATAATGTCTCACCTGGAAGAATAAATCTGGCCTAAGGCCAGGTCTTATCTATATGACTTCTGCTTGGACACTGGACTTCAATACTTTTATCTATAAAGGAATTTTCCTTTAATGTTGTGGATCTTTATAGATCCAGAAAAAGAAGTTTTAGGTGAGTTAGATCTAATAGCCAGAGAAACCTTAGATGTGTTAGGTGTCAGGCTCTGATACCTGCTATCAGCTACATGATAAGATGGGAATTAAGTTTCCTTAGTTTTTGTGTTAGAGGGAATATTTAGCTAAGAAGAAAGGGAAATTCTTAGGAAAATTACAGTTTCAAATTCTAGTTTAAGGAAAGAAGTATGAGCTAAGTACACCAGGAAAAGGAAAAAATGGGGATATTTGGGGAAAAAATTCATTTTGGTTAAGGATGTTTGAGTCATTATTATAATGAGAACAAAGGTTAAAATTATTTTATTTTGAACTAGATGCTGGGTACTCTTAAAACCAAGATGTGGAATGTTTGTGTGAATAAGAAAATGAAGTTTTCTTATAAGTAAGTTCTCTCAAGCATGTATGAGGATGTGCCTTCCTCACAAATTTACTCCCCCCCCCCCCCACCCCGGGACATTCCATAGGTGATTTGGCCACATTCCAAAGACTCCAGGAGCCAGCCACTCCTTGGAATACACAGGTAGTACTGGGAAGAACTGGCTATTCTCACAGTATTGACCTTATTCAAAGTAAAATCTTCTGGCCCCCTATGGCATTTCCTTGAAGTCTTCAAACTGCTCCCATATTACTGTTAAAGGAACTCCCTCCCAACTAAATTAGCATCTAGCCTTCTCTGTTCTCCACTGATAAATACTCTGAGGCTCCAAGCATTGATGGGAATCTCACCCATGGAGAATTGATTCTGCCTGGGACTTTTCTTTCTCTCTTTCTCTCTCTCTCTCTCTTTCTCTCTTTCTCTCTTTCCTTCTTTCTTCCTTTCTTTCACAAACCGGGACTTAACAGAAAGGCTGGACAAGAACTTGGGGTCCCCCCAGCCACGGACTGTTCAGATTTGGTGCTCCCCCAAATTGGTGATGTTATCTTTATCTTTTTTTTCTACTTTGATTATAGTATTACTAACCCATTGTATTTAATGTATTAGTTGCTGTATTGGATGTTATTGTAATCAATCTACTCCTTGTGTTGTGTAATTAAAATACTTTCATTTTTTACGAGTGTCAATGAAAGTGTCATTTGCAGGAACGAATCCGAACCTCATTTAAAATCACAATACATAAATTGGCGTAGTCGGTAGGATTCGTTATGCAAATGCTATTTAAGAAAAGTATAGAGACCCCCGTCCCTGTCGAAGTACCAGGATGGGAGAAACCCACCTTTTCTTCTTTAGCAAAGGTTTGGGCTCAAAACACAGGCTCCTGTGAAAATTGGGAAAGCTGCTTTAGAGATGGAAAGCCTGGCCAACTTACTAAGTGCTTAAGTAAAATTACCATAGAAAAGGGAAAGGAGATGAATGGCATTTGCAGTTATGTCAGGCTTTGGACAAGAAGGAGGAAGAGAAAGTTCAAATGGAGAAAGAATTGATTGATTTACAGGGGTAAATATATATAAAAAAAGAAGAAAAGAGGGAGATTGATAAAAAGAAAGTTCATACTATGGTGGGGGATGCAGATACATATGATTTGGTTTTAGTTGGAGCAGCCCGCTTATAATACCTTAATCCAGAGGGTGCCCCCTTGGAATGATATTGCTTCTTAGTGAAGCAGGCAAGCCTCTGGCAGAAGTTTTGGACAAAATCTCCCAACTGAAGAACTTAGGCAACTACACATATACTGATGGCAATAAATCTCGATATAGGAGTGATGAACATGCTGCTGGTCAGTCTAATTCTTGGTCTCTCAAAAGGTTAATTAATTACTAAAGTTTAGTTCTTTGTTCTGTTTTGTTTTGTTTTGAAACTGGGGCAAGACCTCTTTGATGGATGGCAATCCTAGTATATTTAAAAAAAAAGAAATTTAGGTAAAACAAGTTAAAATAATGATGAAGGTAGGCCAATTACCCAAATAAGGAGTACTCAGTGATGATTGTTCTTTTTCTCCCAAAGTACATATTAATACATTTTAAGGGGTATAACTCTCAATTTACCTGATGAAAAATTATTCTTGCAACAGTACAAGGACCATCACAATCTGTAAAATTTTAAGTATACAAGGGAATTAGGGACATTGAAAAAATCTTGCCCAAGAATTTGTAAATAGAACTATGCCTATTTAGATGCAAAAGTAAGGTTTTAAATAAATCATTGGATCTGGTCCTGAACAGTATGTGTTAAAATAAAAGAAGAAGAAGAGGAAGGGGTGAATGAAGTCTGATATATGCTTAGATAGTATGTTGAGAGAAAATGCAAGTTGTGTAGTCTGAATACTGGATTTAAGAACCTGTGAAGAGAATAATGAAAGGGGTGTAAAGAAAAATGAAGAGGCACAGAGAACTTGAGTTCTTTTTAATTTATGAAAGTTAAAGCATGTAGAATGAAGGTATGAGTAAGTTTGACTTTGTATGAATAAGATGTTGGTTTTGGAAGTTTTGAAAATTGATTTAAAATCAATGTAAAGTAGGAAAGAACATAGAGAGCTATGAATCAACTAATAAGTTATGGAATTACTTCTGGGATTGGGCAACTCAGATTTGTACTAAATTGAGATGTGTTCTTAAGGGTGATTGGAGCAATTAAAATTTTTTTTAATATATTAGACTGCTATGTGTGGGAGAGAACTATACTCCTTTTGAATGATTGCTAGCTGCATATTGGGCATTAGTAGAAATGGAACAGTTTCCCTTTAAATCATGAAGTTTTGTTAAGTCCCCAAATAACTATTATGAGCTGGATAAATGGAGACTCTGATCTCTCATATGATAGGACATTCACAGAAGTCCAGTATAATTAAATGGAAATGGTACATACAGAACTAAACCATGAGACTCTGGTGTCTTTCCCCTGCCTGAGAAAGTATCTGAATTAACCTCAGTGCAGTCCCACTGACCACTACCCCTTAAGGCAGTTTCACCAGTCAAATGTAATTAAGGATTTAATGCCTTGAGTACTGAACAAAAGAAACACACTTGGTGAACTGGTAGCTCTGCTGAATATTTAGGACAAATTAGGCATTGGAAGGCTGTAACAAATAATATTTTAGAAAGAACAGGAAAGCAGTCAGTGGGCAAAACTGATGGCTGTATGTCAAATATTGAAATAGGAGAAGGGGAAACAATGTCATATTTTCTTTTTCCTCTGACACCTGGGTAGTGGCAAATGGCCTGACCACTTAGATGACCATGTGACATGCAAAAAAAATGGAATTTTTATGGGAAACAAGTTTGGGCTTATGAAATGTGGAAACATAAATGTATTTGGGTCCAGTATACTAATGTCTCAGTCTTTCATGTAGATACCCATGCCAGTGTGTGGACACTCTGGAACGTGAGTACAATGCCCAAGCTGATGAACTCTTAAAAGCAGAAGAAAAATCCCTGCAAATGATGCCCCTGGAGAATAGGGACGATTTGATACTGGGAAAATGGATTCACATTACTGCAGGTCATCTTGGTGCTCTTGAATCTTACAGGTGGGCATTGGCTAGAGGAATTAATATTCCCTTAGATATTTTTAAACAGATAACTCCAGAGTGCTCCCAATGTTAGCTCTTCAGTCAGTGCTCTGTACCTCGGACTGTGACTGGAGAATTGGCTGGAAGCACTTTGCCTGCCGAAATTTGGCAGATAGATTATATAGGCCCATTGCCTCTAAATCAAGGGTGCCAATATGCCTGTACTTGTGTAGACACCTATTCAGGAATATTAATTGCTTGCCCATATAGATGAGCAACTCAAAAGAATACTTGTAAGACTATTGATATTATTTCCTTATATTATGGCACCCCCATGCAAATCCAAAGTGATAATGAAATTCATTTTAAAGGAAAAGAAATTGATATTTACTGTGGGTATAATAATATCAAATGGATATATCACATTCCTTATTATCCACAGGCAGCTGGACCTATTGAAAGAATGAATGGCCTATTGAAAGAAAAGTTGAGGAAAAAATTAGCAGGCAATAATTTGAATAAATGGAAGGAAAATCTATTTGAACCTTTGAAGCAATTGAATTGTAGACCATTGGCTGATGGAGAAGCTACTCCATTGTCCAGAATGATGACTCCTAACTTACAAATAAGGAAAGCATCTAACATTCCTACCGCACAATGGTGGAAATTTCATAACAATGCTAGGGAACCTTGGAGGGCCTCACTTGGGTCCGCAGGTTATGATTTATATGTAGTGCATGATGTGGAAACAAAACCTCAAGGACAATTATTATGTAATACCAGTATTGGGGTCAAACTACCTACTGGATATTATGGTCAGCTATTCTCTAGATCCAGCTTGGCCAATAAGGCACAAGTGCATGTACTAGGAGGAGTGATAGATAATGATTATAGAGGAGAAATTACAGTTTGTTTACATAATCCCTATGTGTCTGAAACCTACTTCTGTAAGACCAGGGAGAAGATATGTCAGATGGTTGTATTACCATACTTCATTGGACACTGGATAAAAAGAAATCAATCCCCTGATAAAATTACCAGAGGGGATCAAGGATATGGTAGCTAAACTGAAATACACTGGGTACCTGAGAAGATAATCCCAGGAACTAAAGTATGGATAAAAAGACATCCTACAGAAGCTCCTAGGCCAACTGAGTTAATAGCTCAAGGGAATAACAACACAGTTATTGTTTGTTATTCAGGAGGTAACTCTTGGTAATACATTCCATTAACCAACATGTTTATTCAGAATTAAGAGTCTCATAGGCTCTGCCTTTATACTGAAACACAGACTTGGACTCTGGGAGCTCAACTAGCAAATTCAGGAATCCAGATCCAGTTGACATGGAAATATGCCACTAAATCTAGACAACAAGGAGATTTCATCTGTCCTGCATACAGCAAATGTAATATTGCTAATTGGACTATTGCTAATTGGTCTACTACTGATGCTAAATTCTATAGAGCCCCATTACCTATGTCTGCCCTCCTAACAGGAGCTTCTCCTATAACTATTCTTATCTCTTCATTGGTTAATATCTCATGTTGTATTACTCCTCTCCACTTTACGCTCCCAACATTACAGGATAAAGTAATAAGACAAAGATTAACTGAAAATTGTACTACATGGAATATAAATAACTCCACCCTTAGTATAACTATTCCCCTTAATAATCAATATTTGTTTTGTGTCAATGCTTCTGTAATAACCAATCGCGATACTTCAGTACATTATTCATTATTATTGCCCAAAACACCACCCACCGATCATCCTCCATCTGTTGTTCATGTCCCAAAATCATGTATTAATGCCTCTATTGCTCAGCACAAAATTGTACTTCATTATAGTGTGTTCTTTCCACCTTTATTGCCTTGTACTATATTTAAAAGAGCCTGGTATGACACCCTACTTGGCGGGGCAGGAACAGGTTTGGGTATAGTAAATTCTATAGATCTTGAGACCTTGGCCAGCAGACTGCGCAATGCTGGACGGGATGTATCTCATCTCAAGCTTTGACAATTAATGCTAATTGGTTGCCCATGATGATCCTGCCACACCAAAATACTTTAAAATACCAAGGCCAATTCTTACAAGTTTTTAATGATAGCATTCTAGCTAATATACGGATTGATGCTAATATAAGTGCCCTGTTTAATTGGACCAAATGTTCTTTGCAAAACATGTACACTTTAATACAAAAGATAATGCTCAAAGGTTATTACAAGAAGGAGATACCAACATTTGGGATGTAGCATTACCCTATATGGCAAATTATTGGAAACAGATCAAGCCTGAACGAGCTTAGTGTACCTCCCTTTGGTGTAGTGGGACTGTAGTATATTATCAAGTTCATATATATGGAAAATGATGTGTCAATTCCATGTGATTCCTTTTGTGTTACATGATTATTTTGCTTTACCACATATAAATAGTAACTATATAGATCAAGACAATGTAATTTATACTATACAGGGCTGTACTTTCACTAACAAAGGCATCCTGTGTGAGATGATGAATAGGCGGTTGGAGCCCTGCCTTCTCTCACACTCCTCTAACCTTTGTGACTTAACTGTCTATCCTCTTTCTAACTTTTCAATGTTATATGAAGTATCTTCTAAACACATTTGTTTAACCTCTAATAATAGTGCTGATTTAGCTTCTGTCTCTCAGAAACCTCCCTTTTCTGGATCTTTTACTAACATCTCTTTCTTACACTGGCAGGGTGATGATTTTTACTTTTCCCCTGATACAGATGTTGTCAAGAATTTGACTTGGGTACCCAAATTGTTATCTCTTCCCCATACTTCTTTATCTTTACAACCTTTAATTGCTATACTTAATCAATCTTATGTCCTAAAGAAGCTGTTAGAGTCTGATCAGGGCGCTTTGAATGAACATCCAATACAGACTCACACAGTTGCAGGACGTTTAGTTGGAGGCCTCTCATTTAGTAACTTCTGATACTAATCACCATTGGTATGATTTCCTGTTTAAATCAGCAATTACTACTAGATATTTTAAAAGTTTAGCTATTCCTATATTGTTATTAATGATTTTATTGTTATTATTATGCATTTGTACTTTTTATAAACAAATTTGTATTAAGTTTACTCCTATAGTCCCATCCTCATATATTTCTCATGACCTTAAGGCCAAATGAATAAGAAAATGAAGTTTTCTTATAAGTAAGTTCTCTCAAGCCTATATGAGGATGTGCCTTCCTCACAAATTTATCTCTCCCCCGCCCCCCCACCCCGGGACATTCCATAGGTGATTTGGCCACATTCCAAAGACTCCAGGAGCCAGCCACTCCTTGGAATACACAGGTAGTACTGGGGAGAACTGGCTATTCTCACAGTATTGACCTTATTCAAAGTAAAATCTTCTGGCCCCCTATGGCATTTCCTTGAAGTCTTCAAACTGCTTCCATATTACTGTTAAAGGAACTCCTTCCCAACTAAATTAGCATCTAGCCTTCTCTGTTCTCCACTGATAAATACTCTGAGGCTCCAAGCATTGGTGGGAATCTCACCCATGGAAAATTGATTCTGCCTGGGACTTTTCTTTCTCTCTTTCTTTCTCTCTCTCTCTCTCTCTCTTTCTCTCTCTCTCTCTCTTTCTCTCTTTCCTTCTTTCTTCCTGTCTTTCACAAACCGGGACTTAACAGAAAGGCTGGACAAGAACTTGGGGTCCCCCTAGCCACGGACTGTTCAGAGTTGGTGCTCCCCCAAATTGGTGATGTTATCTTTATCTTTTTCTTCTACTTTGATTATAGTATTACTAACCCATTGTCTTTAATGTATTACTTGCTGTATTGGATGTTATTGTAATCAATCTACTCCTTGTGTTGTGTAATTAAAATACTTTCATTTTTTAAGAGTGTCAGTGAGAGTGTCATTTACAGGAACAAATCCGAACCTCATTTAAAATCACAATACAATGTGTTACAAGTTTGAGTCAATGTGATCATTGTCATTGGGAGTTTGCTCATGTAATAAAATACTAATAAAAGTTTGTGTTAAAAGTGAAGTATGTGTGTCAATATGGCAATAAGGCAAAATGTAAATTGTAATAAGCTACAGAATCTCATTGTTTCGTGATGGAAACATGTGTTTTGATCTGAATAAGATGTTAAGCAGTGTCTCTACCAGAATACAAGTAGTCAACTAGCTACCTGAGCTTTTTGGAACAAATTCAGAATATGCTGAAGGACATTGGATGCCTCCAAGCAAGAAGAGAAAAGAAGAGAGGAGTGACACTGGACCAGTTCATCTCCACCATCTAACCTATGTGTACATTGTTTATCTGTAATTTCTCCTTTACTCTGTAAGTGTGACACACTTACTTATGCCCTTCTCCTTATGGAAAGAAGGAGGAGGAGAGGCAGGGTGAAAATGTTTTCCATTTTGAGAGAGAAAGAGGGAGATTTTGGGGTGGCATTATTATATCTACCTGAGTCTGTATATCCTATCTAGGGATTGAGTCCTATCTGTGATTTAGACAACAGGGTATTAGTAAAGGTGGGAGGAGAGTCTAGCTGACAGAAGTCAATGCCCATCTTTTAGTGTGGCTGTTGGATTTGCAATAGTTCATATCAGTTCGAGAATTGGTCTTGGGTGACAGTACCCCTGGGTCTGGCCTAGATTCTCAGTCCCTGGTCAGAAGTGCACTGTGGCAGAGTTCTGATCCAGAGGAGAGAGATATCGGTGACATAAGACTGAGTCAGTTCAGGGTGACTTCCAACTGACTGGCCAGTATATTTACCTGGATCTCTTGTACACTGGGACATTTGTTCTGGGGAAACTGTGATTATGAGTTAGTATGGACTTGAAAGGAAAGTGCTGAAATGGCCATTTTCAAGAAAAATAATTTAAGGGACATCATTAGGTATATTAGCTATTCTTGGGTTGGTCCAATGGCACAAAATCAGGAATTTATTTTGATTGATTTTGGAGCCAGGAAGACCTTTCTAGAGACATGGATATGATATAAAAACTTGTAGTGGAAGGAGGTACAGCAACTTTGGAAATGTACTATTATCATGATGGTTATATGGCCTATTTAAGAGGGCCCCTTGGAAGTAAAAAGGAACAGTATTATTCATTTGTTGGAAACTATTCCTGGAAGACCAACTAGCACTAGATGGACATTATTGGAGTTGAAGGATTATTGCCTACACCCAGTTGTCCAAAGAGTTGGTCAGGGAACTGTTATCTAGACTTAAGGGCCTACTACCTGGGCACAGGGTGGGAGTTGGGGCTATGGAACCCCAGTTTATATCCTGAATAGATTAATAAGACTCCAACATATAGTGGAAAAATTACCAATCACATAGCTAAGGCCTTGGACTTACTGACTGATCAAGTCATGGTAACAAGAGGTGATTATTCAACAAAGACTGGTATTAGACTACTTTTGGACTGAAGAAGGAGGAGTCTGTGATAAAATGAACTTAGCAAATTATTGTCTAAAAAAGATAGATGACAATGAGAAGGTCATAAAGGAGATAATCCAAACCTGGACAAACCTATTTAGTATTTTTTGGATGAGTTGATTTACTTGTTCATGGTGAAAGATAGTCATGGAGTATCTTACTATTGGCCCTAAGTGGGATAATACCTGGGTGTGTATCCCACGTATGATCCAGTTAATAAATTCTGTCAGTAAACTAGTACAGGTGTACAGTTTTAATAAGGAAGAGGTAAAGATATTGATAGGGAAAGTCAGTACTATCAAGGATGAGGACTGTGAATTAATTTGAGGAAGACACTGCTGAAGTGTGAGGACCAAGTTATTAAAAAGAAAAGTGAGGAATGTAGGGTGTTGATCTTCTTAGGGTGTAGAGGGGAGCCCTTAGGGAATCCATTACAAAGGGGGAAAGACCCAACCAATCACAAAACTTGGGGAGTTTTCCTAATCCCATTCCAGAGATGGCAAACCCAAAACTGGTTTTCAAGGGTCAAAAGCAACCTTCACCTTTGCACATGCTCAAAGAGATCTATCTGTTCTTGCTCATTAGTATAATGATCAGGGTGGAGAAACTTATAGGAACCAATGTATCAATTAGATTTGTGACTCCGGTCTATGATTGGCATGAAGGGGCGGGAACAAAGCCTTTCCAAGTGCATAAAAAATGTTGGGATTTCCCTGCCCCTCTCTCCCATCATGGGAGAGGTATGCCATTTTGTTAAAATATATTAATAAAAACATTTTAATCACTCTGGAAAAAAATTACATTGCTCTAATAAGTAGAGATTTAGAGAATTTTAAATTTCCAATTAGATGCAAAGATGCAACATTCATCTTTGTGCAAGCATTTGAGTTTTACATTTTTCTACCACCCTCCTTCCATACCTGTCACCATGGCAGCAAACAATTTGATATAGATTGTACTTATACAATGATGTTTACAATATTTCCATATTAGTCATATAGTGAAAGACAATTAGTGTTCAGAGGAGAAAACTTTGAGAAATAAAGAAAAAATCACAGAAAAAAAATTTAAAAAGGGGACACAATATGCTTTGATTTCCATTCCAGAATCCATAGTTTTTTTTCCTCTTTCAATGGATGACATTTTCCTTAACAGCTCTCTCAGAATTATGCTTGATCACTGAACTGTTTTTTAAAAGTTTTTTCTATTTAATTTTAATTAATAATCATATTTTTTATATCTAAACTATAGTAATGCTTAATTTTGAATTCCGAGGATGAATGTATGTTTTTGTTTTTTTAAGAAAGATTTTTTTTTGTTTTACATTTTTTCCAATCATGCTTCCCTGCCCCCATCCCCCACCGAACGTAGTCTATTAGTCTTTACATTGTTTCCATGGTGTACTGTGATCTATGTTGAATGTGATGATAGAGAAATCATATCCTTAAGCAAGCAAACTAAGGTATAATAGCAAAATTACACAATAAGATAACTGTTCTCCCTAAATTGAAGGTAATAGCCTTTGCGTTTTGTTCAAACTCCAGAATTCTTTTTCTGGTTATAGATGTTCTTCTCCATTGCAGATAGGCCAAAATTATGCCTGATTGTTGCACTGATGGAATGTGCAATCAAGGTTGATCATCAC
Source organism: Macrotis lagotis (assembly GCF_037893015.1). Lineage (NCBI taxonomy): Eukaryota > Metazoa > Chordata > Mammalia > Peramelemorphia > Peramelidae > Macrotis > Macrotis lagotis. The sequence goes on from NC_133665.1 coordinate 75,117,229, forward strand.
CCCCATATTGCTGCTAGGTTATACAGTGTTTTTTCTGGTTCTGCTCATGTCACTCAGCATCAGTTCAGGCAAATCCTTCCAGGTTTCCCTGAATTCCCATCCCTCCTGGTTTCTAATAGAACAATAGTGTCCCATGACATACATATATACTACAGTTTGTTAAGCCATTCCCTAGTTGAAGGACATTCAATTCATTTCCAATTCTTTGCCACCACAATTAGGGCTACTATGAATATTTCTTACAAGTAATGTTTTTACCTTTATCATAATCTCTTCATGGTTTAGACTCAGTAGTGGTATTGCTGGATCAAAGGATATGTACATTATTGTTGCCTTTTGGGCATAATTCCAAATTACTCTTCAGAAAGGTTGGATGAGTTCACAACACCATCAACAATGTATTAGTGATCCAGATTTCCCACATCTCTTCCTACACTGATCATTGTCCTTTCTAGTCATATTGATCAGTATGAGAGGTGTGAGGTATTACCTCAGAGATGCTTTAATTTATATTCCTTTTATAAGGAATGATTTACAGTAATGTTTCATATGACTATGGATTGCTTTGCTTTCCTCAACTGTAAATTGCCTTGCATATACTTATCTTGGTGTAGGGTGTGAGGTGCTGGTCTAATCCAAATTTCTTCCATACTAACTTCCAATTTTCAAAACGGTTTTATTGAAGAGAGAGTTTTTATTACAATAGCTGGACTCTTTGGGTTTATCAATCAGCAAAATATTATGACTATTTCCTCCTATTGCACCTAGTCTAGTCCTCTGATCCACCACTCTATGTCTTAGCCAATACCAGACAGTTTTGATGACGGATGCTTTACAATATAATTTTTGATCTGGTAAGGGTTAAGTCACCTTCTTTTGCACTGTTTTTCATTCAATCCCTGGAAATTCTTGACTTTTTATTTCTACATATGAATTTACTTATAATTTTTTCTAATTTGTTAAAGTAATCTTTTGGAATTTTGATTGTTAGGGCACTAAACAAGTAGTTTAGTTTTGCCAGAATTGTCATTTTTATTATATTAGCTCAACCTATCAATGAGCCATTGATATTTTCCCAGGTTTTTAGAATTGATTTTATTTGCGTGAAAAGTGTTTTGTAATTGTTTTCAAAAAGTTTCTGAGTTTGCCTTGGCAGGTAGCCTTCCAGGTATTTTGTGCTGTCTGAAGTTACTTTGAATTTTTCTATTCTTATTGCTGAAGCTAATATTTCTAATACAATATTGAACAGTAGTGGTGATATTGGACATCCTTATTTCATTCCTGATCTTATTGGGAATGCCTCTAGCCTATCCCCATTGCATATAATGCTGGTTGATGGTTTCAGATAGATACTGCTTATTATTCTAAGGAAAAATCTGCTCATTCCTACACTCTCTAGTGTTTTTAGTAGGAATGGGTGCTGTATTTTGTCTAAAGCTTTTTCAACTTCTATTGATATAAATCATATGATTTCTGATAGTTTTGTTATTAATATAATTAATTATACTAACAGTTTTCCTAATATTGAGCCATCTCTCCATTCCTGGGATAAATCCTACTTGATCATAATATATTATCCTAGTGATAACTTGTCATAGTCATTTTGATAAGATTTTATTTAAGATTTTTACATCTATAATAAACAGAGAGATGGGTCTATAATTTTCTTTCTCTGTTTTAAGTCTTCCTGGTTTAGGTATAAACACAATATTGGTGTCATAGAAAGAGTTAGGCAGAGGTTTGTCTTTACCTATTTATCCAAAGATTTTATACAAAATTGAAACAACTTGTTCCTTAATTGTTTGATACAATTCATTTGTGAATCCATCTGGCCCTGGATATTATTTCATAGGAAGTTTAATAATGACCTGTTGAATTTCTTTTTCTGAGATAGGATTATTTAGGTATTTAATTTCCTCTTCATTTAACCTGGGCAACATATATTTTTGTAAATATTCATCCATTTCACTTAGATTGTCAAATTTATTGGCCTAGAGTTGGGCAAAATAATTCCAAATTTTTGCTTAAATTTCTTCTTTATTGGTGGAGAGTTCACCTTTTTCATTTATGATAGCAGCAATTTGATTTTTTATTTCTTTTTTTAATCAAATGGACCAGAGGTTTATCAATTTTATTTTTTTCATAAAACCGGCTGTTGGTTTTATTTATTAGTTCAATACTTTTCTTGCTTTCATTTCAATTTTATTAATTTCTCCTTTTATTTTTAGAATTTGTAATTTGCTATTTAACTGGGGGTGTTTAATTTGTCCTTTCTCTAATTCTTTTAGTTGCATATTTAGTTCATTGATTTCCACTTCTAATTTATTCATGTAAACATTTAAAGATATAATCTATCCCCTGCCAGCCACCTTGAGTGTATCCCATAGGTTTTGGTATGTTGTTTCATTATTGTCATTATTTTGGATAAAATAATTAATTCTTTTTTTAATTTGTTTTTTGATCCACTCATTCTTTAATATGAGGTTATTCAGTTTCCAATTAGTTTTGGGTTTATATCTCCTTGGCCAAATATTGCACTTGATTTTTATTGCTTATGATCAGAGGAAGATATAGTCAGTATTTCTGCCTTTCTGCAATTGATTATTAGATTTTTATCCTGTAATACATGGTCAAATTTTGTAAGTGGCATGTACTGCAGAAAAGAAATTTCCCTTCTATCCCCATTCAATTTCCTCCATAAGTCTATCATGTCTAATTTTTCTAACAATCTATTTACCTCCTTAACTTCTTTCGTTTTATTTTGTAGTCAGATTTATGTAAATCTGAGAGGAGGAGGTTGAGGTCTCCCAATCATAGAGTTTTGTTTTCTATGTCTTCCTGTAGATCCTTCAACTTATCCCCTAAGAATGTGAATGCTCTCCCATTGTGTGCATACATATTCAGTATTAAAGTTCCTTTATTGCCTATGGTACCTTTTAGAAGAATATAGTTTCCTTCCTAATATCTTTTAGTAATATCTATTTTTACAGCTGCTTTTTCTGAGATAAGGATTCCTTCCCCTGCTTTTTTTTTGCTTCAGCTGAAGCAAAATATAGTTTGTTCCAACCTTTTACCTTTACTCTATATGTATCTCTCTGCTTCAGATGAGTTTCTTGTAAGCAGCATATTTTAGGATTCTGGTTTTTAATCCACTCTGCTATTTGCTTATATTTTAAATGAGACTTCATCCCATTCACATTCAAAATTATAATTACTCTTTACTGCCCTCTGTGTTATCTCACCTCTGTTTGTATTTTCACCTTTTTTTCATTTTATCCATATTCCTCTGTACTTTATTTATGAATACCTCCACCTTCAGTGTGTTTGCCTTCCTATATCCAACAACCCTCCTCCTTTTCCCCTTTCCCTTTGTCCCTTCTTCCTTCCTTTCCTTCTGTTGATTCCCACTTTCCTACCCCTCCCCCTTTCCCCTTTTAAAACTTTAAAGGTAAGATAAATTCCTTAACTTAATTGAGTATGTATGTTAACTTTAAGCCAATCTGATGAGAGTAAAATTCAGGCTGTTCTCACCTCCTCCCTTCTTCCCCTCTATTGCAATAGGTCTTTTGTACCTCTTAATGTAATGAGATTTGCCCCATTCAGTCTCCTTCATCCCCCCATCTCTTTAATGTCCTTCTTTTTAAGGAGGTATTGTTTTTAAATCCTATCTGAGTCACAGAAAGGTCATGATTGTCCATCACTTCTGGTTATTCTCTCTACTAGTATTACATTTATTGAGAGTTATTAAAGTATTTCTTCCAGGAAAGGTTATATCCAGTTTCATCTTACTGGATAACAGTTTCTCAAATAAGTTCTGCATTTCCCTCTCTTCTGGATAATTAAATTCTCTTTAATTGAGTTACAATTCTCGAGTTGTTAAAGTCTTTCTTCCAGGTAGTAATATTGCCAGTTTCATATTATTTGACAAGTTTTTTTCACCCCTCCCTACTCCCCTTTTTTTAATTTTACCTTTTCATGTGTCTCTTGAGTGTCCTGTTTGAAGTTCAAATTTTCTAGTAACCTCATCAGGATCTCTGGTAATCTCTGGTAATCTCATCAGGAAAAGTTGGAAGTCTCCTATTTCATTAAATGTCCATCTTTTGCCTGGGAGAGAAGGCTGTTTTGCTGGATAATGGATTCTTGGCTGCATTCCAAGCTCACTTGCTTTTTTTAAATATTGTATTCCAGGCCCTTTGATCCCTATATGTTGATGCTTCCAGGTCCTATGTAATCCTTACTATGGCTCCTTGGTATATAAATTATTTTTTACAGTGGCTCCTTGGTATCTAAATTGTTTCTTTCTAGCTTTCTAGCTAGAAAATCCTACGATTTTCTCTTTTATCTGATAGTTCTGCATTTGCGCTACACTATTCATTGGTGTTTTCCTTTTGGGACCCCTTTCTGTAGTAAAGGGATTTTGCCCTCTGGTTCCATGATATTAGGACAGTTTTCCATCACTAAATCCTGTAATATTGACTCCAGTTTTTTTTTCTCATCAGCATCTTCAGGAAGACCCATAATTTTAGGTTATTTCTTCTCAATCTATTCTCAAAATCAGCAGTTTGGTTGATGAGCTATTTAACATTTTCTTCTATTTTTTTTCAATTTTTTTTGGTTTTGTTTAACAAATTCTCATTGTCTCATGAAGTCATTGGTTTCCATAGACTCCATTCTTTTTCTTAGGGAAGAATTTTCTTCATTTACCTTTTGCAACTCCTTTTCCAATCAGTCAATTCTATTTTTGTAACAATTTTCCCTTTGATTTCTTTTTTGGGTTTGAGAGAATTATTTTCTTTTTGTATTTGTTCAACTGTATTTTCCAAGGGTTTGTTTTCTTGTTGCAAATTGTTAATCTTCTCTTTGGTTTCTTTACCCAAATTTTCCAATTGATTTTTAATCTCCTTCCTGATTTATTCAAAGCAGTCTTTCTGTGCTGGAGACCAAATCATATTCTCCTCAGAGGTTCTATATCTCCCTGAATTAGGGTCTTTTCTTTCTAGTAATTTTTCTTTGGTCCCCCCTTCATTTTCCTAAGATCTTGTGTTGGTGGAGGGGGGTGGTTCACAGAGGTTCGGTATTGGGATCCCTAGAGGCTTTTCTCCCTGAATGTAATATCTCCTACTGGCCAGTAGGGAGTGCTAGAGGCTGGGACATACCCTCCAGCCCTTTCTGTAAGCCCTAGCATATCAGGCCCATGGTTACACCTCCAATTTCTGGTTGTTTCTCAAAGTGAAGTGGTTCCCATAGTGAAATCCTCCAAGCTTATCCTAGATTAGTCGGGCTCTCTTCCTTCCCCCACTGGCTGCTGGTGTTCTGCATTCACCACACCCCCAATGATCCCCAAAGACAGACCTTCAGGTAAATATTCTTCTATTGGCTTCTCTTTCTCTGTTTTATTGAAAGGACTTCCATTAAAAGCTTTGTTTCATATTGTTTATGAGGGAAGATCAGGACACCTTAACACAGGACCTGACTTCTTTCCGCCATCTTGACCAGAAGTCCTGTGTATTCTTCCAATGGCTATTTTGTCTTCTTCATCTAGTTTATTTGGATAGTTTTCCCTAATAATTTCTAGAAAAATATTTTCCAGGATTTATTTTTTGATCTAGGTATTCGAGTAGATTTATAATTTGTAAATTCACACTCTTATATCTATTTTCCAGGTCATTTGTTTTTCCTAATAGGTACTTTATATTTTCTTCCTTTTTTAGGCTTTTGACTTTATTTGGTTTAATCTTGCTGCTCATAGATTCATTTGTTTCTATTTTGTCCAATTCTAATTTTTAGATTTTTAATTTTCTTTAGTTAGCTTTTGTGTTTTTTCCAGTAGATTAATTTTACTTTTTGCAAAGTTATGTTCCCTTTCCAGCCATTTGATTTGAGTTTCAGATGAATTACATTCTTTTTCCAGTTTTTCCATTTTAATTTTTGAAGTTACATTCTTTTTCTAGTTTGTTATTTTTTACTTTTAAAAGAGTTGATTTCTTTGATCACTTTTTCATAAATTTTCCTCTATAGTTCTTCTTTTTTCCATTTTTCTTCCTCTCTTGTTTTGTTTTTACATTCTTTTTTAGGTTCTTCTATGAGCTTTCAGATTTGAGTCCAAGTCATAGAATTATTTTTGAGAATTCCTATGTAGGTAATTTTCAATCTTTTCTTCTTCTGTAGAATTTTTATCATCTCTATCTTCATAGTATCTTTCTATAGTTAACATTATTTTAATTATTTTAATCATTTTGATTGATTGAATGCTGCTCCTGGGGTACTGGGAGTATAAACCCAAGCTTTTTGTGCTGGGCTGGGGTCTGATTTCTGGTTTACTGTTGCTTTTGCCAGGCATTGCCTGTGCAAAGGTTTGTTCCCAATTTAGTTCTGTCTTTTCTCCCAGTATACCTAGGGTTCAGACATTGGCTGGGCTTGGGACCCTCTCTATTGGATTTCTTTTTAGTTTCCAGGATCAGTGCTGGTATGTAGTTTTCAGTGCTGGTATGTAGCTGGTGGAACCTGTGTTGCATTGGGGCTAAAAGTCTCCTGCTATCATTCCTACTCTCCCTGCCCAAATGAACTGTACTTCCCTTTCTGCCCCAAAGAGACACACCTTCTCTGAAGATCTTCCATGATGTCTATCACTGAAAGTATGTTTCCATCTTTTTTTTGTTAAGACTTGTAGCTTTAATGTCTGTGTAGAGACTACTTTGATGTTGAGTGTGATGTGGAACTTCTCCACTCCACAACTGAGAGAGAAAAAGAAGGCCCCCTATTTGAAATATGTTAAGTATGGTGACATGGATTAGGTCATCCAGTTGGGGGAATCTAATTTTTTTTCAGGAGGGTAATAAAAGGCATAGATTTTAATTCACTGGTTGTTTCAAGAATCCATAGATTATTATAAAAAAAATCACAAGTTACTACAAAAAGCTCACAGGTTAGGTTCTTTAGCAAGGTAAAGGAGTTTATAAAATAATAAACTGAAAAAAAGAAGAGACAGCTACAAGTTGAGTTGAGGAGAACAGCACAGACAGTTAAGAATGGGGGAAAAAAGGAAAGGAACACCCACAAAACAATGATTGGGCTTAGATTAACACAGATCCAGCTGTTTGGGGATGATGCTCCCCTAGAACAAACTGACCTCCAAAGGAAGAGGAGCAATCTGGGAATGCATGGTAAAGAAGTGCATAGGGGAGTAAGAAGTTATTTGGGGAGATCACACTCCTCCAGAGCAGGATGGCCTTCCAAAGAAAGTCAAGAAAATCAACTGAGTGAGCAAACTTTTAAGGAGGTTGTGTGGGCAGTAGCTCAGAGTGCAGAGATGATATAATTAGTATTATTTGTGCAAAGGCTTAATCCTTTCAAACTAAGGCAGAGATCCATTGTATAAGAGAGCTTTGTTTTGTGCCTGGTGACTAGGATTTGCAGGAGTTATTGCCAGTTTGGGACAAGGTACTTTATTAAAATTTCATTGAGGTGGCAGCTATGTGGTGCTAGTGGATAGAGCACCGACCCTGGAGTCAGGAGTAACTGAGTTCAAATCTGGCTTCAGACAATTAATAATTATCTAGTTGTGTGGCCTTGGGCAAGCCACTTAACCCCACTGCCTTGCAAAAACAAACAAACAAAAAAAAGTTCATTGACTTCATTTTATGGCTTAGACAATGAGATAGTAGTGGGATCAATGGGGTAGTATGTGGTCAGCATAGAGGGAACAGATTAATTATATAACAGGTTTTTCTTGTGATTTCCCCTACTTCAATCTCTTCTAGGTACGATTATATTCATTGTGGCCAGTATATTCTGTTCTCTGAGATTCTACTTAGATTTCTTATAGTGTTATTTTTTTTCTTCTGGGGTTACCACTTGGTTTTCTTTTTAGTCATAGTAGTTCTTTATTATGTCCAGGCATTTTCATCTGTTTGCTAATAACCTCAGTCTCAATTTATTTATTGGAGTTTTGAGCTTTGGTTATTCATCTCATTCTCTTGTTTTGACAGGTTGATAGGTCATACTTGGCCCTGGATATTGTGCCTACCACTAGACTCAGGTTTCTATAAGAATTTCTGGTTTTAGACTTGTTCATTACATCAGTGCAACAATCAGGGACAATTTGGGGATGTCTGCAATGGAGAATACCATCTGTATCCAGAGAAGGGACTATGGAGTTTGAACAAAGGCTAAGGACTATTAATTTTAATTTAGGAAAAAAAACTGGTAATTTTTATTGTCTGATCTTGCTCTCTCTTATTCTTTATGTTTCATCCATAAGGATATGATTTATCTCTCATCACATTCCATTTGGATCAATGTATACCATGGAAACAATGTAAAGACTGGCAAATTGCCTTCTGGGGGGGGAGAAGGAAGTAAGATTAGGGGAAAAAGTATAAAACTCAAAATAAATAAAATCTTTGAAATGAGAAAAAAAAATATTTTCTGGTTTCAGCTCTTCTTCCTGGTAACTCAATATAGGTTTTATCTTTGGTTCTTTCTTTGTCTCCTATATTCTGGATTTAACTCCTTACTGGGGATCTGACAAGCTCTAATGACACACTGTTGATTATATTAATAACGTGATCTCTTTTAAGATGCCACCTACTTCTCTTTCCAGGTGACTCCTGGACTCTTTTCTTCTCTGCTTCTGCTTTAAGTTGTCAGGTGTGATCCTGCCTCCACTGAGGATACCTAGTGACTAACTCTGTTAGTTTGGCCTGTCACATCCATGGTTACTCTGGGTTCAGTTATAGTGATGGAAAGGGTGGGAGGCAGACTGAACCAGTGTTGCTTATGCTGCAACAGAACAGATTAAGTTGGAAAATAGTACTATACATTAAAGTCCCATTAACAAGTCATTTTCCCCCACATTCCAGATTACACTGAGGTCAGAGTCTTACAAAGTTTTACAAGTCTTCGTGTTGAGGTCTTGGAAGACCAAGCTTCTTTTGCTCCAGTTCCATAAAAGATATAATAGTGCCCAAAGGGCAATATTATTGATAATGGGAAAATTGGGAATACCATCCTAAAGATGAAGGTTCTTTAAGTGAAAAACTCATGACTCATCCTGGAGGAGTAAAAGCTCAGATTTTTAAATTCACAGGCCTGCAAATTTCATATATGTTATAGAAAAGAAGTAGTTTACAGATTTAATTCTTCTGGAGAGAAAGCAAGTTACTTGAGGATAGACTGAATAACAAAGGTGTAGACAAAAATGCCTGAGGGAAATAGAAAAGAAATAGAAAACAGTCATAAAAATTAACTGGGCTCAGACCCTCAGGGGTCCAATCTAGAACTGGGCCTATATTGTTAGCTATCTGCTAAAAAAGAAGTCTGGGAATAGGAGGAGAGAGAGAGAGAGAGAGAAGAGAGAGAGAGAGAGAGAGAGAGAGGGAGAGAGAGAGAGAGAGAGAGAGAGAGAGAAGATCAACATAGATCCAGGGAAGAAACTTATTTGGAGAAGGGAGAAGGAAATGGCAAGGAAGCCAGGAGAAGAAAAGAGAAATAAAGGTTTGAGATTCAACCAGATGGAACTTGGTCCAATATTGTTCCAGAGAAATAGCCAGAGCTTCTAGCTTAGAGAGAGAAAAAGATTTGCAACAATAGGGGAATTGAGAGAAGAAAAAGCAGGGAATCTTTAATAAATTATGTCTGAGAAAAAAACTATAATTCATTCACAATGGGGAATGTAGAATTTGAACAGATGATCACAGGATATAAAGTATAGGATAAAAATAGTGAATAAAGTTGGTCTGGAATTTAGAGACTTTGAACACTCTCTATATAAGACATAAATATACACAAACATATATACATATATGCATATGTATTTACATATTCATATACATATATTAGCCCATTTATTTTAATTTACTACAATCAGAAAAATCAAGTTGAAATCTCAGCTTGGAAATTGACCAACTGCATGATACTGAGCAATTTGCCTTAGTTTCTTTAACTATAAATTAAGACTATTAATAGCACATATCTTACATGGGTATAAGAATCAAATGAGTTGTAAATGTGCAAATGCGCTTATAGCACAGTGTCTAGTATATTTTAGGAATAATAGAATTGCTTATTCACTCTCTCTTCCCTCAAAAGAACAGTACTGTAATGTTAGCAAGATCACTTTGAAACTGGCCCACTTCAAGTAAAATTTGCTCCTCTTACACAGGCTGGCTGTCAAGTTTGTTATCTTCTCAAGATGGGGAATTATAGAACAATTAACAACGTACATTGGAAGACATTTGCTAATAAAATTATAAGCCCAGACTAAAAACAGCTCTAAAGATTTAGTCTCTAAAATGGGGGGGGGGGAAACTTTTCCACATGTGTGTGTATATATCTCTATCTCTATCTCCATCTCTATCTCTATGTCTATGTCTATGTCTATCTCTATCTCTCTCACTCTCTCTCTCTGTCTCTCTCTGTCTCTATCTCTATCTCTATCTCTATTTATATCTATATATATCAACACATCTACAAACATATTATATGTATGTATATATAAATATATATTATATGTACACACATGTCTAAATATGTATATGATTGTATACAATTTTTTTTTCCTTTCTCCTTTTCCCCCTCTTAACCTGATAATTATTGTGGTCCCTTTGAGAAAATTTTAGAAATGTTTGAGTGTGACACAGAAGATCATTTTTGGCCACTGATATGTTGTCTATCAATGAATTGAACATGTACTTCTTGCTGAGATAATATCATACAGTTAATCTTGATTTGAATGTATAACAAAGTTTCAGTTTAATTTTTAGTGGGCAATACTGTACATAATAAAATTACCACAGGAAATTGATGAGTAGTATTTAATTAGCAGCTGGCAACCAATGTTTATAGGTTGAGATATCTAACTTCTCAAAGACAAATAAAGTTTATGTAGGATGTCCTAATATCTAAAGTTAGATTCTTAGTTGCATAATTCAAACTAAGAGGGGAGGGGAGAAGAGAGATGGAAGTGGTCATTTGGAAATAGAGGAAAAATACGTGTCAGACTTACACAAATAATATGAAAATGATCATGTTCCTATTTATTCTATAATGTCTGGGTATGGGAATATTATTTGTAAATGTTATATAATGTTTTATCTAGACTTAATACATAAGAATACAGATGTTTGTGGTATGCTCACATATATGCATACACATGAACACATGTGCATAAATAAACATATAGCAATATAGGTTATACACCCATAGAGAAATATAAAATATATGCACACATACATGCACACATCTATTTGCCAATCTATCTATATCCTATGCCTGTTAAAAGATGACATTTTTATCTGATGTGCTCATTGTCTTTTGAAAAATAATTTTGTTAATGGTGGTAACCCACATTATAAATATGAACAAAATGTCTTGTATTTGAAAATGTGAAATTATCTTGAGAATAGTTAATATCATACTTAACAAATATCTAATCCTTTCTAAATTTAAATAGTCTTTACATGGGTTTTTAAAAGTTTCATTAATGATATTCTTTTCCTCATTTTTCTCTATCTCAAACATCTGTCTAATTTCCTACCAAACTATTTGCCACAAGCAAAAAAACTGAACATATTTGCCAGGGATGAAAATGTATGCCTCATTTTTTTCCATTGACTGCTAAATCATGATTGTCCATTTCATTGAGGTGTTTTTAAATCTTTTTTATTTAATTGATATTTAATTTTATTTTACTAAATACTTTATAACATTTTTTCAACTTTTAACATTAATTCACATAAATATACATAATTTTAAGTTACAAGAATTTCTTACCCTCCTTTCCCATCCTCCTTCTCCTCAAAGATAAGCAGTCAAGTGAAAACTGTGCATACACATTTATGTTTAACATGTTTACAGATTTTTGGAATGAGGAATTAGAATAAAGGGAAAAGAAAGAAATCCAGGTGGAAATTTTTAAAAAGTGAGTGTTGTGTTCATTCAGATTCTGTAAGATTTTTTATTTTTATTTTTTATTTATTTTTATTTTTATTTTTTAAATTAATTTTTATTAAGATATTAGTTGAGTTTTACAATCCCCCCCCAATTTTAGTTCCCTCCCCTCCACCCCTCCATGGAAAGCAATCTGTCAGTCTTTACTTTGTTTCCATGTTGAACTTTGATCCAAATGGTGTGTGATGAGAGAGAAATCATATACTTAGAAAAGAGACTAGAAGTCGAAGAAGTAACAAGATCAGACAATAAGATATCTGTTTTTCTAAACTGAAGGGAATAGTCTTGGAACTTTGTTCAAACTCCACAGCTCCTTATCTGGATACAGATGGCACTCTCCTTTGCAGACAGCCCAAAATTGCTCCCAATTTTTGCACTGATTTAATGAGCGAGTGCATAAAGGTTGAACATCACCCCCATGTTGCTGTTAGGATGTACAATGTTTTTCTGGTTCTGCTCATCTCACTCAGCATCAGTTCATGCAAATCCCTCCAGGCTTCCCTGAAATCCCATCCCTCCTGGTTTCTAATAGAACCATAGTGTTTCATGACACATATACCACAGTTTGCTAATCCATTCCCCAATTGAAGAACATTTATTTGATTTCCAATTCTTTGCCACCACAAACAGGGCTGCTAAAAATATTTTTGTGTAAGTAAAGTTTTTACCCTTTTTCATCATCTTTTATGGATATAGACCCAGTAGTGGTATTGCTGGGCCAAAGGGTATGCACAATTTTGTTGCCCTTTGGGCATAGTTCCAAATAGCTCTCCAGAAGGGTTGGATGAGTTCACAGCTCCACCAACATTGTAATAGTGTCCCAGATGTCTGACAACCCTTCCAACAATGATCATTATCCTTTCTGGTCATATTGGCCAATCTCAGAGGTGTTAAGTGGTATACCTCAGAGAATCTTTAATTTGCATTTCTCTAATAATAAATGATTTAGAGCATTTTTTTCATATGGCTATGGAATACTTTGATCTCCTCATCTGTAAATTGCCTTTGCATATCCTTTGACCATTTGTCAATTGGGGAATGGCTTTTTGTTTTTAAAAAAATGGCACAGTTCTCTGTATATTTGAGAAATGAGTCCTTTGTTAGAATCATTAGTTGTAAAGATTGTTTCCCAATTTACTACATTTCTTTTGATCTTGGTTACAGTGGTTTTTATCTGTGCAAAAGCTTTTTTATTTAATGTAATCAAAATCATCTAATTGGTTTTTGGTGATGTTCTCCAACTCTTCCTTAGTCATAAACTGCTCCCCTTTCCATAGATCTGACAAGTAAAATAGTCCTTGATATTCTAATTTTCTTATATTATTGATTTTTTTATGTCTAAGTCCTGTAACCAGTTGGATCTTATCTTGGTAAAGGGTAGGAGGTGTTGGTCTAATCTAAGTTTCTTCCATAAGGACTTCCAATTATCCCAGCAGTTTTTATCAAAGAGGGAATTTTTATCCCAATGGACAGACTCTTTGGGTTTATCAAACAGCATATTACTATAATCATCTCCTGCTTTTACACCTAGTCTATTCCACTGGTCCACCACTCTATTTCTTAGCCAACACCAAACACTTTTGATAACTGATGCTTTAGAACATGATATTAGATCAGGTAGGGGTAAGCCAGCTTCTTTTGCAATTTTTTCATTAAGCCCCTGGCAAGTTTTGACTTCTTATTTCTCCATATGAATTTACTTACAATTTTTCCTAATTCATTAAAATAATTTTTTGGTCCTTTAATTGTAGGGCACTAAGCAGATAGTTCAGTTTTGGTAGAATTGTCATTTTTATTATATTATCTCTACCTATCCATGAGCAGTTGATATTTGCCCAGTCATTTAAATCTAATTTAATTTGTGTGTGAAGTGTTTTATAATTATTTTCAAAAAGATTCTGAGTCTGTTTTGGCAAATAGACTCCCAAGTATTTTATATTTCTTGTGTTACTTTGAATGGGATTTCTCATTCTAGCTCTTCTTTCTGTATCTTACTAGACATATATAGAAAAGTTGAGGATTTATGAGGGTTTATTTTATAACCGGTAACTTTGCTAAAATTGATAATTATTTCCAGTAGTTTTTTGGATGATTTCTTGGGATTTTCTAGGTAGACCATAATGTCATCTGCAAAGAGTCAGAGTTTTGTCTCTTCCTTCCCAATTCTAATTCTTTTGATTTCTTTTTCTTCTCATTTCTGAAGCTAACATTTCTAATACAATATTGAATAGTAGTGGTGATAATGGGCACCCTTGTTTCACCCCTGATCTTATTGGGAATGCCTCTAGCCTCTCCACATTGAATCTAATGCTTGTTAATGGTTTCAAATAGACACTGCTAATTATTTTAAGGAACAGTCCATTTATTCCTACACTTTCTAGTGTTTTTAATAGGAATGGATCCTGTATTTTGTCAAAAGCTTTTTCAGCATCTATTGATATGATCATACGATTTCTGATAGGTTTGTTTTGATATAATCGAGTATACTAACAGGTTTCCTAATACTGAACCAACCCTGCATTCCTGGAATAAATCTTACTTGAACACAATGTATTATCCTAGTGATAACTTCTTGTTATCATTTTGCTAAGATTTTATTTAAGATTTTTCCATCTATATTCATCAGGGAAATAGGTCTATAATTTTCTGTCTCTGTTTTAACTCTTCCTGGTTTAGTTAACAGCACCATATTGGTTTCACAGAAAGAGTTAGGCAGAATTCCTCCTTTCCCTATTTTTCCAAAGGGTTTATATAGAATTGGAAACAACTGTTCTTTAAATGTTTGGTAGAATTCATTTTTGAATCCATCAAACCCTGGAGATTTCTTTTAGGGGGTTCAATAATTGCTTGTTCAAATTTTTTTTCTGAGATAGGATTGTTTAGGTCTTTAATCTCTTCTTCAGTTAACCTGGGCAACTCATATTTTTGTAAATATTCATCCATTTCACTTAGATTATCAAATTTATTGGCATAGAGTTGGGCAAAATAATGTCAAATGATTACTTTAATTTCCTCCTCATTGGTGTTGAATTCACCTTTTCATATATGATACTAGCAATTTGATTTATTCTTAATTATTTTAAATCAAATTGACCAGAGGTTTATCAATTTTATTGGTTTTTTCATAATACCAACTTTTGGTTTTATTTATTAATTCAATAGTTTTTTTTTTTTTTGCTTTCAATTTTATTGATTTCTCCTTTAATTTTTTAGAATTTCTAATTTGGTATTTAATTGGGGATTTTTGATTTGTTCTTTTTCTAATTTTTTCAGTTGCATGTTTAGTTCATTGATTTCCTCTTTCTCCAATTTATTTATGTAAGCATTTAGAACTATAATATATCCCCCGAGAGTCACTTTGAATGAATCCCATAGGTTTTGGTATGTTGTTTCATTATTATCATTATCTAAGATAAAATGGTTATTTCTTTCTATAATTTGTTTTTTGGTCCACTCATTTTTTAAAATGAGGTTATTAGTTTCCAATTTGTTCTGGGTCTATATCTCCTTGGCCCAATATTGCATATGAATTTTATTGCATTGTGATCTGAGAAAGATGTATTCACTATTTCTGCCTTTCTCCAGTTGATCATTAGGTTTTTATGTCCTAGTACATGGTCAATTTTTGTATAAGTTCCATGTACTGCAGAGGAAAAGCTATATTCCTTTCTATCCCCATTCAGTTTCCTCCATAAGTCTACCATGTCTAATTTTTCTAACAATCTATTTAGCTCCTTAACTTCTTTCTTGTTTATTTTATGATTCAATTTATCTAGATGTGAGAGTGGGAGGTTGAGTTCTCCCACTAGCAGAGTTTTACTGTCTATGTCTTCCTGTAGTTCTTTCAGCTTCTCCTCTAAGAATTTGGATGCTGTCCCACTGGGGGCATAAATATTCAGTATTGAAATGACTTTATTGTCAGTGGTACATTTTAGGAGGATAAAGTTTCCTTCCTTCTTTTAATGCTATCTATTTTTGCTGCTGCTTTGTCTGATATAAGGATTGCTGCTCCTGCTTTTTTTACTTCAGCTGAAGCAAAATATATTTTGCTCCAACCTTTTACCTTTACTCTATATGTATTTCTCTGCTTCAAATGAGTTTCTTGTAAGCAGCATATTCTAGGATTCTGGTTTTTAATCCACTCTGGTATGCTTATGTTTTAAGGGAGAGTTCATCCCATTCACATTCAAAGTTATGATTACTAATTCTTTATTGCCCTCCATGCTATCTTCCCTCTGTTTGAATTTTTCCCCCTTTCCCCTCCTTTATCCATATTCCCGAGTATTTTGTTTCTGAATACCACCCCCTTCAGCGTGTTTCCCCTCCTAATCATACCCTCCCCTTTCTTTCCCCTTTCCCTTTTTCACTTTTCCCTTCCCTTCCTTTTGTTAGTTCCCCTTCCCCCCACTCCCCTTTCCTTTCTCGGTCCCCCCCTCCCCCTTTCCCCTTTTCATACTTGAAAGTTTAGATGTCTTATAACTTAACTGAGTATGTGTAGGTTGACTTTAAGCCAAGTCTGATAAGAAGATTCAGGTGTTTCTCATCTGCTCCCTTCTTCCCTTCTATTACTATACATTTTTTGTACCTCTTAGTGTAATGGGATTTACCCCCATTCAATCCCCTCCCTCCTCCAGTCTCTTTCCTGTCCCCCTTTTTAAGGAGGTAGAGTTTTTTAGATCATTCTATCTAAGTCATAGAAAATTCTGAGTGTCTGTCCCTTCTAGTTCAGTATATTCTATTAAATAGAGTCAAAATTCCTGAGAGTTATTAGAGTCTTTCTCCAAAGTGGGGTTAAAGTCAGTTACATCCCATTACATAGCAGTCTCATCGATAGGTCATGAGTGTCCTTCATTTCTGGCTAGGTATATTCTCTCTGTTAGAGTTACAATTCTCAAGATTTATGAGAATTTTTTCTGCATGGTGGGATATAGCCAGTTTCAACTTACTGGATAGCATTTTTTTTCCTTTTATTGATTCCCCCCCCTTTTTTAACCTTTTCATGTTTCACTTGAACCTCCTGTTTGATGTCCAAATTTTATGTTTAGCTCCAGTCTTTTCATCAGAAATTTTTGGAATTATTCCATTTCATTAAATGTCCATCTTTTTCCCTGGAAGAGAAGACTCCGGTTTGTGGGAAAGTAGATTCTTGGCTGCATTCCAAGCTCCCTTGCTCTTCGAAATATCTTGTTCCAGGCCCTTCGATCCCTTAATGTTGATGCAGCCAGGTCCTGCATGATCCTTACTGTGGCTCCTTGATATTTAAATTGTTTCTTTCTTGCCGCTTGTAGCCCTTTCTCTTTTATTTGATAGTTCTGGACTTTGGCCACAACATTCCTTGGTGTTTTCATTTTAGGATCTTTTTCTGGTGGGGATAGATGTACTCTTTCAGTAACTACTTTGCCCTCCAATTCCATGATATCATGGAAGTTTTCCATCACTAGATCCTGTAATAATAATTCCAGGCTTTTTTTTTCTCTTCAATGTTTTCAGGAAGTCCTATAATTTTCAGGTTGCCCCTCCTTGATCTATTCTCGAGGTCAGTGGGTTTTGTTGATGAGGTATTTTACATTTTCTTCTATTTTTTTCTATTTTTTGATTTTGTTTAAGTGACTCTTGTCTCATGGAGTCATCAATTTCTGTAGACTCCATTCTTTTTTTGGGGGAGGAATTTTCTTCATTAACCTTTTGCAACTCCTTTTCCAATTGATCAATTCTACTTTTGAAAGAGTTTATCATTTGACCAATTAAAGTTTTGAGAGAATTATTTTCCTTTTGCATTTTCCCAATTGAGGATTTGAGAGAATTATTGTCATTTTGTAATTGTCCAATTGATGATCTGAGATATTTATTCTCCTTTTGTATTTGTCCAATTGTACTTTCTAAGGTTTTGTTTTCTTTTTGCAAGTTATTAATTGTCTCTCCTAAATTTTCCAGTTGATTTTTAAGCTCCTTCCTTATTTCTTCAAGGAAGTCTTTCTGTTCTGAAGACAAGATCGTATTCTCCTCAGACATCCCAGGTCTTTCTGAGTTAGGGTCTTTCCCTTCCAAGAATTTTTCTATGGATCCACCTTTTCACTGAGCCTTCTTCATTTTGCTAAGACCTTGAGTTGGGGAGGGGCTGGTTCACAGGGGCTTGGGATTGCTAAAGCCTTTACTCATTGAGTGCAATTTGTCTGGCTGGCCAGTAGGAGGTGTTGGTTGCTTTCTCTGGAGTGTCTGTGGCCTTGATTGAGGCCTTCTCCCTTTGCTTGAAGGGAGGGGTTGAAGCTATTGAATCCTTTTGCCTTCAATTAATGGTAGTCTTTACCCTGGCCTGAGGTAATTTGTCAGCTGGGCTGGTTCTTCTGCTCACACACCTGGGCCTGAGGCAGAAGTAGTTTGCATTTGTTTGCTCTGGGAAGAGGTCTGAGCTGTAATGGGACTCTGAGTTCCTCAGCCCAAAGGAACCTAGGGACGTTGCCCGCAGCTCTCCTGCACTGGTACTCTCCCCCAAGCCCTGTCCACAAGCTACCAGGGGACAGCACCAACACCAGTGCCTCTGCTCCCCAGTTGACTCAAGCCCCCACCGTCTTGCCCTACTGCTGAACCATCAGGTCTGGCTCTTGGGCCCTCAGACTCCCGGCTCCAATTCAGCTGTTAATCTGGTTTATCTGGGGCTGATCGTCCCTCTGAGCCCAGACTCACCTGCCTGAATTCTGCCAATGCTTCTGGGGGAGACAAATTCTGAGGTAGATGTTCTTTCTCCTGGCTTTTCTTTCTGGGTTTTGTGGGTTGGATTTATTTTACCAGGTTTGTTTCATGTGATATATGGGGAAAGATCAGGAGACTTTAGAACTGTACCTGTCTTCTCTCTGCCATCTTGGCCAGAAGTCTTGCAAGATTTTTTTAAAAATATGATTTGTTTTTCTGCCTCTGTTTGGGATAGCATTGTCCACAGTTGGTGTCCTAGTATGATCCAACTTTCTGAACTTCTGAGAGGAGCTGTGACAATCAAGGCCGATCAAATCACAATATTGTTGCTAATGTATACAATGTTCTCCTTGTTCTCCTAAATTTGCTCATTACCAAATCCTGTAATTCATTCCATGTTTCCCTAGAGTACAACTATTCATGGTTTCTTATAGAACAATGGTATTACATAGACCATAAGTTGTTCAGCCATTCCCCTATTGACAGACATTCCCTCAATATTCAATTTGTTGCTGTTACAAAAAGAACTATTATGAACATTTGGAACATGGGGATCTTTTCCCATTTTTTTTGTGATTTCTTCTTTATATAGGCCTAGAATGCTTTTACTTGCTTGAAGAGTATTATCAGTTTTATTGCTTTTTGGGCATAATTTCATATTGTTCTCCAGAATGGTTGGATTAGTTCACAGCACCCCCAACAATGCATCAATGTCCCAATCCACCCACAACCTGCCCCACATTGATTGCTTCCCTTCTTGTTATCTTAGCCAATCTCATTGGTGTGAAGTGATAAAAAGTTGTTTTAATTTGCATTTCTCTAACCAATAATGAGGTAGAGCATTTTTTTCATATGATTATATATATAGCTTTAATTTCTTCATTTGATGTGTCTGTTCCTTTGGCTATGTATCAATTGGGGAATTACTTATATCTGTATAAATTTGATGCAAATTTCTGTATATTTAAGAAATTATGCCTTTATTATATCCCCTATCTGTGAAAATTGTTTCCCACTTTTCTGCTTTCCTTATAATTTTTGTAGCAATGGTTTCATTAGTGCAAAAGCTTTTAAATTTATTATGGTCAAAGCCATCCATTCTGCAGTTTATAATGTACCCTATTTCTTGTTTGATCATAAATTTCTCCCTTTTCAATAGATCTGAAGGGGAAAAAAAGTATTTGTTGATCTATTAATTTATCTATGGTGCTGTACTTCATGTTTAAATCCAGTACCTAAATTGACTTTATTGTGGGTCTATGCTTAATTTTTGCCATGCTATTTTCCAGTTTGCCCAACAATTTTTGTCAACTAGTGAGTCCTTATCCCATGTCTGGATTTGTCAAACAGTAGATTACTATGGTACTGAAGGGAGGGGTTTCTTCTCTTTTTTTTGGAAGTTTATGACTTGTTCAAATTATTGATCTGTTATTTTATTTATATTGTATTTATTTATATGTTTCAAATAAATGTTCATTTTTAAATAGATTTGAAATATATTTAACATTTATTATATATTCAAATATATAATTTATTTATATAGTACTGGTACTACTATTTTGGGTATTTTTTTGTTTGATTTTTGTTTTTGCAAGGCAATGGGGTTAAGTGGCTTGCCCAAGGTCACATAGCTAGGTAATTATTAAGTGTCTGAGGCCAGATTGGAACTCAGGTACTTCTGACTCCAGGGCCAGTCAGTGCCCTGTCCACTATGCCACCTAGCTGCCCCCATACTACTATTTTTTTAACCTATCCTAATCCACTGTTCCATTGCTCCATTTCTTAACCAGTACCAGGGAATTGTGATAACTACTGCTATTTTATAGCATAGTTTTACATCTGGTAGAGCTAGATCATCTTCCTTTACCTTCCTCCCCACCAATCAGTTTCCTTGATATTCTTGATTTTTTGTGCTCAAGATGAATTTTGATACTATTTCTTTCCAGCTTGTTAAATAATACTTTGGTAGTTTGATTTTTATGGCACTGAATAAGTAATTTAATTTGGGCAGAATTGTGATTTTTATTATATTTGCTCCACTTTACCATGAGCAATTGACATTTTCCCAATTATCTGGATCTGACTTTATTTGTGTGAGAAGTACTTTGTAATTGTGTTCATACAGTATCTAGGTTTGCCTTGGGAAGTAGATTCCCAAGTATTTAATGTTGTCTATAATTACTTTAAATGGAATTTCTCTTTCTGTATCTTGCTCTTAGGTTTTGTTGCTCTTGTATAGAAATGCTTATGAGCTGTCTGGGTTTATTTTATTTCTTGCTGCTTTGCTGAATTTGTTAATTGTTTCAAGTAGATTTTTAGATGATCTGCAAAGAGTGAAAGATTTGCTTTCCCATTGCCAATTCTGATATCCTCAATTTCTCTACTTTTTTTCTTATTGTTAAAGCTAACATTTCTAATACTATAATGAATAGTAATGGAGATAATGGGCATCTTTGTTTCATTCCTGCTCTTATTGGAAATGCTCCTGTTTATCCCCAGTACATATAATATTTTTGATGATTTTAGATAGATACTGCTTAATATTTTAAGGAAAACTCCATTTATTCCTGTACTTTTTATTGTTTATAATAGGATTGGATGTTGTATTTTATCAGACTTTTTCATTATTGAGATAATCATATGCTTTCTGTTGAACATATCTTACTGAAATGTTCAGTTGTCTTCCATGTTGTGTTTAAATCTTTTGAAAGTTTTTTTACAACATTATTATCCCTGATTTTGCACATATCATTATCCTTCAATTCAAGCTATTATTCCTAGGCTTCTCTAAATATATCATATATATTGAATAAAAATTTGATCATTCTTTCTTGAATTATTGGGTTCCTAATTTATTTCCAGGTTTTTTGCTATGCTACAAAGTTTTTTTTTAATTTTAGGTATATATATACATATATATATATATGTATATATATATAGTAGAATTGATGAATATCATCACAGTTACGTTGTTCAGTAGAACATTAGATCTGGAGCCAGGGAAGACCCATATTCAAATCTAGCCTCTTAGCTGTGTGACCCTGGGCAAGTAGCTTAACCCTGTTTACTTTAATTTCCTCAAGTATAAAATGAACCAGAGAAGGAAATGGCAAAAGATCTTTAGAATTTTGCCAAAGAAACCAAATCTTGAGGTCACAAAGAAGCAGATATTGAACTATATAACAGAAGATCTATCTCTCCATCTCTGTCTCTCTCTCTGTCTCTCTGTCTCTCTGTCTCTCTGTCTCTCTCTCTCTCTCTCTCTCTCTCTCTCTCTCTATATATATATATATATATATATATATATATATATACCAATCATAATGCTAAATAGTTCTTTAAATATATTTCAATGGCCTCATTGCTAATATGTAATACATTATTTGGTCTTTATATTTGTTTGGAAGGACTCTAATAATTATTTTTTATTTCTTACTATTTGGGTTATAAGAACCATGAGGTACAGTGATAGGACCACATCTTACATGAGGCATGAGGATATTGGTTTTTGTCTTATTTTTTCATTTGAAAAGTAATTCGTTTAATATAAATATAATATAAATTAATATAAATATTTTATTTGAAACTGTGATAGGATTTATTTGTAAATCCTCTGATCTAATGAGTTTCTTCTCTTTTTTTGGAAGTTTATGACTTGTTCAAATTATTGATCTATTATTTTATTTATATTGTATTTATTTATATGTTTCAAATAAATGTTCATTTTTAAATAGATTTGAAATATATTTAACATTTATTATATATTCAAATATATAATTTATTTATATAGTAAATTTCCTAACGATATGTATATTTTCTATTTTCTTCATTCATTAATAATGTTATTGATAATTAGATCTGGAAAGAATCTTAAAATCATGCAAGCAAACTTTGTCCTTTTGTGGATAGAAAAAGAAACAATCAAGGTAGCTGTTTGACTTTTTCCAAGTAGAATATCTGATAAGAATAAAGCTGTAATTCAAATCCAAGTTTACTACAGTTTTCACTATGATAAGAGAATGTACAAATTAAATTATGCTTTTACTAATGATATTGAATGGAAAAATTACAAATTATAATATATATTCACAAAAAGCTAAAATACAGATATTCAGCATTTTATCAAAAAATATAAATTTTTTGTTGAAAGCAATTTAGGCTAATTAATCTTTTTATGAATCTGCTACTCTCAAAATATATAATGCGATGATATATCAACATGATAACACATAATAGTCACTGATAAAAAATGTCTTTATACTATACATTAAATTGAATACAACTCTAAGTGGTTTTTGCCCCATTTTTGGTACGGATTTGTGATTTGATTTGTATGGGAAATTCTCTCATTTGAATCAGATTGCCAATCTGTTGACAATAGATTTAAAGATCTGGCTATGGTAATGAAACATTTAATTTCTTACACACAGTTGCAGAGTTACTGTGAGTTAGAGCCAGGCCAGTAGATATCCATAATTCTGTATTTTGTAAAATAAGAGGGATGAGGGGAGGAAATTGTTCCTAATTAACTTTTTGCATTTGTGGAATTTCCCCTTTTTGATTTTTTTTCTGATTGATTGGTCAAAATCATCTAAATGGATGGAAAGAGATGGGTTTGTTAGGCACCCAGTTATCTCTTTTTAATGGAATTAAAGCAGGTGGTATATAAGTTGAGTTTTAAAGAAAGTTAGGATTTGGAAAATGTAGAAATCACAAATTAATGCATTCCATCATGCTTGTAATATAACAAAGCTGGTTTCATTTCACTTAAGAACATATAGGGATTGCTATTTATTAAGTTACTTGAATCTCCATTCCTGCATTAGAATTTCCAAGATTATAGAGTAAGGAAATCCAGTCTTGTTTTAGGATATGAGGAATTCAAAGGGGACAATACAGAAGTAATGGTGTTTTATTTTTGGAAAAGGTGAATGACCACAGATTAAGACAATAGATATAGACCTCAAAGTTTTCTTGGTGGTCATCTAGTCATATCCCTTTATTTAAAAAAATGAGGACACTGGGGTACAGAGATATTGCAAGATTGCAAGTTAAGGTCACATTACTATTAATCAAAGCCAGGTCTTTTGTTTCCAAATTTATTAATCTTTCTATGCATTCTTTGGGTACATTTTCTCCTTGAATCTATTTACTTTGTTTTGCATCAGTTCGTATTTTTCTTTTTTTCTCATGATTCTTTCTATTAAACATATCCTTTTTTTGTTATAACACAAAGGAAATGGGGTTGTAAAGACCCACCATTCTGGTTGAGTTAACTTCCTACCCTTGTTGGTGAATATAAAACTAGAAAAAAAAACTTATCTAATTACATATTCAAGTTGCTCTGTGTCCCTTGGGCCAAAAGTAGATAAAGAGGTAGTGGTTAGTAATATGAACATATAACTATTATTCTAGAGGTGCAGCAAATATACTTATGTCTTAAAATAGAGATAATTTAATGGCATATTTCTACTCTGGCTATGAAAGAATAATTATCTTGAATGATATCTTTGTCCAAAGCAATTTTAGGAAAGTGAAGAAAATTATACATCAGTTTATATTTGTAAAACATATAATCACTCATTCTGTATAATTAACATTAAGAAGAATATACTGGTCATATTATGGATATAGAAACAACTTTTAATAAATGATCAATTATAGAAGTTGAGAAATGACCTTGATTTAAACATATAATATTATAAATGACAAGTTAATAATCTTAATCTTTAATTTATAATACTCTATAATCACATATTTTATAAGAAGTAAAAAGATAGTTTTTATCTTCCATCAAAAATTTAATGCAATATCTTAAAAATTATTTGAAATTTAAATGTTTACCCTCTTGGGATATATTTTAAGTATATATAGGTATTTTAGTTTTAAGGATAGCAGATTTTTTTGTACTTTCTGAATCACTTTCTATCTTATTGTCAGTTGATATAATTTTTTAGCAATCTGCTTAGCCCTCTGGGTTTCATTTCATTATTAGTAATATAAAAGGGTTGTACTAGATAGACTATAAGATCTATTCAACCTCCAAGACTATAATTTTATGACTAAGTTGCAGAGGGAATGATGGTTAAGACTGATCATTGCAGCTGCACAAATTTCTTTATTGGTTGTTTGGTAAACGTGGTACTTTTCATTTAAATTGTTATATTCTTTGCATTTTCTACTTGAATCAATTTATTTTGTAAGAACTCATATTTTTTATGATTCTTTCTATTAAAATATACTTTTTATTATAATAGAAAGAAATTTCATAATTTATGTATCAAAATTTGTTTAGTAATTTTTCAATTAATGAACAGGGATTTGTTTCAAATTCTTTGCTATCACAAAAAATGAAGTTTCAAATATTTTGGTGTTCATCAGGACTTTAATTTTGCCTTTGATCTGCTTGTTCTATATACTTATCAGTAGAATTCTCTGCTTCAAAGTAGACAAGTATTTTATATACTTTGTACAAAATTACATTTTTTGACCAGAGAAGATGGCAAATTCATTAGGTAGTTTATATTTCTACATTCTTTTCAACATTATTTCAATCTTTTGTCATTCTTAACATCTATTGGTGTATATAATAAAAACTTGGATTTATTCTGATTTTCATTTCTCTAATTGTGATATGGGACAGATTTTCAATGATTATTTTTCAATATTATTTCTGAAAGTGTTTATTCTTGCTCTTTTATCATGTATTTTGTTTTGCATATATTTTGACTATAAAGTGATTTTTAACCTTTATGCTTTCCCCCTTATTATTTCATATGCATAATCTTTTTAGTAGCTTGCTTTTCTTTTCTTTATACTTAATTACATTTTAAAAAACACACTGAGGTCCAAATTCTATCCCCTCCTCAATGTTTTTTTAGGATTTTTTTTGCAAGGCAAATGGGGTTAAGTGGCTTGCCCAAGGCCACGCAGCTAGGTAATCATTAAGTGTCTGAGACCTGATTTGAACCCAGGTACTCCTGACTCCAGGGCTGTTGCTTTATCCACTGTGCCACCTAGCCAACCCACTCCCCCTCCTCACTTTACAGACCTCTTCATTGAGAAGAATAGCAATCTAATTTAGGTTATATGGGAGTAGTTGTATAAAACATTTCCTTATTAGTTATGTTATAGTAGAAATTAGTGACAAAAAAATTCTTCAAGAAAAATGTTTTGAAAAGTATAATAAAATATAGTTCTATCAGTATTCAGGTTATCCTCTGGTTATGGACAGTATTTTTCATTTTAAGTTCTTTAGAATTTTTTTTGACCATTGTATTGCTGGGAATAGCTATGTCATTCATAGGTAATTATCTTACATTGCTATTACTTTTTGCATAGAACATTTCACTTTGCATCAACTCATGTAAATCTTTCCAGGTTTTTCTGAGAGCATTTAGCTTCACATTTCTCATAGCAGAATAGTATTCCATCATAATACAAATGTCACAATTTGTTCAGTCTTTCTTTAGTTGATGGAAATTCCTTAATTTATGATTCATTGTCAATAAAAAAGTTCTGCTCTAAATATTTTCCATATACATATGTACACACATACACTCACACACCCACATAGACATATATGTATATACATTATATATATTATTTATTTAAATTCTTCTGGGATGCAGGTCTAATATTGCTATTGGTAGATCGATGGACATGCATGATTTTATAATTCTTTGGGCATAATTTCATATTTCTCTATATAATTTTGGAGTAAGGTCACAACTCTATCAAATGTACATTTTTTCCCATAGGTAGGTATGGTATTTTTTCCCATATGGTAGGTCAGAGTTGTTTTAATTTGTATTTCTCTAATCAAGAATGGTTGAACATATTTTTGAACATATTTTTTTAAAGTGACTATAGATAACTTTGATCATTTCATCTGAAAACTATTCAAACCTTTTGATCCATTATCAATTGGGGAAAGGTTTTTTTCCCCCTAGATTTGACTTAGCTCTCTTTACTTTTGAGAAATGAAATCTTTTTAAAAGAAACTTGATTATTTTTTTCATAATTGTTATTGTTAATTGTATTTTTCTTTTTCTGATTCCCCTCTAGTTTATTCTCTTCTGTCTTATTTCATCCTCTTCCTCCTCAAAAGTAGTTTTATTTTGACTAACCCCTCCCCCCTAACCTACCCTCCTTTCTATCAGCATTCCCCTTCACTTATTTCTTTTCTTCTATTTTTCTGTAGGATAAGATAGATTTCTATACCTAAATTGACTGTAAAATTTATTCCCTCGTTGAACTAATTCTGAAAAACATTTCTCTCACTCCCTCCCATAACCTCCCTCTTCCTCTCCATTGTAAAAAATTTTTCTTCGTTCTTTATGTGAGATAATTTAGCCCAGTCTACCTTTCCACTGTATCCCACTACATGCATCTCTCATCCTTTAATTTTCTTTTTTTAGACACTTTATCTTAATGTTTAAATCATACTAGTGCCTTCTGTTTACTTAAACTCTTCACTACGCTAATAATTAGAGAGATTTTTTTTTTTTGAGGTAGCAGAATCATTTCCCCATGAAGGAATATAAATAATTTAAACTTACTAATTCTTTTATGATTCCCTTTTCCAATTCACTTTTTTTTTGTTTTTTGTTTTAGTTTTTGCAAGGCAATGGGGTGAAGTGGCTTGCCCAAGGCCACACAGCTAGGTAATTATTAAGTGTGTGAGGCTGGATTTGAACTCAGGTACTCCTAACTCCAAGGCCAGTGTTTGATCCACTGCTCCATCTAGCCTCCCCTACAATTTACTTTTTAATACTTCTCTTGGATCCTGTATTTAAAGATCAAGTTATCTATTTACCTTTGGTCGTTTTATCAGGAAAGTTTGAAACTCTCCAAATTCAATTTTTCTGGGTAGTCCATTCTTGCTTATAATCCAAGTTATATTGCTTTGTGGTATATGATATTCCAAGTCCTCCTGTCCCTTAATGTAGAAGGTGCTACATCTTAAATTATCCTAATTATGGCTCTGTGATGTTTCAGTTATTTCTTTATGACTGTCTGCAATATTTTCCCCTTAGTTTGAGAGCTCTGAAATTTGAAATTGTATAACTCTAATATTTCAGTGAGTTTTCATCTTGGGATCTCTTTCAGGAGACAATAGATGGGTTTATTTCAATTTGTATTTTCCTCTCTTATTCTAGTATAACAAGAGCAATTTGTTTTAATGAATTCTTAAAAGAGTATAAATTTTTGTTAATAGTTAAATAATTTTTAAATGATCTCTCATGTATTTATTTTCCAGGTTTTTTCCAATTGAACATTTTACATTGTTTTCTTTTTTTTTTTGTTCTTTTGGTTTTCTTTGATTTTTTTCCCCTTAATTTCTCATGAAGTTATTAGCTTCCACTTGTTTAATTTTTATTTTTAAGGAATCCTTTTCTTTTTTATCTTTTAAGAAAGATATTTTTATTTTGAAATTTTGAAACATTAGTTTTCCTCCCATTCTCACTTCCCTCACCCTAGCCCCACAGAAGGCAGTTTGCTAGTCTTTACATCATTCCCATAGTATGCATTGATCTAAGTTGAATATGTTGAGAGAGGAATCATGTCCTTAAGGAAGAAACACAGAGTATGAGATATAGCAGAATTATATAAAAGACAATATTTTAAGAAAATATTAAAGGTAATAGTCCTCAGTCTTTGTTCAAACTCTACAATTCTTTTTCAGGATACAGATGGGATTCTCCATCACAGATACCCCAAATTTGTGCCTGATTGCTGCCCTACTGGTATGAACAAGTCCACTAAGATCATCACTACCATGTTGCTGCTAGGGTGTATAAGGTTCTTCTGGTTCTGCTCATCTTGCTTAGCATCAGATCATGCAAAACCTTCCAGGCTTCCCTAAATTCCCAACCCTTCTGATTCTAATAGAACAATAGTGTTCCATCACATACATATGCAAAAGTTTGTTAAACTATTCCCCAATTGATGGACATTCCCTCAGTTTCCATTTCTTTGTCACCATAAACAGAGCTGCTATGTAAAGGTGATGTTTTTATCCTTTTTTCATAATCTATTCAGGGTACAGACCCAGTAGCAGTATTTCTGGACTAAAGGGTATGCACATTTTTATTGCCCTTTGGGCATAATTCCAAATTTCTCTCCAGAGACACTGGATGAGTTCATAAGCTCCACCAACTATGTATCAGTGTCCCAGATTTTCCCACATCCCTTCCAACATTGATAATTGTCCATTCTGGACATATTAGTTTCAATTTTCATTTCTATACTAATTAACGATTTAGAGCAATTTTTATATGACTATGGATCATAATGTTATCCTCATCTGTAAATTGCCTTTGCATATCCTTTGACCATTTGTCTATTGGGGGATGGTTTGTCTTTTTCTAAAAATTTGACACAGTTCTCTGTATATTTTAGAAATGAGTTGTTTATCAGAAACACTAGTCATAAGAAGTGTTTCCCAACTTACTACATTTCTTTTGATCTGGGTTACACTGGTTTTGTCTGTTCAAAGGCATTTTAATTTAATGTAATCAAAATTATTATTTTTTTTATGATGTTTTCCATCTCTTCTTTGGTCATAAACTGTTTCCCTTTCCATAGACCTGACAGGTATACTACTCCTTCTTCTAGTTTGTTTATAATATTGTTTTATGTTTAAATCATGCATCCATTTTGATCTTTTCTTGTTACAGGGTGTGAGGTATTGTTCTCATCCAAATTTCTTCCCTACTAACTTCCAATTGTCTAATTGTTTTCAACAGAGAGAGTTTTAATACGAATAGCTGGAATCTTTCAATTTATCAAACAGCAGATAACTATAATCATTTCCTGCTATTGCACCTAGTCTATTCCAATGATCCAACACTCTATTTTTAGCCAACACCAGACAGTTTTGATGACTGGTGCTTCATAATATTATTTTAGATCTGGTAGGACTAAGCCACCTTCATTTTTCAATATTTTTTCATTAAATCCCTGGAGATTCTCAACTTTATTTCTCCATATGAATTTAATTATAATTTTTTTGGAAATTTGATTGGTATAGCAGTAAATATGTAGTTTAAATTTGCTAGAATTGTCATTATTTTTATATTAGCTCAAACTATCCATGAGCAGTTGACATTTGCCCAATTATTTGAGTCTGATTTTATTTCTGAGAGAAGTGTTTTGAAATTATTTTCAAAAAGTTTCTGTGTCTGCCTTGGCAAGTAGACTACCAAATATTTTATATTTTCTGAAGTTACTTTGAATGGGATTTCTCTTTCTAGCTCTTTCTGTTGCATCTTTCTAGTCATATATAGAAATGTTGAGGATTTATGAGAGTTTATTTTATATCCTGTAACTTTGCTAAAGTTACTAATAGTTTCTAGTAGTTTGTTAGATGATTTTTGGGGATTCTTGGACTGGGGAATATGGATAAAAGGGGGAGGGGAAAATACAAACGGAGGGAAGATAGCATTGAGGGCAATAAAGAATTAGTAATCATAACTTTGAATGTGAATGGGATGAACTCTCCTTTAAAATGTAAGCAAATAGCTGAGTGGATTAAAACCCAGAATCCTACAATATGCTGCTTACAAGAAACTCATTTGAAGTAGAGAGATACATATAGAGTAAAGGTAAAAGGTTGGAGAAAAATATATTTTGCTTCAGCTGAAGTAAAAAAAGCAGGGGTAGCAATCCTTATCTTAGACAAAGCAGCAGCAAAAATAGACAACATTAAAAAAGATAAGGAAGGAAACTATATCCTCCTAAAAGGTACCATAGACAATAAATTTATTTCAATACTGAATATATACATACATATAAATATATATATATATATATATGTACCCAGTGGGACAAGATCCAAATTCTTAGAGGAGAAGCTGAAAGAACTACAGGAAGACATAGACAGCAAAACTCTACTAGTGGGAGGCCTCAACCTCCCACTCTCAGATCTACATAAATCAAATCATAAAATAAACAAGAAAGAAGTTAAGGAGCTAAATAGATTGTTAGAAAAATTAGAGATGGTAGACTTATGGAGGAAACTGAATGGTGTTAGAAAGGAATATATCTTTTCCTCTTCAGTACATGGAACTTATACAAAAATTGACCATGTACTAGGACTTAAAAACCTAATGATCAACTGTAGAAACACAGAAATAGTGAATACATCTTTCTCAGATCATAATACAATAAAAGTCATATTCAATATTAGGCCAAGGAGATACAGACCCAGAACAAATTGGAAACTGAATAACTTCATTTTAAACAATGAGTGGACCAAAAAACAAATTATAGAAAGAATTCACCATTTTATCCTAGATAATGATAATAATGAAACAACATACCCAAACCTATGGGATTCATTCAAAGTGACTCTTAGGGGATATATTATAGCTTTAAATAAATTGGAGAAAGAGGAAGTCAATGAACTAAACATGCAACTAAAAAAATAAAGAACAAATCAAAATTTCCAATTAAATACCAAATTAGAAATTCTAAAAATTAAAGGAGAAATTAACAAAATCAAAAGCAAAAAAACTATTGAATTAATAAATAAAACGAAAAGTTGGTATTATGAAAAAACAAATGAAATTGATAAACATCTGGCCAATTTGATTTAAAAAAGATAGAAGAAAATCAAATTGCTAGTATCATAAATGAAAAAAGGTGAACTGACCACCAACGAGGAGGAAATTAATGTCATAATTTGAAATTATTGATTTCCAATTCTTTGCCACCACAAACAGGGCTGCTATAATTATTTTTGTACAAGTAATGTTTTTACCCTTTTTCATCATCTCTTCAAGATATAGACCCAGTAGTGGTATTGCTGGGTCAAAGGGTATGCACACTTTTGTTGCACATTGGCATAATTCCAAATAGCTCTCCAGAAAGTTTAGATGAGTTCACAGCTCCACCAACAGTGTAATAGTGTCCCAGATTTCCCACAACCCTTTCAACAATGATCATTATCCTTTCTGGTCATATTGGCCAATCTGAGATGTTTGAGGTGGTACCTCAGAGAACTTTTAATTTGCATTTCTCTAATAATTAATATTTAGAGCAATTATTTTGCCCAACTCTATGCAAATAAAGTTGATTATCTAAGTGAAATGTATGAATATTTACAAAACTATAAGTTGCCCAGGTTAAATGAAGAAGAGATTAAATACCTAAACAACCCTATCTCTGAAAAAAGAAATTCAACAAGCCATCATTGAACTCCCTAAGAAAAAAAAGTCCAGGGCCTGATGGATTCACAAGTGAATTCTACCAAACATTTAAGGGACAATTGGTTCCAATTCTATATAATTGTCCTTCAATTGGGAAATGGCTTAGCAAACTGTGGTATATGTTTGTCATGGGACACTATTGTTATATTAGAAAGCAGAAGCATCAACATGGAAGTGATGTTCAACCTTGAAGAACTCGCTCATTCCATCAGTGCAACAAGCAGGAACAATTTTGGACTGTCTGACAAGGGGAGTGCCATCTATATCTATATAAGGAGATGTGGAGTCTGAACAAAGTTCAAGGACTATTCCCTTTAATTTAGGAAAAAAACAGATATCTTATTATCTCATCTTGTTACCTCTTAGACTTCTTGTCTCTTCTTTAAGGATATGATTTCTCTCTCTTCACACTCATTTTGGATCAAGGTACAACATGGAAACAAAGTAACGCCTGACAGGTTGCTTTCCATGGGAGGGAGGTGTGCAGGAGGGAAGTAAGATGGGGGAAAATTGTAAAACTCAAATAATATCTTTAATAAAAATAAATTTAAAAAAAAGAGATACAGGAACTGTCCTAAACACATAGAAATGGAAATAAAAGCAAAAGATCAGCAAGCCAAAAATTAAAAAATCCAATGGAAAAACTAGGGAATGAAACTCAAGAGAAAATTAGCACCCTGAAGCAAGGAAACAAATCCTTGGAAAATACAATTAGACAAGTGCAAAAAAGAAATTAATTCTCTCAAAACCACAACTGAGGGGCAGCTAGGTGGTGCAGTGGATAGAACACCAGCCTTGGAGTCAGGAAGACCTGAGTTCAAATTCAGCCTCAGGCACCTAGCTGGGTGGCCCAGGGCAAGCTACCTAACCCCATTGCCTTGCAAAATCCTTTAAAAAAAAGGAAAAAAGGAGAAAACCACAATTGGTAAAATGGAAAATTCCTTCACAAATAAAACTGACTAATTGGAAAAGGTGTTTCAAAAGGAAAATGAAGAAAATTCTTCTCTAAAAAAGAATGGAATCTGTGGAAATTAATGATTTCATGAGACTACAATAATCTGTTCAACAAAACCAAAAAGTTAAAAATAGAAGAAAAGGAAAGAATACCTCATTTGCAAAATCACCAACCTAGAGTATAGATCCAGGAGAGACAACCTGACAATCATTGGGCTTCCTGTAAAATTGAGAATAAAAAAGGCTGGATGCAATATTTCAGGATTTAGTGATGGAAAATTGTCCTTATAGCATGGAACCAGGTGGCAAAATAGCTATTAAAAGAATACATTGATCCCCTCTGGAAAGGGATCTCAAAATCAAAACACCCATGAATAGTGGGGCCAAATTCCAGAACTATTTGATAATAGAAAAAATGCTGAAAGAAGCCAGAAAGAAACAATTTATATACAAAGGAGCTACAGTAACAATTATACAGTACCTGGCTTCATCAACATTAGGGATTAAAGGGCTGGATTATGATATCCTGAACAGCAAAATAGCTTGAAATGAAGCCAAGAATTCACTATCTGGCTAAACTGAGCCTTTTCTTCCAGTGGAAAAGATGGACAATTAATGACATAGGAGACTTCCTGATGGAATGACTGAAGATAAATAGAAAATTTGGATTTCAAATAGGAACCTCAAGAGAAACATGTAAGGTGAAAAAAGGGAAAAGGAAAAAAAAAACTGCAATCCAATAAGATGAAACTTTCTACCTGGGAGAAAGATTATCATAACTCTTGAGAATCATAACTCTTTTAGAGAGAAATACTTAGCCAGAAGTAATGGACACTCATGAGTTTTCTGTTACTATGTTAAAATGATTTAAAAACATTCTCTCCTTATAAAGTGGGGATCACAAAGTGCTTGGAGGATGAAGGAGATTCAGTGGGGTAAATTTCATTGCATTTTGAGGTACAAAGTACCTATTGTAATAGAGGGGAAGAAGGGAGGAGGTGAGACAGCCTGAAACTTATTCTCATCAGATTTGACTCAAAGGATTAACATACACATAATCAGTTAAGTGAAGAAACTTATCTTACCTTTCAAGTATGGAAAGGGAAAAGGGGGAGAGGTGAGGGGAAAAAAAGGAAATAACTAAAGGGAAGGTAGAAGAAACAAAGGAATAGGAGAAAAGGGGGGAGGAGTTGGATATAAGTTGGCAAACAAGCTGAATGAGGTGGTATTTAGAAGCAAAATACTGGGGAATATCAATAAAGTGAAAAGACAAATGGAGGGAAGATAACATGGAGGGCATTAAATACTTAGTAATTATAATTCTGAAAGTGAATGGGAAGAACTCTTCCATTAAACATAAGTGAAATGAAGAACAGAATCATACAATATGATGCTTACAAGAAACTTATTTGAAGCAGAGAGATACATAAAGAGTAAAGGTAAAAGGTGGAGCAAAATATATTTTGCTTCAATTGAAGTGAAAAAGGCAAGGGTAGCAATTCTTATCTCAGACAAAGAAGCTACAAACATAGGTCTCATTAAAAGGGATGAAGGAGGAAACTATATTCTTCAAAAAAGTACCATAGATAATGAAGCAATTTCAATACTAAATATGTGTGCACCAAGTGGTATAGCATCCATATTCTAGAGGAGAAGCTGAATGAGTTACAGGAAGACATAGACAGCAAAACTCTACTGGTGGGATACCTGGACATCTCTTTCTCAGGTTTAGATAAATATTATCATAAAATAAACAAGGAAGTTAAGGAATTAAATAGAAAGTTAGAAAAACCAGATATGATAGCCCTTTGGAGAAAATTGAATGGGGATAGAAAGGAATAAACTTTTTTTCTGCAGTATATGACACTTCCACAAAAATTGACCATGTCATAGAGCATAAAACCTAATTATCAAATACAGAAAGGCAGAAATACTGAACACTTCCTTCTCAGATCATAAAGCAATTAAAATTATGTACAATGATGGACCATGAGGTGATAGATCTAAAAACATTGGAAACTAAATAACCTCATTTTAAAGAATGAGTGGATCAAACAACAAATTATAGATAGAATTAGTGATCTCATGCTAGATAGTGATATAAATAAGCTAACATATCAGAACTTATGGAATACAGTGAAGACAGTTGTTCAGGGATATATTATATCTTTAAATGCTTACATGAATAGACAGAGGAAATCAATGAACTAAGCATTGTATGTTTAGTTAAAACATTAGAGAAAGAACAAAGTAACCCCTCAATTGAACACCAAATTAGATATCCTTAAAAAAAAGGAGAACTTAATAAAATCAAAAACAATATAACTATTGAACTAATAAATAAAACTAAGAGTTTGTTTTTATAAAAAAGCAATCAAATTGATAAAACTTTGATTAATTTGATTAAAAAATGAAAGAAGAAAACCAAATCGCTAGGATCATAAATGAAAAATGCAAACTTACCAACAGTTAAGAAGAAATTAAAGTAATAATTTGTAATTAGTTTGCCCAACTGTTTGCCAATAAATTTGATATCTAAGTGAAATGGATGAATATTTACAAAAATATATTGCCCAGGTTAAATGAAGAGAGAATTAAATACCTAAATGACCCTATATCAGAAAAAGAAATTCAACAAGACATTATTGAGCTCCATAAGGAAAAAAAAATCTCCAGGGCTTGGTGGATTTAAAAGAGCATTCTATCAAAAACTTAAGGAACAATTGACTCCAATTCTGTATAAAATCTTTGGAAAAAATGATGATGATGCAACTTTGCGTAACGCCTTCTATGACACGAATATGATTCTAATACCTAAACCAGAAAGTGTCCAAGCAGAGAAACAATATTATAGATCAATTTTCCTAATGATATATATATATATGCAAAAATCTTAAGTAAAATCTTAACAATGTTAATACAGCAAGTCAACAATAGGATAATACACTATGATGAAGTAGGATTTTTCCCAGGAATGCAGGGTTCTTTCAATATTAGAAAAACTTTCATTACAACTGACTACAATAACAAACCTAACAGAAATCATACAATCATCTAAATAGATGGTAAAAATTTTTTTTTATGTTTTTGCAAGGCTAAGTTGCTTGCCCAAGGCCACACAGCTAGGTAATCCTTAAGTGTCTGAGACCGGATTTGAACCCAGGTGCTCCTGACTCCAGGGCTGGTGATTTATCCACTGTGCACCTAGCCTTCCCAGTGAAAAATCTTTTGACAAAATACAGCACATAATCCTACTAAAAACAATAGAGTGTAGTAATGAATGGATTGTTACTTAGAATGATAAGCAGTATTTTTCTGATTCTATCTGTACACATTTTATGCTATGGGATTAAGCTAGAGGCATTCCCAATAAGTTCAGGAGTAAACCAAGGATGCCCATCATCACCACTACTATTCAATATTGTATTAGATATTTTAGCTTCAGTAATAAAGGAAGAAAAAGAAATTGAAGGA
Source organism: Macrotis lagotis (assembly GCF_037893015.1). Lineage (NCBI taxonomy): Eukaryota > Metazoa > Chordata > Mammalia > Peramelemorphia > Peramelidae > Macrotis > Macrotis lagotis. The sequence continues at coordinate 75,153,510 of NC_133665.1, forward strand.
ATTAGAACTGGGAAGGAAGAAACAAAATTCTCACTCTTTGCAGATGACATGATAGTATACCTAGAGAATCCTAAAATATTCTTTAAAAACAATTAGAATCAATTAGCAACTTTTTCAAAGTCACAGGATATAAAATAAACCTCACAAATGATCAGCATTTCTATATATAATTCTAGCAAGGCAGATTCAGAAACTCCATGAAAATTACTATAAAACACTTTTCACACAAATAAAATCAGATTTAAATAACTGGGCAGATATCATCTAATCATTGGATAGGCGAAACTAATATAATAAAAAGAACAATTCTACCTAAAATCTTATTTAGTGCCTTACCAACCAAACTTCCAAAAAATTACTTTAATGAGTTAGAAAAAATTGTAACTATAGCTATATGGAGAAACAAAAAGTCAAGAATATGCAGGGATTTAATGAAAAATAGTACAAAAGAAGGTGACTTAGCCTTACCAGATCTCAAATTATATTATAAAGCATCAGTCAACAAAAATGTCTGGTATTGTTGAAGAAATTGAGTCATGGATCAGTGGGATAGACTAGACTAGGTGCAATAGCAGGAAACATTTATAGTAATCTGCTATTTGATAAACCCAAACAATCTAGCTCCTGGAATAAGAACTCTCTATTTGATGAAAAAAAATCTGTTGGGAAAATTGGGAGTTAGTATGGTAGAAACTTGGATTAGATCAAAATTCATAACTTATACTAAAATGAGATTAAGATTGGAGTACAAGTTCATACATAAAAGACAATATTATAAACAAATTAGGATATCCAGGAATAGTTTACCTGTCAGATCTATGGAAAGAGAAGCAATTGATGACCAAAGAAGAGATGGAGAACAAGATTTAAAAACAGACTAGATATCTTTGATTACATTAATTAAAAAACAGTTTTTGCACAAACAAAACCACTGTCAACAAGATCAAAAGAAGTATAATAAATTGGGAAATAATTTTACAACAAGTATTTCTGACAAAGGACTCATTTATAATTTATATAGGCAACTGACTCAAATTTATATAAAAAAATCAAGCCATTCCCAAATTAACAAATGGTCAAAGGATATTCAAAGACAATTTACAGATGAGGAAATCAAAGTGATCCATAGTCATATAAAAATTTCCCTAAATTATTAATTATTGGATAAATGAAAATTAATGCATCTCTGAGGTACTACCTCACACCTCTCAGGCTGACCAGTATGACCAGAAAGGACAATGATCCATGCTGGAAGGGATGTGGGAAATCTGTGACACTAATGCATTGTTGGTGGAGCTGTGAACTCATCCAAACTTTCTGAAGAGCAATTTAGAATTATACACAATGGTAAAAAATATGTATACCATTTGATCCAGCAATACACCTATTAGGTCTATACCCACAAGAAATTATATAAAAGGGTAAAAATATTTATAGGTGCTCTGTTTGTGGTAGCAAAGAATTAGAAATTGAGTGAATGTTCATCTATTTGGAATGGCTGAACAAATTGTGGTATATGTAAACTATGGAACACTATTGTTCTATTAGAAACAAGGAGGGATGGCAATTTAAAGAAATCTGGAATGGCTTACATGAAATGATGCTGTGTGAAATGAGCAGAACTAGAATATTGAACACCATAATAGCAATAGGGGAGTGATGATCATCCTTAATAGACTTGTTTATTTCATCAGTACAATAATCAGTACAATATTAGTGTATCTGCAATGGAGAATGATATCTGTGGCTCCTTGATATTTAAATTGCTTCTTTCTGGCTGCTTGCAGGATTTTCTCTTTTATCTGAGAGTTCTGGAGTTTCGCCACAACATTCCTTGGTGTTTTCATTTTAGGAGCTTTATCTGGTGGGGATCGATGTACTCTTTCAATAATTACTTTGCCCTCCAATTTCATGATATCAGGGCAGTTTTCCATCACTAGTTCCTGTAATATTAATTCCAGGCTTTTTTTCTATTCAATGTTTTCAGGAAGTCCTATAATTTTCAGGTTGCCCCTCCTCGATCTATTCTCAAGGTCAGTGGTTTGTTTGATGAGGTATTTTACATTTGCTTCTACTTTTTTCTAATTTTTGATTTTGTTTAACTGACTCTTGCTGTCTCATGGAGTCATTAGTTTCTGTAGACTCCATTATTTTGGGGGGGAAGGACTTTTCTTCATTAACCTTTTCAAATCCTTTTCCAATTGGTCAATTCTACTTTTGAAAGAGCTTTTCATTTGACCAATTGAGGTTTTGAGAGAATTAATATCTTTTTGCATTTGCTCATATGAGGATCTGAGAGAATTATTCTCATTTTGTATTGGTCCAATTGATGATCTGAGAGATTTATTCTCCTTTTGTGTTTGTCCAATTGTACTTTCTAAGGTTTTGTTTTCTTGTTGAAGGTATTAATTGTCTCTCCCAAATTTTTAAGCTCCTTCCTTATTTCTTCAAGGAAGTCTTTCTGTGCTGGAGACCAGATTGTATTCTCCTCAGAGGTTCCAGGTCTCTCTGAGTTGGGGTCTTTCCCTTCCAGGAATTTTTCTATGAATCCACCTTTCTGCTGACCCTTCTTCATTATGCTAAGATCTCTAAGACCTTGAGTTGGAGGGGGGGCTGCTTCACCTGGGATTGGGATCGCTAAAGGCTTTACTGAGTGCAGTTTCTCTGGCTGGCCAGTAGGAGGTGCTGGTTGACCTATCTGGAGTGTCTGTGACCTTGGTTGAGAGGCCTTCTCCATTTGCCCGAAGGGAGGAGTTGGAGCTATTGAATTCTTTTGCCTTCAATCAATGGTGGGCTTTACCCTGGCCTGAGGTCATTCCTCAGCTGGGCTGGTTCTTCTGCTCACACACCTGGGCTTGAGGCAGAAGTAGTTTGCATTTGTTTGTTTGGGAAGAGGCCTCTGTGCAATGGAGGTGTACACTCAGAGTTTCTCAGACTGGAGGAGCCTAGGGATGGTGTCCGCAGCTCTCCTGCACCAGAACTCTTCCCCCAGCCTGGTCCCCAAGCTCCAGAGCACAGAACCAACACCAGCGCCTCTGCTACCCCGCGGACTGAAGCCCCTTTCGTCCAGCCCCACCTCTGTTCCAACAAGTGCAGCTCTCCAGACTCTTGGCTCCAATTCAGCTGTTAATCTGGCTGATCTGGGGCTGATCCTCTCTCTGAGCCCAGACTCACCTGCCTGAATTCGGCCAAAACTGCTGCGGGAGACAAATCCTGATGTAGATGTTCTTTCTCCTGGCTTTTCTTTCTGGGTTTTGTGGGTCGGATTTCTTTTAAGAGGTTTGTTTCATGTGATAGATGGGGAAGAGATCAGGAGACTTTAGAAATGTGCCTGTCTTCTCTCTGCCATCTTGTCTGGAAGTCCGAGAATGTTATCTGTATCCAAAGAAAGAATTGTGGGGTTTAAACAAAGACCCAACACTATTACCGTCAATTAAAAAAAAAAGAGGGTCTTTTGTACTATGCAAAATTGCTACCTCTTATATTTTATTTTTTTTCATCAAAGATATGGTTTTTCTCTAAACACATTCAATTTTGATCAATTTATAGCATGTAAAACAATATAAAGATGATCAGATTGCCTTCTGAAGGGGGTTGGGGGAGGGAAGGGAAGTTTGGGTAAAAAAATTGCAAAATTCAAAACATTACAAAAATGATAAGTAAAATCTACTGTAGCATATAATTGGCAAACAAATAATATATTAAAAATTTATATAAAAATAAATACAGAAAAGCAGAATCAGAAAATAAATGGTTTTCAGTTCATGATGCATTTAAATTACATGTAATAAAGGGTTATTGAAAATTTAAGTAAAAACTAATTGGAAACTAAATATTCTCATCTTAAAGAATTAATGGGACCAAGATGGCAGAGATACGACAGGTCTCCTAGTGCTAAGATCTCCTAGTCTTCCCTCATATACAATATGATACAAACCTGTGAACAGAAATTTGATCGACAAAATCCAGAAAAAGAAGCCGGGAGAAGAACATGTACCAGCAAAGTCTGTCTCCAGGGATTCTGAGTGAGGTGGGGGCAGGGAGCAGTGAGCCAGAGAGATGGGGTGAGAGTCAAACTAACCTAAGATAAGCTGTGGAGGTTTTACTATGGAAGTCACAAACTGAGAGTCAGCTGGTTTGTGGAGGCTTTGGGAGCCTGGGGTGCTCCAAAGACTAGATGGTGATTTCCAGCCCATAGATCTACAGAGAGTGGTTAGTCATTGTTCTGCTGCACTCTGCTGGTCTGGAGGACTGAAGGCCTCGTACTTTCATTTGAACTGAGTCCAGAACAAATACAATAATAGCTCCCCTGCCTCCCTCCATCCTCCCCAGGCTCAGGCAGAGATTCCCTAGGCTGAATATAGAGATTAACATTCTCGACCCAGGGCACAGCCCCCATTCTTCAAGGATAAAATATCCAGCAGCACCACTCACCCCATCCAGGTATAGGGAGAGGGTCTCAAATCAAGGTCATAGACATTTCAGAGAATGCCACCAGCACCCCGTACTGGCTGGTCCACTTGGAATTACTAAACTCAATGAACAAAGCCTCTAGGGATCTCAACACCAAACCTCTGTGAACCAGCCCCTCTCCCAACACAAGATCTTGGGAAAATGAAGAAAGACCCTTGGAAAGGGGAATTAATTTAATATTACCTATAAGTAACCAAACTCAGAGAGATCTAGAACTTCTGAGGAGAATATGATTTGGTCTCCAGTCCAGAAAGACTTCTTTGAAGAAAGCAGGAAGGAGTTTAAAAATCAATTGGAATATTTGGGAAAAGAAACCCAATAGAAAATTAACACCTTGCAACAAGAAAACAAATTCTTGGAAAATACAATTAGACAAATGCAAAAAGAAAATAATTCTCTCAAAACCTCAATTGGACAAATGGAAAACTCCTTCAATAATATAATTGATCAGTTAGAAAAGGAGTTGCAAAAGGTCAATGAAGAAAATCTTCTCTTAAAAAAAAGAATGGAGAGGCAGCTGGGTGGCACAGTGAATAAAGCACCGGCCCTGGAGTCAGGAGTATCTGGGTTCAAATCCAGTCCAGACACTTAATAATTACCTAACTGTGTGGTCTTGCGCAAGCCACTTAACCCCATTTGCCTTGCAAAAACCTAAAAAAAATAAAAAGAATGGAGTCTGTGTAAACTAATGATTTCATGAGACAAAAGAATCTATTAAACAAAACCAAAAAATCAAGAAAATAGAAGAAAATGTAAAACTCCTCATCAACAAAACCACTGCCTTGAGAATAGAACTAGGAGAGAAAACTTGAGAATCATTGGTCTCCCTGAAAATATTGCAGACAAAAACAAAGCCTGTACTTAATATTACAGGATTTAGTGATAGAAAATTGCCCTGACATCATGGAACCAGAGGGGGAAAATGCTTATTGAAAGAATAAATTGATCCCCCTCCAGAAAGGGATCCTGAAAAGAAACCACCAAGGAATATTGGGGCCAAATTTCAGAACTATCAGATAAAAGAGACAATCCTGAAAGCACCCTGAATGAAACAATTTAGAAATCATGGAGCTGTAGTCAGTATTACATGGGACCTAGCTGCATCAACATTAAGGGATTGAAAGGCCTGGACTGTGATATTCCAAAGAACAAGACAGTTTGGAATGCAGTCAAGAATTCACTGTCTGGCAAAATTGAGCATTCTCTTCCAATAGTAAAGATGGGAATTTAATAAAATAGGAGACTTCCACTTTTTCCTGAGGAAAACACCAGAGCTAAATAGAAAATTTGGACTTCAAACAGGAGACCCAATAGACACACAACAAGGTAAAAAACTATATATATAAAGGGACAAAGAAACTGCTACTCAATAAGATGAAACTGACTATGTTCCCAACTGGGAGAAGGACTCTCATAACTCTCAAAAACTGTAATTCTTTTAGAGGGAATGTACTTAGTGAAAATAATGGACACTCATGACTTAACCATGACTCTGATAGAATTATTTAAAAACAGTATCTCCTTAAAAAAGAGGACAGTAAAGAGATGGGAGGTTGGAGGAGATTGAATGTGGTAAAACCCATTACATAAAGAGGTACAAATGACTTATTGCAATAAAGGGGAAGAAGGGAGGAGGTGAGAACCACTTGAATCTTCTTCTCATTAGACTTGACTTAATGTTAACATACATACACTCAGTTAAGTAACTTATCTCACCATTCAAGTACTAAAAGGGGAAAAGGGAGGGGCAGCTAGGTGGTGCAGTGGATAGAGCACCAGCCCTGGAGTCAGGAGTACCTGAGTTCATATCCAGCCTCAGACACTTAATAATTACCTAGCTGTGTGGCTTTGGGCAAGCCACTTAACACCATTGACTTGTAAAAAAAAAAAAGAGGGAAAAGGGGAGGGGGGGAAGAAAAGAGGAACTAACAGAAAAAAGGGAAAGAAGAAGGGGCAAAGGGAAAGGTGAAAGAAAGGAGAGGGTGTTTGGATATAAGGGGACAAATACCCTGAAGGTGGTGCTATTCAGAAAAAAAATACTGGGGATTACGGATAAAGTGAAGAGGTGAAAAATACAAAAAGAGGGAAGAGTGCATGGATGGAAATAAAGAGTTAATCATTATAAATTTGAATGGAAATGGAATGAACTCTCCCATAAAACATAAGTGAATAGCAGAGTGAATTTAAAAGCAGAATCCTACAATATGCTGCTTAACAAGAAATTCATTTGGAGCCGAAAGATTCATATAGTATAAAGGTAAAAGGTTGGAGCAAAATATGTTTTTCTTCAACTGAAGTGAGAAAAGCAGGGGTAGCAATCCTTATCTCAGAAAAAGAAGCCACAAATATAGATCTCATTAAAAGAGAGAAGGAAGGAAACTATATAGCATCCAAATTTTTAGAAGAGAACTTGAATGAGTTACAGGAAGATATAGAAAGCAAATCTCTGATGGTGGGAGACCTCAACCTCCTGCTTTCAGATTTAGAGAAATCTAACCATACAAAAAAGAAGAACCAAATTAAGGAGGTAACTAGATTTTTAGAAAATCTAAGCATGATAGACCTATAATAAATTAGCCCACATAAATCCTCAAGTTTCTTTTTATTACTAGCAAGACACAGAAAAAAGAGCTAGAAAATATACATGTACAAATGGAGGAAAAATAAATAAAATTCAGTAAAAAAGAAAAGAAAAGAGAGAAAAAAAACCAAAACAAAGTAACTCTTGAGAATATATATTACTTGGGAGTCTACCTATCAGGACAGACTTAGAAGCTTTATGAAAACAACTACAAAACATTTCTCACACAAACAAAATCAGATTTAAATACTTGGGCAAATATCAACTGTTCATGGATAAGTAAAGCTAATATAATAAAAATGATAATTCTACCTAAATTAAACTACTTATTTAGTGCCCTACCAATAAAATTCCAAAAAATTTCTTTAATGAGTTAGAAAAAATTTTAAGATAATTCATATGGATAAATAAGAAGTCAAGATTTTCCAGGGATTTAATGAAAAAAGTACAAAAGGAGGTGGTTTGGCCCTACCAAATCTAAAGTTATATTATAAAGCATCGGTCATCGATATCCTCTGGTATTAGCTAAGAAATAGAATAGTGGATCAGAGGAGTAGACTAGGTGCAAAAGATATAGCAGGAAGTGATTATAATAATCTGTTATTTGACAAACCCAAAGAGTCCAGTTTGGGGGATAAGAACTCTCTCTTTGATTAAAAAGTGTTGGGAAAATTAGAAGTTACTATGTCAGAAACTTGGATTAGCCCAACATTTCATACCCTATACCAAGATAAGATCAAAATGAATTCAAAATTTAGACATAAAAGAGAATATTATAAGCTAACTAGGAGATCAAGGAATTGTTTACCTGTCAGATCTATGGAAAGCGAAGCAGTTTACGACCAAAGAAGAGATGGATAACTCTATTAAAAACAAACTAGATGATTTTGATTACCTTAAATTAAAAAAAATTTCACAGACAAAAAAACTGTGCCCAAGATCAACAGAAATGTATTGAATTGGGAAACAATTTTTACAACCAGTATTTCTGACAAAGGACTCCTTTCTAAATTATATAGAGAATTCTCTCAAATCTACAAAAAAAAAAGCCATTTTCCAAGTGACAAATGGTTAAAGGATATGCTGAGGTAATTTACAGATGAGGAACTCAAAGCAATCCATAGTCATATGGAAAATTGCTCTAAATCATTATTGCTTAGAGAAATGCAAATTAAAACATCTCTGAGGCAGCACCTCATACTTCTCAGGCTGGCCAATATGACCAGAAAGAAGAATGATCAATGTTGCAAGGGATGTGGGAAATCTGGGACACTAATACATTGTTGGTGGAGCTTTGAACTCATACAACCTTTCTGGAGAGTTATTTGGAATTATGCCCAAAGTGCAATAAAAATGTCCATATCCTTTGACCAAACAATAACACTACTGGGTCTCTACCCTGAAGAAATCATAAAAAAGTTTAAAAAATCACTTGTACAAAAATATTCATAGCAGCTCTATTTGTGGTGTCAAAGAACTGGAAATTGAGTGAATGTCCATCAATTGGGGAAATGACTGAACAAACCATGGTATATCTACATTATAGAAGACTATTCTTCTGTTAGAGGAATGGGAATTCAGAAAAGCTGTTGAGTGGGATGAGCAGAACCAGAAGAACACTATAAACCTAACAGTATCATGGGGTTGATGATCAATCTTAATGCCCTTGCTCATTCTATCAGTGCAACAATCAGGGACGATTTGGGGGTATCTGCCATGGATAATACCATCTGTATTCAGGGAAAGAATTTTGGTGTTTGAAGAAAGACAAAAGACTATTACCTTTAATTAAAAGAAAAAGTTATCTTATTATGCAATTTTGCTATCCCTTATATTTTTTTTCCTCAAGGATATGATTTCTCTCTCAAGACATTCAGCTTAGATCAATATATTGCATAGAAACAATGTAAAGTCTATCAGACTTTCTTCTGTGGGTGGGGAGAGGGAAGAGAAATTAGGGAAAAAATTGTAAAATTCAAAATGAATAGAGTAAAACATTATATTGCATTTAAAAAAGAATGAGGGGATTAAACAACAGTCATAGAAATACTCAAACATTTTATCCAAGAAAATGACAAAAATAAACTATCATGTGAAAATTTATGGCATGTAGCCCAAGCAGTTTTAGTGTGCATTTTATATCTCTACAGATGTTTTATGAATAAAATAGAGAAAGAGAATATCAATGAATTGTGTCTGTAACTAAAACACTGTAAAAAAAGAACAGGTAAAAGATTACCAAATAAATACCAAATTAGAAACACTGAAAATCAAAAGAAAGATTGATAAAATTCAAAGCAAGGAAATCATTGATCTAATAAATATAACTGAGGTGGTTTTTATGAAAAAGACAATAAAATAGATGAAACTTTGATTAATCTGATGTTAAAAAAGGAAATCAAATAACAAATAATGAAAGTGAAAGGGTGAACTCATTACCAAGATGGAGGCAATTAAAGAGAAAATTCAGATCTATTTGATCCAACTGTTTGCCAATAAGTTTGGCAACCTAAGTGAACTGAACAAATATTTACAATATATACCATCAAGATTAAAAGAAGAAATAAAATACTTAAATAAAACCTATTTCAGAAAAAGAAATTCAAGAAAGTATCAATAATCTTCCTAAGAAAAATATGCAGCTGCAGATGAATTTCAAAGTGAATTCTGCCAAACATTTAAGGAAAAATTAATTCTGATACTATATAAACTATTCAAAAACAGGAGCAGCAGGAGTGCTGCCAAATTCCTTTAATGATACCAATATAATTCTGATAGCTAAATTAGCAAGAGTCAAAACAGAAGATTATAGACCAGTCTCTCTGATTAAAATTAATGTAAAAAATCTTAAATAAAATGAAGAGATTAAATAAGTTATTACTAGGATATTGCACCATGATCAGGAAGGATTACCAGGTAGTCAGTGATCATTCAGTAGGAGGAAAACATTCCACATAATTTAATGTATCAATAATAAAATGAATAGAAATTAAAAATATTTATATCTGTATGTCTATCTATATCAATAGCTGATGAAAAAACCTTTGACAAAATACAACATCCACTCCTATTAAAAACACTTGAGAATATAGGACTAAATGGAGTTTTCCTTAAAGTAATGAACAGTATCTATCTCAAAACATCAACAAATATTATATGTGATGATGATAAACTAGTGCATTTCAAATAAGTTTTGGGGTGACACAAAGTCATTATCAATATAGTATTAGAAATGGTAGCTTTAGCAATAAGAGAAGAAAAAGAAATTGAAGATATAAGAACTGGCAATAAGGAAGCAAAATTTTCACTCTTTGCTGATAACAGGATGGTATACTTAAAAAAACCCTTTTGGGGTGGCTAGGTGGCACAGTGGATAAAGCACTGGCCCTGGAGTCAGGAGTACCTGAGTTCAAATCTGGTCTCAGACATTTAATAATTACCTAGCTGTGTGGCCTTAGGCAAGTCACTTAACCCCATTTGCCTTGCAAAAGAAAAAACCTAAAAAAATGAACCCTTGAAAATCAACTAAACAGCCACTTGAAACAATCAACACCTTTAGCAAAGTAGGAAAATGAAAAATAAAGCTACATACATCATCCCTATAAGAATAAATTAAAGAAACAAGGACAAGAGATAGAAAGAGGAATTCTATTTAACATTATTATAAACACTATAAAGTACCTCCTAAGACAAGCTGAGAAACAAAATGAACACAATTGCAAAATACTTTTCTCACAAATAAAGTAAAATTTAAACAATTTGAAAAACATCAGTTGCTCATGTTAGATCATGATAATATAATAAAAATAAAAATGGCAATTCTACCCAAACTTAATGATTTATTCAGTGTCATGCCAATCAAGTTACCAAATAACTATTTTATAGAACTTGAAAAAAATAGTAAGAAAATTTATCTGAAGCAATAAAATGTCAAGAATATCAAAGGAACTGATTAAAAAAATGTACATGAAGTAGTTGTCCTAGATGTAAATCTTTACCATTAAGCAACAGTCATCACAACTGTCTGGTACTATTTAAGAAAAAACAGAAATGAACTAGTGGATGAGGATAGGAACAAAAGAAATAGCAATAAATGATTATAGTAATCTATCATATGACAAATCTAAAGACATTAACTTACTATTCGGGAAAACCTCCTAGAAAAACTAGAAGATTTAACAGTAAAAAGCTAGTCAGAGACTCATATCTCATACCATATACCAAAACAAGGTCACAATAGGAACAGGAATTAGACTTAAAGAGCAGTACCATAGATCACTTAAAAAGAAATAACCTGTCAGATAAATGGAAAGGGGAGAAATTTATGACCAAACAAGAAATAGAGATCATTATAAATAGCTAAATGGAAGATTTTGACTATATTAAATCTAAAAGTTCTCACATTAATAAAAACAATGCAGTTGATATTTGAAGGAAAACAGAAAGCTGGGAATAAATATTTACACCTATGGAGTCTGATATAGGTCCCATTTCTAAAATTTATAGAGAATCAAAATAAATTTATAAGATTATATAACCTATTCCCCAATTGATAAATGGTCAAAAGATATGAACTTCTTCAAATGAAGAAATTAAAACTACATATAATCTTATGAAAAAATGTTCCAAATCATCATTGGTTAGAGAAATAAAAATCAAAATTATGATGTACCTCTCCATCCTATCAGATTGGCTAAGATGACTAAAAGGAAAATGGTCAATACAGGAGAGGTTGTGGGAAGTTTGGGACATTAATGCACTATTGGTGGAGTTGTGAAGTAATCCTACTATTCTGGAGACAAATATGGAAATATGCCCAAAGAGCAATAGAAATGATTATACCCTTTGATCCAGAAATGCTAATACTAGGCCAATATCCAAAAATAATTTTAAAAATGAGAAAATACCCCCTATGTTTAAAATTATTAATAACAGTTCCTTTAGCAAGAGCAAAGAAGTAGAATTTGAGGGATGCCCACCACTTGGGTAATGGCTGAACAAGTTATCATATGTGAATGTTGTGCAAATACTATTATTCTATAAGAAGTCTTGAATAGTCTGACTTTAGATAAGCCAAGAAAGAATTACATGAACTGATGCTGAGTGAAGGGATCAGGACCAAGAGAACATTGTATACCTTAATAACAACTTTGTGAGTTCATCAACTATGATGGATGTAGCTCCTTTATTCAGTTTGGAGACTGCAGTCATCCCTGGAAGATCAGTTATGAACAATGCCATCCACATCCACATCCAGAGGCAGATACACAGAACCAAAACAATCAGAGAATCTGAATGGATACTCTTTTGGACGTTTTAAAAATTTATCTTGTTTTTCCTTCATATCCCATTCTTTTCTTTCTTTCCCCCAGTCCTAATTACTCATATCCAAAGTGACATGTTAAACACAAATGCACATCTAAAATTTTTACCAGCCTATTTGCCACTGAAGGGAAGGGGTTATAAGGGAGGGGAGTAGATGTGTAATTTATAAATATGTGAGTAGATGAATGTTAAAACACTTTCATAATATGTTTTTGGAAAAAAAATATAATTACTTATTTTATATTGTATTTTTTTTTGTTTACCCTAGTTACATGCACAAGTAAAATTCAGCATTTACTTGAGTTTAAAATTTTCTCCCTTCCTCCCACTCACTCCATTGAGACTGTACATTACTTGGTATAAGTTAAAAATGTGCAGCTATAAAACACATTACTATAATAATCCTGATGTAAAAGTAAATATAATCAGCAATGCAAATTAAAACAAGAATGAAGTATCACCTCATACATATCAAAATGACCAAGATGAGAAAAGGGGGAAATAATTAAAGTTGGAGAGGTTGTGAGAGAATTGGGACATTGATGCATTGCCGGTATAGTTGTGAATGAATCCAAAAATTCAGGAGAGCAATATGGAACTATGCCCAAAGTGCAATAAAACTGTTCCTACCCTTTGACTCAGCAATTCCAATTCTAGGTCTATATCCAGAAGAAAGTATAAAAAAGAGAATAGTCCTACATGTTCCAAAATATTCATACCAGCTCTTCTTGTAGTGTCAAAGAATTGAAAATTTGATGGAATGTCCATCAATTGCGGAATGATTAAACAAATTATGGTACATGAATATGGTGGAATACTCTAGAGAAACATGTTTTGAATTACAGGATCTGATGCTGAGCAAAGGGAGTAGAAACAAGAGAAAGACATACCCATCAACACCATTGTGAGATGACAACTGTATTAGACTGGGTATGAACTATGTTATACCTATACAGAGGAAGAAAAACAGAAAAAATAAAATACAGAGACAAAAAAAACTCTTTACAATCTGATGAACACTTTATAAAATTATCTCATGTATCTCTGTTACTTCTATAATATTCTTGGTAGTTTACTTTTTGGAATCTCTTTCAGGAGATGATTGGTGGATTCTTTCAATTTTTATTTTACCATCTACTTGTGGTATATCAGCACATTTTCATGGAGAATTTCCTGAAAAAAAGAAGTCTAGGGTTAATCAGGTAGTCCAATAAATTTTAAATTATTATTTCCTGGATCTCTTTTCCAGGCAAGTAGTTTTTCCCATTGGTTATTTCCCATTTCCTTTTGTTTTTCATTCTTTTGGGGTTTTTTTATTGGTTTTTGATTTCTTAAAAAGTCATCAGTTTTCTTTAGCTCCATTTTAAATTTGAAGGAATTATTTTCTTCACTTAGTTTTTGTTTCTCCTTTTCCAGCTGCTTAATTCTGCTTTTTAAGGCATTCTTCTCCTCATTGGCCTTTTGGACTGCTTTTTTCCCATTTGACTCAAATTGACTTTTTTTTAGATATCCCCATTGCATATAATGCTTGTTGATGGTTTCAGAAAGATATTGCTTATTATTCTAAGGAACAATCCATTTATTCCTACACTCTCAAGTGTTTTTAGTGGGAATGGGTGCTGTATGTTGTCAAAAGCTTTATTAGCATCTATTGATATAATCATATAGTTTCTGATAGGTTTACTGTTATTTTTGTTTGTTTTTTGTTTGTTCTTTTTTAGTTTTTTGCAAGGCAAATGGGGTTAAGTGGCTTGCCCAAGGCCACACAGTTAAGTAACTGTTAAGTGTCTGAGACCAAATTTGAACTCAGGTACTCCTGACTCCAGGGCTGGTGCTTTATCCACTGTGGCACCTAGCGACCCCTGAAAGGTTTATTGTTGATATAATTAATTATGCTAACAGTTTTCCTAATATTGAACCAATGCTGCATGCCTGGGATAAATCATACTTGGTCAAAATGTATTATCCTAGTGATAACTTGTAATCCTTTTGCTAAGATTTTATTTAAGATTTTTGCATCTACATACATCAGGGAGATAGGTCTATAATTTTCTTTCTCAGTTTTAACTCTTTCTGGTTTAGGTATCAGCACCATATTGGTGTCATAGAAAAAGTTAGGCAGAGTTCCATCTTCCCTTACTTTTCCAAAGAGTTTATATAAATTGGAATCAATTGTTCCTTAAATGTTTGGTAGAATTCACTTGTGAATCCATCAGTCCCTGGAGATTTTTTTCTTAGAGAGTTCAATGATGGCTTGTTGAATTTATTTCTTTGTCTTTAATGGAGAGCTGTTTCCTAGCAGTTTTTGAAATTTCTAACCTGGGAATATATTTTTCTTCTCAGTTTTCTTAGCTCTCTCATGGCATTATAGTTTAGGGAATATAAGTGATTAGTTAGTCAAATAATCCATAACATTTATGGAGGGACCATGAACTGCTTCTGCATGTTGTTAAAACCTATTAAGAACTTATTTTTTTTAAGTCATGATTGAAGGAAATGTTATATTTCAGTTAGAGATTGATTAAAAGGAAAATGCAGTTTCCTGCTTTCAACTTCAGAGATTCCTCCATAACTCTGATTCCTTTGGTTTATCCATTCCTCTGATTAGAGAAGGTAGAAGATGAAAATCAATGTGGTTCTCCCAATTCCTTCACTTAGTATAGAGAGGTCCAGGGAAGGCACCTCAAAATTTCAACTGTCTGCAAGGATTCCATTATTCCCTATACTAAAAATCTATTCTCTGGTCAGCCTTTCAACTTTTCCTTATTTGTCATTGTCTCCTAAAACACTGGGCAATGCTTGATGGCAAAGGCTTTAGTTTGACATTATTTGTTTTTCCAATGCGTGGTTTACTATTTTGAATTTAGTAGGCATTAATATATGTGTATTACTAACTCAAAAATATTACTAGATTCCTTGTGAAGTTAAAAACCCCAAATTAAGAACATTTTTATAACCCATTTTCTTCATTTTATAGATGAAATAATGAATGAATGGAAAGTGACATGCTCAAGGTTCAAAAATTCAGTAAATAACAGAACTGAGAAAAAAATTTGAGTCCTCCTGGCTCTCAACAAACTTGACAATATAATCCAAATTTGAAAGAACTTTTAATGTCATGGAAATTAATGATATGATTATGCAGAAGTTAAAGGAGCACTAGATATAATCAAGTTATATGGATTAGATTTGATAATTTATTTCTATTTGTGTTATTCTAGGCAAATTACTTCTCCCTTGGATTCACCTGTTCCCTTCAGTGGAGTTAATAATATTTAGACCTGTGTTTTGTGGTGATAATGAAACTTAGATGATTGCTTTAAAGGCAACATTTTGTAAACCTAAAGAAGAGTATACATGTTCATAAATTTTATTTCACTGTTCCTTTCCCATTATCTCAACCCACAAATGCTCAGATTTTGTCATTAAAATATTGTTTTCTATGTATCTGTCTTTGACTCTCTCTCTCCCCCGTCCCCTCCCTCCCCCTCCCTCCCTCCATTTGTCTGTCTATATGTCTGTCCCTCTCTCTGTTTCTGTCTCTGGTTCTTGCTCTCTTTCTCTCTCTCTCTCTCTCTCTCTCTCTCTCTCTCTCTCTCTCTCTGTGTGTGTGTGTGTGTGTGTGTGTGTGTGTGTACTTCTCATTTGCCTTCCTGTATCTCCCCTCCTCCCCTCATTTCCCTTTCTCTCTCCTTTCTTTCTTGGGTCTCATACCATGCCTAAGAAATCAATAGGAGGTAGAAGCTAGAACTGCAATGAGTATTAACTCAAGAAGAGAATCTAATTCGATTTTTTGTTAAAAATATAGTGCTCTCTAGGCACTCAAGCATGACATTTCAGCTTAGATATTTGTTGTTTGATTAAATAATTTTCTTTTCGGTTTTCCAAGTATTGTCATTGAAGATGTCTCTGTTCTGTGGCATTATTACCTATTTATACATCACCAACACCTAGAGGTAAGCAGTATACATTTTCCATAGGAGAAAACTGAAGAAGTTCCTGGGAAGTTGAAATGATGGCATAACTGTTTCTTGTAGGAATCAGAATTCAAACCAGAACTATTCTAATTGCCAGATTAGTGCCCTTTTTGTTGTAGCATTTTCTAAAATATAATGGGAAGATAGATGGAGCAGTGAATAGAGATGTGGAGGACATAATTAGGTCCTTAAAGTTTTATTAGTTCTGTGGCCTTGTATTCTTTATTTGTAAAACGGGAATAATAATAGTATCTACCTAATAATTTTGTTATGAGGATCAGTTGAGAAAAACATTATAAAGTTGTTTACAAAAGCATTAAAGTTCAGTGTGAATACTATGCTGATGATGTTGATGAGGAGGCGGAGGAGGAGGAGGAGGAGGACAATGGAAAAAATAACTGTACTTCATTTCAGAGAATTTACTGTTTGAACTTGCTCAAGTTATTTTCCTTCTTCTCTGTTTTCTCATTAATAAAATGTCAGTGTTTCACTGGTGATATCTAAGGTTTTTTTCCCCCCTGCTTCTAAATTCTATGTTTTTGACAACTTGATGTTAAAGTTCAAGTAAAATAAGATGTTAAGAAATTTTGGAGTATTTCAGTTATTGACTAAGTTATAGCCATTCAATTACAGAAACAAATATTACCTTGTAAAAGCAATGCATACATGTTTCCTTAGTGCTTGGTGCCAAGGGAATTTTACTGACTGGAAGGCACTATCTTCCTCTGCATGCCCCAGAAGTCTATACATGAATTTTGCCAAGTGATAAAATTTCTAGAAAAGATTCTGGATGGGTGTGCACTCAGGGTTACCATTTTGATAAATGCTGTGGAATTCTCGTAAGGGAAATTGTTATAGAGACAAAAATGAGGGGAGAAAGAGCTACTTCTAGATCATTGTAAGATTAGCACATTTTGGTGAAGTAATTTTTTAGAAATATTATCATATCCTATACACATATATGTATTCTATAATGTAACTAATTTGTTTAAAAATAGTCAATGATTTTAGCTAAAATATTCTACCGTTGCTAGGTAAAGAACCCTATTCCCATAAAAATAGCTGCAAGTTGCTTGTATTTTTCTGTGAGTTAATTGATGAATAACTATCATTGTATATTTAGGAGTAAGGTGACTAACTGGAAACAGACTAATAGTTCTGGGAGATAAATTTGAGAAGGGACAGTTATTAAGAATAAGTGCTGAGAGAGTTTAATACCTGATTTAATTCCTTATTATCTTGTAATTGCACTGTATTTGAAAGTTTTTGATTTGAAACTATGTGTAATGCAGTTTGTTCTGGAAGTAAGTTTTATAATATTTGGGGTTAGGAATTCTGCGTTTATCCAGATTACTATAGAAACAAGATATGTACCAAGGTATAGCTGATGGTGTTGGGGGAGGGGGTTGCTTCTAGATCACTATCATCCTGGCTTCAAGAACATTAGTTTAATTTGGTTTCACATCTGTCTTTTGATTTGAATTGTTGTTAATATATGATGAAGATGCTACCCCTAGTAAGACATTATGTGTGAATTATGCTTTAGTAAAGATATTTATCTTAAGGTAATTTTAATTTTTTTCCCCACATTGCTTTTGATCAATAATATACATCAGCAAGTTGAATGGTCACAAAGACCAGGGAACTTTTCTTGGCACATTGAATCTGGAAACCTCAAATTGGAAGAATACATTGAATTGGTTCATAAATGACAAACTTGAACATGGATTTCATTGATTCTAAATAAAAACCTATCTTTGTAGCACTTTGTAGCACATATGTCTGGTAATACTATAATTTTGACTTGTCATCATCATAATATCTGAATACTCAGAATTCTATATTTCCTAAAAAAGAAATGAAAAGTTGTGCATTCTGTATTACCAGTGAAGATGTTAATAATGTGTAACATCAAAGATATTTCTGAGAAAAAAAAGGAGATGGACCAGACATTTAGCAAAATGGAGAGATGCTAGATTCATATATTAGCTTAAATAGGGTAAGAATTAGAAGAATGCTTTGAATACATTTGGTCAATCCTTTATGAAGGATTCTTGGAAAAAAAAACTTGGTTATAGTTTTAAACAAATGGAGGAAGGGCAAGGACACAGTAACAAACTAATTTATAGAATGCATCATGTATAGAGTGCTGGACTGGCATTATTAAGAACATTTGAAAGATCTGTCAGGGACTTCTGGCTGAGATGGCAGAGAGAAGACAGGCATTGTGCTAAGATCTACTGGTTTCTTCTCAAAAGTAACAAGAAAGAAACCTCTTAACAGAAATTTGATCAACAAACCCCAGAAAGAGAAGCTAGGAGAACACTTACCAAAAGGTCGGGCTTAAGGGACTGTGAGTGAACTGGGAATGGAGATCAGAGAGTCAGCAGGAGGCAGGGTGAAGCCAGAAGATTGGCCTTAGCCATGTAGGCTTTGGTGAGTGATGGGTACAAGGACCAACTTTAGCCACAGAATCTTTGGCTGGGGGAGTGGAGGTCTGGTGAGTCCCAGACAAGCTGGAGAGTGAGCTCCAGCATAGAGTTGCAGAGCACAGCTGAACATTGACCTGCTGGGTTCTGGGCCCTGAGCTCCATAATTTTAGTTGAGCCTTCCTCCCAGAACAAACAGTAACAGCCTCCCCTCCAACCGCCTCAGGTTCAGGTGTGGGCAGCAGAGATCCATCAGCTGAAAGGGAGATTAACAACCTCCCCCATGGCCCAGCCCACATTGTTCAAGGAAATTCAGACCATTCTGCCACCCCCCTCACCCCCCCCAGGCCTAGGGAGAGGGTTTCAAACACTTCAGAGAAAGCAACCAGCACTGCCTGCTGGCTGGACTATTAGGAGTTTCTAAGCCAAGTAAACAAAGACTCTAGGGTTTTAAAAAGCAAACCTCTGAGAGCTAAGCCCTCCTACAACACAAGATCCTAGGAAAATGAAGAAAGGTCAGCAAAAGGGGCCCATTGAGAATTACATTGAGGTCACAGATCCTAACCCAAAACTTCTGAGGAGAATATGAATGATATCTAGCCCAGAAAGACTACCTTGAAGAAATCAGGAAGGAGTTGAAAACTCAATTGGAAAAATTTGGAAAAAACTCAAAAGAAAATTAACATCTAGAAACAAGAAAAAAATTCTTGAAAAATACAATTGGACAAATTCAAAATGAGAATAATACTCTCAGTTCCTCAATTGGGCAAATGCAAAAAGAAAATAATTTTCTCAAAGCTACATTTGGGCAAATGGAAAACTCCTTCAAAAATAGAATTGACCAATTGGAAAAGGGGTGGCAAAAGGTAAATGAAGAAAATTCTTCTCTTTAAACAAAGAATGGAATCTCTGGAAACTAATGACTTCATGAGACAAGATTCTATTAAACAAAAGTAAAAGATCAAAAACCAGAAGAAAATATAAAGTACCTCTTCGACAAAACCATTGACCTTGAGAATAGATCAAGGAGAACAATTTATGAATTATTGGTCTTTCTGAAAACATTGAAGAGGAAAAAAAGCCTGGACTTCATATTACAGGATTTAGTGATTGAAAAACTGTCCTGGTATGGAACCAGAGGGCAAAATAGTTATAGAAATTATGTATTGATCCCCTTTGGAAAGTAATCCTAAAAATGAAAACACCAAGGAATATTGTGGGCAAATTCCAGAACTATCAAATAAAAGAAAATTATGCAAGCAGCCATAGAGAAACAATGTAAATACCGAGGAGTCACAGTAGGTATTACACAGGACCTCATTGCATCAACATTAAGGGATTGAAGGGCCTGGAATGAGATATTCCAAGGATCAAGGGAGCATAGAAAGGAGCCAAAAATTCAATATTCAGCAGAACTGAGCCTTCTCTTCCAGGGGAAAAGATGGGACATTTAATGAAATGGCATACTTCCAACTGTCCCTGATGAAAAGACTGGAGTTAAGTAGAAAATTTGAACATCAAACAAGAGACACATGAAAAGGTAAAAGAAAAGTGCAAAGAAAAACAAAACTGCTATCCAATAAGATGAAACTGACTATATTCCTACCTGAGAGAAAGACTCTAATAACTCTTGAGAATTTTAACTCTATTGGAGAGAATATACTTAGCCAGAAGTGATAGACACTCATAACATTTCTGTGACTCAGATAGAATGATTTAAAAACAATACCTACTAAAAAAGGGGGACAGTGGGACATTTAGGTGGTACTGGGGATAGAGCACTGGTCCTGGAGTCAGGAGTACCTGAGTTCAAATCTGACCTCCAACACTTAATAAATATATAACTCTGTGGCCTTGGGCAAGCCATTTAACCTCTTTTGCCTTGCAAAAACATAAAAAAAAGGGGTGACAGTAAGGGGGAAGATGAATGAGAATTAATGAGGTAAATATCATTAAATTATGAGGTACAAAGGACCTATTGCAATAGAGGGGAAGAAAGGAGGGAGTGAGAAGAGCCTGAATCTCACTCTCATCAGATTTGGATGAAAGTTAATATACATATATTCAGTTAACGTAAGAAACTTAATTTACCTGAGGGGGACAGAAAAGCAGAATTAACAGAAGTAAGGGAAAGAAGAAGGGGCAAAGGGACAGGGGAAAGATAGGGAAGGGGGGTTGGATAAAGGGGAAAAACATTGAAGGTGGGGAATGTGGATAAAGTGAAAAAAAGGAGAAAAATGCAAACAGTGAAGATAGCATGGAGGTCAATAAAGAGTTATTAATTATAACTTTGTATGTGAATGGGTTGAACTCTCCCTTAAAATGTAAGTGAATAGAAGAGTGAATTAAAAAGCAGAATCCTATAATATGCTGCTTACAAGAAAGTCATTTGAAACAGAGAGCTACAAAAGTAGTAAAGGTAAAAGGTTGAAGCAAAATATATTTTGCTTCAGCTGAAGTGTAAAAAGTAGGAATAGCAATCCTTATCTCAGGCAAAGCAGCTGCAAAAATAGATAACATTAAAAGAAGTAAGGAAGGAAACTATATCCTCCTAAAAGGTACCATAGATAATAAAGTAATTTCAGTAGTAAATATGTATATGCCAAATGTTATGACATCCAGATTCTAAGAGGAGAAGTTGAAGGAGTTACAGGAAGACATTGACAGCAAAATTCTACTGGTGGGAGAATTCAACTTCCCGCTCTCAGATTTAGATATGTCTAACTATAAAATAAAAAATAAGTAAGTTAAAGAGGTAAATAGATTGTTAGAAAACCTAGATATGATAGGCTGGTGGAGGAAATTGCATGGGGGTTAGAAATGAATATGCTTTTTTATCAGTACAAAGAATTTGAACTCAGGTACTCCTGACTTCAGGGCTGGTGCTCTACCCCTGCACCACCTAGCCACCACCAGTACAAGGAATTTACACAAAAATTGTACTATGACCTGTACTAGGTCATAAAAACAAAATTATCATTTGTAGAAAGGCAGAAATATGCAATACATCTCAGATCATAATGCAATAAATATCACATGGAATATTGGGCCAAGGAGATATAGATGCAATACTAATTGGAAAATAAATAGCCTTATTTTAAAGAATGGGTGGATCAAACAACAAATTATAGAAAGGATTAATTATTTCATCCTAAATAATGACAGTAATGAAACAACATACCAAAACCTATGGGATAAAGCCAAGGCAGCTGGCAGGGTACATATTATATCTTTAAATGCTTACATGAATCAATTAGAAAAAGAGGAAATAAATTAACTAAATATGCAACTAAAAATAAGGAACAAAAATTTAAAACCCCCTAATTAAATACCAAATTCAAAATTCTAAAATTAAAGGAGAAAGTAATAAAATTGAAAGAAATAAAGGTATTGAACTAATAAATAAAACCAATAGTTGTTTTTATGAAAAAAAAACCCAATCAAATTGATAAACCTCTGGTCAATTTGATTAAAGAAGAAAAAGGAAAACCAAATTGCTAGTATCATAAATGAAAAGATGAAGTCATCACCAATGAAGGGTAAATTAAAGATATAATTCAGAATTATTTTGCCTAACTCTATGCCAATAAATTTGATAATTTAATTGAAATGGATGAATACTGACAAAAATACAAGTTGCCCAGGTTAAATGAAGAAGAAATTAAATAACTAAATAAACTTATCTCAGAAAAAAATAATTCAGCAAGCCATTATTGAGCTCCCTAAGAAAAAATCTCCAGGGCCAGATGGATTTAGAAGTGAATTCTGTCAAACATTTAAGGAACGATGGTTCCAATTCTTTATAAACTCTTTGGAAAGATAGGCGAAGATAGAACTCTGCCTCTTTCTATGACACCAATGCAGTACTGATACCTAAACTAAGAAGAGACAAAACAGAGAAAGAATATTATATACATCTCCCTGATGAATTAAGATGCAGAAAGCTTAAATAAAATCTTAATAAAATGATTACAACAAGTTATCACTAGGATAAAACATTATGACCAAGTAGGATTTATCCAAGGAATGCAGGGTTGGTTCAATATATTAGGAAAATTGTTAATATAATTAATTATATCAACAACAAACTTTTCAAAAATAAGATGCTTATATCAATAGATGTTGAAAAAGCTCTTGACAAATTACAGCACCCATTTCTATTAAAACCACTAGAGAGCATAAGAATAAGTTCATTATTCCTTAGAATAATTAACAGTTTCTATCTGAAACCATCAATAAACATTATATGCGGGGCGGCTAGGTGGCGTAGTGGATAAAGCACCGGGCTTGGAGTCAGGAGTACCTCAGTTCAAATCCGGACTCAGACACTTAATAATTACCTAGCTGTGTGGCCTTGGGCAAGCCACTTAACCCTGTTTGCCTTACAAAAAAAAATAAACATTATATGCAATGGGGATAGAGTAGAGACATTCCCAGTAAGATCAGGGGTGAAACAAGGATGCCCATAATCACCACTACTATTCAATATTGTATTAGAAATGTTAGCTTCAGAAATGAGAAGAAAAAGAAACCAAAAGAATTAGAATTGGGAAGAGATAAAACTCTGTTTACAGATGACATGATGGTATACTTAGAGAATCCAAAAAAATCATTTAAAAAACTGCTAAAAATAAATAACAACTTTAGCAAAGTCACAGGATATGAAATAAACTCTCATAAATCCTCAATATTTCTATATATGACTAGCAAGATGCAGCAGAAAAAGTGAGAAAGAGAAATCTGATTTAAAGTAACTTCAGACAATATAAAATACCTGGGAGTCTACCTGCCAGGGCAGACTCAAAAACTTTTTTGAACACAATTGCACAACACTTCTCACACAAATAAAATCAGATCAAAACACCTGGGAAAATATTAACTGCTCATGGATAGGCTGAGTTAATATAATATAAATGACAATTGTACCAAAATTAAACTACTTGTTTAGTGCCCTACTAATCAAAATTCAAAAAAAAATATTTCTTTAATGAGTTAGGAAAAAATTGTGAGTAAATTCATATGGAAAAACTAAGTAGTCGAGAATTTCCAGGGACTTAATGAAAAAAGTGTAAAAGACAATGGCTAAGCCCTACAAGATCTGAAATTATGTGTTATGGCATCAATCATTGAGAGTGTCTGGTATGGGCTAAGAAATAGAGTGGTGGACCTGTGGAATATACTAGGTGCAATAACAAGAAATGATTATAGTGATCTGCTCCTTCATACAGCCAATGGTCCAGGTTTGGGGAATAAAAACTCTCTCTTCAATAAAAACTTTTGGGAAAATTGGAAGTTAGAATGGTAGAAACATGGATTAGACCAACAACTCATATCTTCTACCAAGATAAGATCAAAATGGATACAGGATTTAGACATAAAAATCAATATTATAAGGAAACTAGAAGATAGAACAATAGTTCACCTGTCAGATTTCTGGAAAGGGAAACAGTTTATGACCAAGGAAGAGATGGAGAACATCATTTTGATAATTTTGATTATATTAAATTACAAAGCTTTGCACAGAACAAAAACACTGTAACCAATATCAAAAGAAGTAAAGTGAATTAGGAAACAATTTTGACAACTAGTATTTCTGACAAAGGCCTCATTTCTCAAAAGACTGAGAGAACTGATTCAAATTTAAAAAAAAACCAAGCCCTTCCCCAATTGCCAAATGGGCAAAGGATATGCAATGGCAATTTACAGATGAGGAAATCAAAGAGATGCTTAGTCCTATGAAAAATTGCTCTAAATCATTACTTATTAGAAAAATGCAAACTAAAGCATCTCTGAGGTACCACCTAACGCCTCTCAGATTTACCAGTATGGCGAGAAAGGACAATGCTGGAGGGGATGTGGGAAATCTGGTACACTAATACATTGCTGGTGAAGCTGTGAGCTCATTCAACCTTTTTGGAGAGCAATTTGAAATTATTCCCAAAGGGCAACAGTGTGCATACCCTTGGATCCAGCAATACTACTACTGGTTCTGTACCCAGGAGAGATTATCAAAAGGGGTAAAAACATCACTTGTACAAAAATATGCATAGCAGTCCTGTTTATGTTGGCAAAGAATTGGAAATTGAGTGAATGTACATCATTTGGGGAATGGCTTAATAAACTGTAGTATATCTATGTTATGGAACACTATTGTTCTATTACAAACCAGGAGAGATGGGAATTCAGGGAACCCTGGAAAGATTTGCTTGAACTTATGCTGAGTGAGATGAGCAGAATGAGCAGCACATTGTACACCCTAACAGCAACATGGGGATGATGATCATCCTTAACCGACTTGCTCATTCCATCATTGCAACAATCAGGCACAATTTTGGGGTACCTGTAATGGAGAATACAGCCTGTATCCAGAGAAAGAATTGTGGAGTTTGAACAATGACCAAAAACTATTACCTTTAATTTTTTTTAAAAAAGAATTATCTTTTTATCTAATTTTGCTATCTCTTATACTTCATTTTTCTTCCTTAAGGATATGATTTCTCTCTTATCACATTCAACTTAGATCATTGCATGCCATGGAAACAATGCAAAGACTAACAGACTTCCTTCTGTGGGCTGTGTGGGGAGGGAAGTGAGATTTGGGGAAAAATTGTAAAATTCAAAATAAATTAAATCTTTACTGTATGAAAAAAGAAGACTTGGGTCCAAATCCTGACTTTCACTCTAAAATTACCCTGTGCTAATCATTTAAACTAAATCTCAGTTTCCTCATCTGTTTAAGGCAGATGATAAGATTCACTGGATTGTTATGAGAATCAAAGTAAGATAAACTCAGCAATTTGGAAACATCAAAAATGTTGATATGTTTCTCACAAGGTCTGTATTTGTTTCTCTTCCTGTCTGTCTCCCCACCTCCCTTTTCTCTCTTTCCTTTATTCCTTCCCTCCCTCTATGATTTTTCCCTCTTTCCTCCAATACCTGCCACATTTATAATCAAGAGATTCCTCAGTATAGAAGTTGATTTCACAAATGAGCATGAATATTCCTGCAATTTAGTATCTTGTAACCACAAACAGTTGCCTAAAGTATTGAGGTTAAATAACTTCCTCTATTCAGATATCTGGTACTACTTATGTCAAAGTAAGGGCTTATACCCAGATATTCCTCTTTCCTATTGTGGTTCTTTATTCATTATTTAAAAAACTACCTTGTTCATTTAAAATTATTAATTTCATCCTCAGTCTTGATATCTGGCAATAAATATGAATAATATTATTTTAATTAAATATCCAAAAATAAAGAATTGATTACTATTAGGCTTTCTTTGAAGACTTCCATTTTTCTCAGGTGCCATAAAAATTATGTCACTTTAAATTACCTCTTATAAACTATATACCTGCATGTGAAATGTCAATCATGGTATGGTGTTAAAATTCATCATTGCATTGTTCTTTCTTTTCCTTTGGTCCTAATTCCTCATGCATAACACGACTAATAGTTCAATGTACATATACAACCTTCACTAGACTGCTGCTGAGGGGAGGGGAATGGGAATAGAGGTTGGAAGAAAATTATATAATTTATAATTACACAAGTGGATTAATGCTGAAAATCTTTCATAATATGCAATTTGAAAAATAAAATAAAATATCAAAATAAAAACAAAAATAAAAATAAAATAGCAAAAATAAAAAGAAGAAAATTAAAAAATAAACTTCATCATACCACTTGGAAAGAAGAAATATCTGTGACTTGTACACTTCAATAATCTAGTGTCTCAAGGTCAGATGTGATAAAATTCACAGAGATTTTGTGATTATCTTTATTATTGATCTTGTCATATATAATCTACCTTGACCTAAGAAGATTTTGCTCTGTACAGCAAAAAAATAAAACAACAAAAATGAAACACCAAAAAAAAAGTGCCTTTCTTTTTCAAAGACAGATTGAAATTTACACATTTCACACTAGAAACATTAAACTACCTGTGTGATGCAGTTTTGCTCAAAACTTTAAAGCATGAAGCAGGTTTTAGTTGGTAAGTAACCAAAAATGACAGCTGCCATTCAACTCCATTAGCAAAATGTAAAATGGAATAGAAAGCAACTCTATTGCCCACTTTTATAAAAATGTACTAAATGTGGCTTTAGTATTGATCCCTACATATGTTTTATGTATTACCCTCAGTTTCAGACTTTGGCTTACAAGTTGTACTACAAGTCAATCCTATCTTTCACCCTGATCCTCAGATATAAATTTTTATTTCCTTGCCCTTTCATCTTGTCAGGATTATAAATGTATTTTAAGTGCTGTTGAAAAAGATACCTTTATTATAGTTATGTACCACAAGAAATGGTAAACAATGAAAAAACATTTGCAAATTTTCTGTTACAGGTATGGGTAAATTATAGATAACAGTTATAATAGCCAGGGGATCACTTAAATTTAAAACTCCAGCTGAAAACAAAAATAACATCATTAAAGTAATTTTTCAGAGCATATAAAAATGCATCATGCCCTTCTTTAATAAGCTAGAATTTAAGAAAAAGTTTAGGAGAATGAGAAATGTAATTTTGCCTCTGTGTACATTTCTCTCTCCAATAAGCTTGCTGAGAACATGAACAATGATGATTCCATTATTTATTAAACAATTACTATGCACAGACAAGGTGACAGGTAATATCACATAATGGAAGGGAGAACTGGAGATGTAGAGTTGTAATGATGTAGTTCAAACACCTTCAGGATATTTCACATATAGGGACTCTGAGGTCATTAAAATTATATTCTGTGATATAGGGAACATCTACAACTCTGAAATGCTATGATTATTGGGGCATTAACCAATGTATTTAACTTACCAATGGATATTTGTATGGGAGAGAAATTATAGGAGTGAATTTTTTTCTACTACTTATTGCAGTATTATTGATTTAATTAATTATTCATTATCAAATAATAGAAAACTCAGTAGAAGTTCTTCTCTAGATTTAGGTTAACAGAGAGAAGAGATCAAGAACCCAGAGGATGCAAGAAAAGATGAAGCAGGAGAGCATTCTACTCAAAATTTTAGCTGCTAGCACAGCTTAATGCTGGAACAGAGCCTTTATTTAGTAATATTTACTTCTATTATATCATTTTCTTTTTTTCATGTAATATAACAATGCTAAAATTATTTTGTTTATTTTTAATATATTTATTTTTTTCATAATTTTAAGCATTCATTTTTGTAAAGGTGTTTCATTACCATGCACCCCCCCCACAAAAAAAAAAAATCCCCCAGGATAACAGGTAGCCTGATATGATGATAATGTTGTCTTTAGTTCTTGAAGAACACCATGATTCAGGGAGGTGATGACAAGCACATGAACAAGATTTGTGTGAGGGGGTGCTGAGCTAAGTCACCAGCCTCACTCTCTCCTCCAGAGTCATCTGGGTCCAGTGACCAGATATGAATCAGGATGACTGGAGATGGCTCTGAATGGGAGGCAATCAGGGTTAAATTATCTGCTCAAGTATATATTGCTATTAAGTATCAAGTGTCTGAGGTCAAATTAGAACTTCCATTTTCCTGACTCCAATGCCAATGTCCTCTCCACTATGCCACCTAGATGCCCTCAATCTAATACATTTTACACATACGCAACTGTGTTACACATATTTCAATATTGGTTACACTGTGAAACAAAAAAATCGGAATAAAAAGGAAATTCATTTGAAGGAAAATTAGCAAGCAAAAAAATTTTAAAAAGTAGAAAATAGTATGCCTGATTTTCATTCAGATTCCATTGCTCCTTGTCTGAAGGCGGATGGAATTTTTTGTTGCAAGGAATTTTTGAATTCTCATTGATCACTCTATTGCTTAGAAAAACTATTATAGTTAATCATTGCACAATGTTGTTGTTCACAATTCCACTGAATCTATTAGTGTCCCAGTTTTCCCATATACCACTGAAAATCTATCATAGCCTTTTATTTTATATTAATCAATCCGAGACTTGTTGGGTGGTATTTCGGAGTATTTATATTATTTATTTTTCTAATTAAAGGTGAAATGAATTGATTTTAATAAACCTATATATAGCTTCAATTTTTTCAAGTGAAAAGTGTCTTCCCATATACTTCGACCATTTACCAATTAAGGAATGTCTTGTATTCCTATAAATTTGCCTCACTTTTCTAGATATTTGAGACATGAGGTCATTTTCAGAGTACCTATAAAAACTGTTTACCAACTTTCTGTTTTTCCTTCCAGTTTTTATTGTATTGGCTTTGTTGCGACAAAACATCTCAATTTAATGTAATAAAAATTATCCATTTTGCATTTCATAATGTTCTCTCTTGTTTGGTCATAAATTCTTCTCTTCATAGTTTTGACAAATAAACAATTAATTGCTCTTCCAAATGATTTATTATATCAACTCATATCAAAATTTTGTATCTATTTGACTTTATGTTGGTATTGTGATGTTGATTTTGCTTAGTTTCTGTCATAACAATTTCCAGTTTTCTCAGCAAATTTTGACAAATAGTGAGTTTGAGTTCTTAGGTTTATCAAAAAGTAGAATATTACATTTATTTACTTATTGTTTCTTGTGAACCTAACCTATAACACTGATCTATCACTCTGTTTCTTAGCCAAAACAAATTTTTTTTTGATTTTTAAGTTTTTCCCTCAGCTATACACAAAAGCAAGCTTCAATATTTAGTTCTAAAATCTTGAGTTCCAAATTCTCTCCCTTCCTATCATCCCACTCCTCCATTGAAAAAGAAAGCTACTTGGTGCAGGTTAAAAAATGTGTAGCCATGAAAGACATTACTACAATAGTCATGTATAAAAGTAAACAAAGCTGCCCACAAAGAAAGAGAAACCTCAAAAAAATAAAGTGATGTGAAAAAAGTATCTTTCAGTCTGTATGCAGACACAACATCAACTCTGTGTTTGGGATTGATCACATTCTTTACCATAATCCTATCAGAGAGATTACTTGAATATTTTCAACAGTTCCTATTGCTCCTCAATCCTATTCCTCCCACCCTTTTTTTTGATTCTATCATTTAATCTCTCTCCCTCCACAAAAGTGTGTTGCATTTGACTACCCTCTCCCATGATCCTTCTTCTATTCTATCATTTACACTTCCCCTTCTCCTCTCCCATCCCTTTTCTCCCTTTTCTCTCTCCTATTTTTCCTTTAGGGTAAGATAGAGTTCTTTTTTTTAAAGTTATTTATTTATTTGTGCATTATTATACTAATCACTGTGAAAGTAAAAATAACTGCACCCCCCCCCCAAATAAAGATAGAGAAACCTCAAGAGAAATGAAGTGAGAATAAAAAGAGTACTTCACTCTGTGTTCAGATCTTTTGGATGCTTTGCATTCTTTAATATAATTCCATCAGAGAACTTGCTTCAATGTATTTTCCCACAGTTGTTATTGACTGGATTATCCTCCAATCTGTTTCTCTCAATTATCATTTAATTCTATTCGCTCTCTATTTTCACCCTGTCCCTCCTGGGAAGTGTGCTGTAACCAAGTACCCTCTCCCACAATCTTCCCTATCTTCTATCACCTACTCCCCTTTCCCCTGACCCTACCCCCCTTAATCCCATCACTTTCCTCTCATTTTTTCCTCTAGAGTAAAAGATATTTCTAAACGCTATTGATTGTGTATGTTATTTCTTCGAGTCATTGATGAGAATGAGGTTTCACTCATTCTTCCTCTCAATTTCCCCCTTCTGCTCTATTGAAACAGCATTTTCTTGATTCTTTTATAAGTATCTTAGCCCATTCTACCTCTCCATTCTCTTTTTCCCAGTACTTTCCTTTATCATCCATTTACACCATCTTTACAATATATTGTACCATTATATTCTCTTTCCTCTTATTCCTTGTCTGTATTTGCTCCTTCTAAATGCATATATATATATATATGTTCATTATTTATTATCAGTATCTTTTTCTCATGCAGTAATATACACAGTTCAATATCATTAAATCCTTCATAATTAGTCCTTCCCATACACCTTCTCTATGCTTCACCTGAATCCTATAGTTAGAGATCAAACAATTCAGTTCTAATTGTTTCAACAGGAAAGTTTGAAAGTTCCCTGTTTCATTGAAGTAGTTGAATTGCTTCTTTCTGACTGTTTGTAGTATTTTCTCTTTAAGTTGGGAGTTTTAAAATTTGGCTATAAAATCCCTGGGAGTTTTTCTTTGGGGGGAGCTCTTTCAGGTGATGTTCAATTGATACCCTCAATTTCTATTTCCACTTGGCTTCTAGGATCTCAGGGCAATTTTACACCTTGCTTCTAGAATATCAGGGTAATTAGTTCTTGAAAAATGAAGTCTAGGCTCTTTTCCTGATCATGAATTTCAGGTAGCCCAATAATTTTTAAATTATCTCTTCTGGATCTATTTTCCAGGTCAGTTGTTTTTCCAATGAGATATTTCACACTTTCATTTAGTTTTTCATTTATTTGGCTTTGTTTTATTGTTTCTTGATTTATCACAAAGTCATCAGCTTCCTTTAGTTCCATTCTACATTGGAAGAGTTATTTTCTTCAGAGAGATTTTTATCTCCTTTTCCAACTGGCCAATTCTGCTTTTTAAAAGCATTCTCCTCATTTGTCTGTTGGACTGCATTTTCCATTTGACCTCAACTGGTTTTTAACATGTTATTTTCTTCAGTATTTTTCTTTGTATCTCCTTCACCAAGCTAATGCCTTGGTTTTAATTATTTACTTGCATCACTTTTATTTCTTTTTTCCAATTTTTCCTCTACCTCCTTTTTTGATTTTCAAAATAATTCTTGAGCTCTTCCATAGTCTGAGATCAATTTTATTGGAGGCTTTGAATTTTGAATTTTAAACTTTCACTTTGCTATCTTCTGAGTTTGTATTTTGATATTCCCATACCAAAGTCTTTGCCTATGGAAAGGTACAATTATTTATATTCTCATTTTTTACCCAAAGGTTATTATATCAAATATTTCTAAAATATCCACTATGTCACCTAACTGCCCCTTCTACTTGATTTTTAAAGTCTTTTTTGACCTCTTCCAATAGGGCTTTTGGACTATAGACCAATACACATTCTCTTTTTTTTTGCTTCATAATGTAGTACTTTTTCTGTTGTCTTCTTCTGTGATGGTCTTTTGAACTTTCTTATGAAAATAGTAGCTTTCTATCATAATGATGTTCTTCTGACTTTTCTTGCTCATTTTGAGGTCTGCTCCTGGGCCAGAGGGGTGCTGAACCAAGCTTTTTTGTGTTGAAGAAAGTATCCAATTTCAGACTTTCTGGGTTTGGAATGCTAGCAGCTTGTTCTCCGGATTGATCAGCCCAGTTGGGCAGGGTTCACAGGAGATCTGGAACTCCCAATCTCCCATCTGCACCTGTCTCAGAGCCCTTCAAGTTGATCTTCTATGCCATTGGATCACTGAGCTGGGACCCAGAGGCATCTGTCTCAAATCTCTCTTATGACTGAGAGCCTCTGATTGGCCTCCTTATCACCTATTCCACACTGGTATCTGTTCTTTGTGCTGGGTTCCATTCCCTGAACTGGACCATCTTCTCAGTTTTCTTAAGGTAGAAAATGCTCTTCTCTGTTCTTTTGAAGGTTCTGTTGTTGCAGAATCCCTTTAGAGGCCTGATCAATGTTGTTTCTGAGGGAGATCCATTAGAACTTGGGGAAGTTCTTTGTTTTTCTCTTCCATTGTGTTGTATAAAATTTTGTTTATTTTTATGGTTTGTTATTTGACCAACTCATTCTTTAAAATTAGGCTACCTGGTTTTCCAATTATAGTAGATTTTTCCATGGCCCTTTCTGACATGTAATTTTATTGTACCAAGATGTTTGAAAAAATGCTCTTACTATTTCTGCCTTTCTGCATTTTGTGAGGCCCAGTTGAGCAGGGTGCATTTTATGCTATAATACATGGTCAGTTTTTTTTTTGGTAGATGCTTTGATCAGTGAAAAATTGGTGCATTCCTTTCTATTCCCCACTCAATTTTCTTCAGAGGTCTATGATACCTAACTTTTCTAAGATTCTGTTCACCTCCTTAATTTTCTTGTGTATTTTATGGTTAGATATATCCAGTTCTGAGAGAGTAAGGTTGCAGGTCCCTAATAATCTAGTTTTGCTCTCCTTTGTTTTTTCCTGTTAGTTCACTTTACTTGTCCTCTAAGACTCTGGATTCTATATTACTTGGTGCATATTTATTTAGTATTGATATTACTTCATTGACTAAGGAGCTTTTCAGCAACATGAAATTTCCTTCTTTATATCTTTTTACTAGGTTTATTTTTACTTTTACTTTTTCTGAGATCAATGGTTTTTTATTACTTCACTTGAAACATAATATGTTCTTCTCTAGTTTTTTGCCTTTACTCTGTGTATAGCTCTCTTCTTTTAAATCTCTTTCCTGTAAATAACATCTTGCAGTATTTTGTTTTTTAATTCAATCTGTTATCTCCTTCCATTTTATGGATGAGTTCATCCCATTCACATAAACAGTTTGATCATAACTCTATATTTCCCTCCATCCTATTTTTCCCAATTTATACCTTTTCCCTGTCCTTTTGCCTGATATCATCTCACTTGAATTTGCTTTTGATCCCCAGCTCTTTCAATCTGTCCTCTTTCAGTACCCCATTTTCTTTCTCTTCCTTTCTGCCCCCCTCTTCAATCAACTCCTTCCCCTTTACCCCCTTTCTCCTCCTACTTCCAATAGGGTAAGATAAATGTCTGAACCCAATTGGGAGCTAAATCTTTGTGTTAAATCAGTTGAGAGTAAGATTCATTCAATGCTCACACTCTTCCTTCTTTCCCTCCACTAATAGATCCTTTATACCTCTTCATGTGAAGTGATTTTCTCTTTCCTTTCTTTTTCCAGGAAAATCCTTTTAAATGTGTCAAATGTTTTGTTTTAATATCAACACATCACAATCACTTTATACAAACACCCTCCTTCTAAGTTTACTATCTCTCTTTTTTACTTTTTTTTTATTTCTTTTTTTTGCAAGGAAATGGGGTCAAGTGGCTTGCCCAAGGCCATACAGCTAGGTAATTATTACTTGTCTGAGAACAGATTTGAACTCCTGACTTCAGGGCCAATGCTCTATCCACTGTGCCAACTAGCTGCCCCCTAAGTATACTGTTTCTAACAATACTAATAGAAATAAAGTTCTCGAGTTAGAAGTATCATCTTTCCATGTTATGATAAGACAGTCTTATTGAACAATATTTTTCTTTTTTGTTTACTTTTTATATATTTCTTAAATCTAGCATTTGAAGTTCAGATTTTCTCTTCAACTCTGGTGTTTTCATCCGGAAAGATTGAAAGTCATCTATTTCCATTTTTTCTCCCATAAAGAGTAGGTTCAATTTTTCAGGGTAGTTAATTTTTTGTTGTAATTCAAACTCCTTTGCATTCTTGAGGAATATTCCAAACCCTCACAATTTTTAATGCTGAAAACATTAACTTCTGTATTATCCTGACTATGACTCCTTGTTATTTAAAATGATCCTTCTTGTTGCTTTACCTATTTTCTCCCAGAGGTGAAAATTCTGAAATTAGGTTTTGCTATTCCTTAAAAATTTTTTATTTGGCAATCTCTTTTAAAGTTTTGTTAGTGACTTCCTTCAAGTAGCATTTTACCTTGTCATTCTAAAATATAAGAGAAATTTTACTTATATTTTCATTTTTTTACAGGTGTTTTATTTCAAGAACTCTGAAATTTCATTGAAATAATTGAAATTCCTTCCATTTCCAACTTTTCCTGAGCTTCATTCTTTGCTCTCCCCTTGGTCTTCAGTCTCTCCATTCATCAGTACCATTCCAAACCATTACCTAATTCAGTTCCTTTTCCCCTTTTCCAAGCTTGACCTCATCTTTTTTTTTTTACTTAAAGTTTGTACTTATTTCGAGTTTTACAATGTTTCTCCTAATCCTACTTCCCCCCCAGACCCCCCGACAGAAGACAATCTGCCAGTCTTTGCATTGTTCCCATGATATGCATTGATCCAAATTGAATGAGATGAGAGAGAAATCATATCCTCAAGGAAGAAACATAAAGTATAAGAGATAGCAAGATCAGACAATAAGATATGAAATTTTTTTTTATAAAATAAAAGTAATAGTCTTGGTCTTTGTTCAAACTCCAGAGTTCTTTCTCAGGATATAGATGGTATTCTCCAATGCAGACAGCCCTAAATTTTCCCTGATTGTTGTACTGATAGAATGAGTGAGTCCATCAAGGTTGATCATCGCCCCCATGTTGCTGTTAATGTGTACAATATATTTTTGGTTCTGCTCATCTCATTCAGAATCACTTCTTGCAAATCCCTCCAGGCTTCCCTGAATTCCCATCCCTTCTGGTTTCTAATAGAACAATAGTATTCCAAGACATACATATACCATAGTTTGCTAAGCCATTCCCCAATTGAAGGACATTTACTTAATTTCCAATTTTTGCCACCACAAACAGGGCTGCTATGAAAATTTTGGTACAAGTAATGTTTTTACCCTTTTTCATTATCTCTTCAGTGTATAGACCTAGTAGTGGTATTGCTAAATCATAGGGTATGCACATTTTTGTTGCCATTTGGGCATAGTTCCAAATTGCTCTCCAGAAAGGTTGGATGAGTTCACTACTCCACCAACAATGTAATAGTGCTCCAGATTTCCCCCAACCCTTCCAACAATGATCATTATCCTTTCTGGTCATATTGGCCAGTCTGAGAGGTGTGAGGTGGTAC
The DNA here is from genome assembly GCF_037893015.1 of Macrotis lagotis. NCBI lineage: Eukaryota > Metazoa > Chordata > Mammalia > Peramelemorphia > Peramelidae > Macrotis > Macrotis lagotis. Next base: position 75,189,013 of record NC_133665.1, read on the forward strand.
CTCAGAGAAGTTTTAATTTGCATTTTTCTAATAAGTAATTATTTAGAGCAATTTTTCATATGACAATGGATTGCTTTGATCTCCTCATCTGCAAATTGCCTTTGCATATCCTTTGACCATTTACCAATTGGGGAATGGCTTTTAAAAAAAAAATATGTCTCAGTTCTCTGTATATTTTGAATCCTTTGTCACAAACATTAGTTGTAAAGATTGTTTTCCAGTTTACTATATTTCTTTTGATCTTAAGTTACAGTGGTTATGTTTTTTTTTTTTTAGTTTTGTTTTTTCACAAGGCAATGGGGTTAAGTGACTTGCCCAAGGCTGCACAGCTAGGTCATTATTAAGTGTCTGAGGCCAGATTTGAACTCAGGCACTCCTGACTCCAGGGCCGGTGCTCTATCCACTGCGCCACCTAGCCACCCCATACAGTTGTTATATCTTTGTTTTTTAATTTAATGTAATCAAACTCATCTAGTTTTTTTAGTGATATTCTCCATCTCTTCCTTATTCATAAACTGCTTCCTTTTCCATAGATCTGTCAGGCAAACTCATCCTTGATCTTCTTCTATGCTTATAATATTGTTTTTTATGTCAAAATCCTGTATCCATTTGGAACTTATTTTGGTATAGGGTGTGAGGTGTTGGTCTAATCTAACTTTCTTCCATAATAACTTCCAATTTTTCTAGCAGTTTTTATCAAAGGGAGTGCTTTTATCCCCATAGCTGTACACTTTAGTTTCATCAAACAGCATATTACTATAATCATTTCTTGCTATTGCACCTAGTATGTTACAGTGGTCCACCACTCTATTTCTTAGCCAATTCTAGACAGTTTTGATGACTGCTGCTTTATAATATGATTTTAGATCAAGTAGTGCTAGTTTTGCACTTTTTTCATTGAATCGCTGGAAATTCTTGACTTTTTATTTCTCCTTATAAATTTTCTTACCACTTTTTCTAACTCATTAATGTAAATTTTTTTTTGGAATTTTGATTGGCAGAGCACTAGACAGGTAGTTTAGTTTTGGTAGAATTCTCATTTTTATTTTATTAGCTCTACCAATCTATGAGCTGTTGATGTTTGCCTAGTTATTTATTTTATTTTATTTTAGTCTTTTTTGCAAACCAAAGGGGGTTAAGTGGCTTGCCCAAGGCCACACAGTGTCTGAGGCCAGATTTGAACTCAGGTATTCCTGACTCCAGGGTCACTGTCCTATCCATTGTACCATCTAGCTGCCCCTTGCCCAGTTATTTAAATTTGAATTAATTTGTGTGAGAAATGATTGGCAATTGTTTTCAAAAAGTTTCTATGTCTGCCTTGGCAAATGGAGTCACATTGTCTGAGGTTACTTTGAATGAGAATTCTCTTTGTAGTTCTCCCTGCTGTGTCTTGTTAGTCATATATGGAAAAGTTTTGGATTCATGAGGGTTTATTTTATATCCTGCAACTTTGCTAAAATTGTTGATTGTTTCCAGTAATTTTTTGGATCATTTCTTGGGATTCTCTAGGCATACCATCATGTCATATGCAAAGAGTGAGAGTTTTGTCTCTTCCTTTACAATTCTAAAGCCATCAATTTATTTTACTTCTCTAATTGCTGTAGCTAATATTTCTAATATAATATTGAATAGAAGTGGTGATAATGGGAATCTTTTTTTCATCCCTGTTCTTTTTTTTTGGCAAGACAAATGGGGTTAAGTGGCTTGCCCAAGGCCACACAGCTGGGTAATTATTAAGTGTCTGAGCCTGGATTTGAACCTAGGTACTCCTGACTCCAGGGCCGGTGCTTTTTCACTGTGACCTCTAGTCAACCCCATCTCTGTTCTTAATGGCAATACCTCTAGTCTATCTCTATTGCATATAATGCTTGTTGCTGGTTTCAAATAGGTACTGCTTATTATTCTAAGGAACAACCAATTTATTCCTACACTCTCTAGTGTTTTTAGTAGGAATGGGTGCTATATTTTGTCTAAAGCTTTTTCAGCATTTGTTGATATAATCATGTAATTTCTAATAGGTTTGTTGCTGAGATAATTATACTAACAGTTTTCTGAATATGGAACCAACCCTGCATTCCTGGGATGAATCCTATTAGTCAAAATGTATTATCCTAGTGATAATTTGCTGTAATCATTTTGCTAAGATTTTATTTAAGATTTTTGCATCTATATTCATCAGAGAGACAGGTCTATAATTTTCTTTCTCTGTTTTAACTCTTCCTGGTTTAGGTATTAGCACCATATTTGTACCATAGAAAGGGTTAGGTAGAGTTCTGTCTTCCACTATTTTTCAAAGAGGTTATATAGAATTGGAACCAATTGTTCCTTAAATGTTTGATAGAATTCACTTGTGAATCCATCAGGCCCTAGACATTTTTTTATGGAGTTTGATAATAGATTGTTGAATTTCTTTTTTTGGAGATTGGGTTGTTTAGGTATGTAATCTCTTCATTTAATCTAGGCAAATTATATTTTTGTAAATATTTGTCTATTTAACATAGATTATCAAATTGATTGGCATAGAGTTGGGCAAAATATTTCTGAATTATTACTTTAATTTCCTCTTCATTGGTGGTGAGTTCACCTTTTTCATTTATGATAATAAGAATTTGGTTTTCTTATTTTTTTTAATCAAATGGAGCAGAGGTTTATCAATTTTATTTTTTTCATAAAAATAACTCTTGGGTTTTATTTATTAATTCAATAGTTTTCTTGTTTTGGATTTTATTAATTTCTCCTTTAATTTTTAGAACTTCTAATTTGGTATTTAATTGGGGGGTTTTAATTTCTTCTTTCTCTAATTTTTTTAGTTACATATTTACTTCATTAATTTCCTCTTTCTATAATTTATTCATGTAAGCATTTAAATATGTAATATGTCCACTGACATCCACTTTGAGTGAATCTAATAGGTTTTGGTATGTTGTTTCATTATTGTCATTATCTAGGATAAAATGATTAATTCTTTCTATAATTTGGTTTTTGATCCACTCATTCTTTAAAATGAGGTTATTCAGTTTCCAGTTGTTTCTAGGTCTATATCTCCCCGGCCCAATATTGCATGCTTTTTATTGCATTGTGATCTGAGAAAGATGTATTCAAGCTTTCTGCCTTTCTGCAACTTATTTTTAGGATTTTATGCCCTAGTAGATGGCCAATTTTTGTATAACTTCCATGTACTGCAAAGAAAAAGTTATATTCCTTTCTATCCCCATTCAATTTCATCCATATGCCTATCATATCTAAATTTTCTGACAATCTGTTTGCCTCAACTTCTTTCTTGTTTATTTAATAGTTTGTTTTATCTAAATTTGGGAGTGGGAAGTTGAAATCTCCCACTAGTATGCTGTCTATGTCTTCCTGTAGTTCTTTCATCTTTTCCTCTAAGAATCTGGATGCTGTCCCATTGGGTGCATCCATATTTAGTATTGAAATAACTTTATTATCCATGGTACTTTTTAGGAGGGTATAGTATCCTTCATTATTTCTTTCAATTCAATCTATTTTGGCAGCTGCTTTGTCTAAGATAAGGATTGATACCCCTGCTTTTTTTTTCACTTCAGCTGAAGCAAAATATATTTTGCTCCAACCTTTTAACTTTATTCTCTATGTATCTCTCTGCTTCAAATGAATTTCTTGTAAGCAGCATATTGTAGGATTCTGGTTTCCCCTCCAATCTGCCATTCACTTACATTTTAAGGGAGAGTTCATCCCATTCACATTCAAAGTCATAATTACTAACTTTTTATTGCCTTCCATATTATATTCCTTCTCTTTACATTTTTGACTTTTTTACCCTTTATCTGTATTCCCAAGTATTTTGTTTCTGTATACCACCCTCTCCCCTTTCTTTTCCCTTTCCTTTTTTTCCCTTTTCCTTTCCCTTCCTTTTCTTAGTTCCCATTCTTCACGCCTTCCCTGTCTTACCTTTAAATACTTGAAAGGTAAGATGTATTTTAAGTTAATTGTGCATGTGTGTAAGTTAACTTTAAGCCAAGTCTGATGAGAGAAAGATTCAGGTGTTTCTCATCTCCTGCCTTCTTCCCCTCTATTATCATAGGTATTTCGTATCTCTTTATGAAATGAGATTTACCCCCATTCAATCCCTTCCCTCATCCCATCTCCTTCCTGTCCCACTTTTTAAGGAGAAGTGTTTTTAAATCTGAGTCATAGAAAATACTGAGTATCCATGACTTCTGGATAAGTATATTCTCCATAATAGAATTACAGTTCCTGAGAGTTTAATTAGAGTCTTTCTACCAAGTACTGTTATGGTCAGTTTCATCGCATTGAGTAGCAGTCTCATAGATAAGTCATAAGTATCCATCACTTCTGGCAAGGTATATTCTCTCTTTTAGTTATAATTCTCAAGAGTCATAAGAATCTTTTTCCCATGCTGGGAATATAGCCAGTTACATCTTATTAAATAGCATTTTTTTCTTTACCGCCCCCTCTTTTTAACCTTTACTTGTGTCTCTTGAACCTCCTGTTTGATGTCCAAATTTTTTATTTAGCCCTGGTCTTTTCATCAGGAATTTTTGGAATTCTTCCATTTCATTAATTGTCTTTTCCCCTGAAAAAGAAGGCTCAGCTTTGTCAGAGAGTGGATTCTTGGCTTCATTCCAAGCTCCCTTGTTCTTCGGAATATCTTGTTCCAGGCCCTTCAATCCCTTAATGTTGATGTAGCCAGGTCCTGCATAATACTTACTGTGGCTCCTTGATATTTAAATTGTTTCTTTCTGGCTGCTTGCAGGATATTCTCTTTTATCTGAAAGTTCTGGAATTTGACCACAACATTCATTGGTGTTTTCATTTTAGGATCTCTTTCCGGATGGGATTGATGTATTCTTTCAGTAATTATTTTGTCCTATGGTTCCATTGATATCAGGGCAATTTTCCACCACTAAATACTGTAATATTAATTCCAGACTTTTTTTTTTTCTCTTTAACGTTCTCAGGGAGAGTAATCATTCTCAGGTTGTCCCTCCTCGATCTATTCTCGAGTGCAGTGGTTTTGCTGATGAGGTATTATTATATTTTCTTCTATTTTTTTCTATTTTGGGGGATTTTTAACAGGCTCTTGATGTGTCATGAAGTCATTAGTTTACACAGACTCCATTCTTTTTTTCAAGAAGAGTTTTCTTCATTTACCTTTTGCAACTACTTTTCCAATTGGTCAACACTATTTTTGAAAGAGCTTTCCATTTGACCAAGTGAAGGTTTGAAAGAATTATTTTCTTTTTGCATTTTTTCAATTGAGGACCTCAGAGAATTATTCTCATTTTGTATTTGTCCAATTGAGGATCTGAGAGTCTCATTTTGTATTTGTCCAGTTGTATTTTCCAATGATTTGTTTTCTTGTTGAAGGTGTCAATTTTCTCTTGGGTTTCTTTTCCCAAATATTCCAAATGATTTTCAAACTCCCTCCTTATTTCTTTAAGGAAGTCTTTCTGTGCTAAAGACCAGATCATATTCTCCTCAGAGGTTCTAGGTTTCTCTGAGTTAGTCTTTTCCTTCCATAAATTTTTCTATGGACCCCCTTTTCCACTAGCCTTTCTTCATTTTGCTAAGACCATGAGTTGGGGAAGGGCTGTTTCACAAAGGTTTGTTGTGGGGATCCCTAAGACTTTAATCATTCAGTGTAATTTCTCCAGCTGTCCAGTAGGGGTACTAGAGATTTTGGTTACTGAGTGTAATTTCTCCAGCTTGAAGTAGGGGATGCTGGTTCCTTTCTCTTGAGTGTCTGTGACCTTGATTGAAGCCCTCTCCCTTGGCCTGGAGGGAGTGATTAAAGTTGTTAAATAATTTTGTCTTCAATCAATGGTGGGCTATACCCTGGGGTGAGGTCTTCACTCTCTCTATTGTCAGTTGAGCTGGTTCTGATGCTTGACCTTAGACTGGGGAAGAAGGTCTGTATTTGTGTTTGTTCTGGGAAGAGGCTTCAGCTGAAATGGAGGCATGGACATGGAGTTCCTCCAGACCAGCAGAGTCCAGGGATGATGTTAGCAGCTCTCCTGCACTGGAACTCTCCCCCCAGCCTTGTCGGCAATCTCCTAAGGGTCAGTGCCAACACCAATGCCTCTGTTCCCTAGTTTCCCCAAGCTATAGGGTGGACCATAGGGTCCACCATGCTTTAGCCCCACTGCTGATCAAGCAGGTCCAGTTCTTGTGCCCTCAGGCTCCCAGGCTCCAACCCTGCTGATAATCAGGCTGATCTGCTGATCCAGGCTCCCAAGCTCTCCCTCATTCAGTCCTCCCAGCAGAGTCTGCTCTCTGTGCCCAGACTCACCCATGACAGTGGAAGACAAATCCTGAGGTAGATTTTCTTTCTCCTTTCTTTTCTTTGTGGGTTTTGTTGATCAGATTTCTGTTAAGAGGTTTGTTTCATATCATATATGGGGAAAGATCAGGAGATTTTAGAACTGTGCCTGTCTTCTCTCTGCCATCTTGGCCAGAAATCCCTACTTATATTTTCTAAAAGATATTGTCTGGGTTCTTTGTTGGTCATGACTTTCAGATAGTCCAATAATTTTTTAAATTAACTGACTTGGATATATTTTTAAAGTAGAGAACTGAAACCTTGTTCTCTCAGAATTGGATGAACATAACCATAAAATCATCAATATTTTACAGGATGTTTTTATTTTCCTTTGTGTTACATTATATATATATATATATATATATATATATATATATATATATATATATATATATATATTTCCATTTTCTCAGTCTTGTGATTGTCAGATCCTTGATTTCTTATAAACTCATTTGATTTTGCTTTCCAGTTCTAATTTTTAAGGGATTATTTTCTTTAATTAGCTTTTTCATTGATTCCATTTGAATATTTCTACTTTTAGAGCACCATTTTCTTTGTTCATTTTTTATGAATCCTTTTCCATATTGTTGAATCTTTTTTTTTTTTTGTGCAAGGCAAACGGGGTTAAGTGGCTTGCCCAAGGCCACACAGCTAGGTAATTATTATTAAGTGTCTGAGACCAGATTTGAACCCAGGTACTCCTGACTCCAGGGCTGGTGCTTTATCCACTGCGCCACCTAGCCGCCCCTGAATCTTTTTTTCTTTATAATTCTCCTGCATGAGCCTTATTTCTTTTCCCGATTTTTCCTCTAATTCTCTTGGTTTTTCAAAATGCTTTTGGAGTTCTTTCAAGTGTATTTTTAGTATTTGGGACCCATTCATAATACCCTTTAAGAATTCACATGTTGGCATTGTGCCATTGCTTTCTTCTTCTGAGAAAACATTTTCATCTTCCCTATGTTCATAGTATCTTTCTAAGGTTAGTATTCATTTTTTTACTCATTCAAAAGCTGAATTCTACTCATGAGGTACATTTCCAAGATTCTTGTGATGGGGGAAAGTGGTTTGGTTACTGGCTATCTACACTGGGGTCTCAGGTACTGGAGGTTTGCTCCCTGTGTTATAGTCATATGACCTGCTATATCTGAAAGAGATCATAAAATGTCATGTTCAAAATATTTATGGCATCTCTTTTTGTAGTATCAAAGGATTGGAATTTGAGGGAAAGTCCATCTTTGGGCAATGACTGAACAAGTTATGGTATACGATTATTATGAGTACTATTGTTCTTTAAGAAATCCTGAGTGGCCAGAATTTAGTGAAGCATGGAAAGATTTGCATGAACTGATGTTGAGTGAAGTGAGCAGAACCAAGAAAACATTGATCACATTAACAAAATTACGTGATGATCAATTTTGAGGGATGAAACTCATCTCAGCAGTTCAGTGATCAAGAGCAATTCTGAGAACCTTTTATGGAAAATATCATCCAGATCCAGAGGGAAAAAAGTGGAATCTAAATGCAGAGAAAGGTACATTATGCTCACTTTTTAAAATGTCTTTTTGTTTTGTTCTTTCTTACTCATGTCTTTTCTTTCCCTTATTTTTAATTCTTCTTTTACACAGTGATTAATATGGAAATATGTTAACATAATAGTACATGTAAAGGTTTTGTCAGGTTGTTTAACACCATGTGGAGGGAGAATGGAAGGGAAGGTAGAAGAAAAATTGGTATTCATAAATTTTCAAATGGATTAATGTTGAATGCTACATTTGTATATAATTGAAACATAAAATAAAAACATGAAACCCAAAATATAATCCTGTCTGTTGTGTAGGCATTTGGAGTATGCCTTCTGTGCTGGGGCTGGGATCCTCACTTCTGCCCTGATGCACCACTGGCCTGCCTATCTCAGACTGAGGACCTTGGTTACTGATCAGCCCAGCAGCTAAGAGTCTCCTCTTGGTTTCCCTGTTCTCAACATGCATTGGGTTGTGCTTCCCTTTTATGCAAGTGAGACATATCTTTCCTGAAGTCTATTCAAGACATCTTGAGCAAAAAAATGTTTCACTCTTTCTTTTTTGTGAGTTTTCTTGCTCCATAGACCATCATCTAAAATTTTTTCAGAGGGGAAACTGGGAAAAACTCATAACTTCCTAATTTATCTTTGCTATCTTGGATCTACGCAGGAAATTAATCTCTTTAAGAATAATTTTTTTGATGGAGCCAAGATAGCGACAGTAGTACAGCCTCTCTTAGGTGCTCTCTCCAAAATATTTCAAGAGTCTTAAAATTATGACTCTGACTAAATTATCAAGAGACAGAATCCACAGAAAGATCCAGTAAGGCAATTCTCCAACCCTCAACCTGGAAAATAGCGGGAAGACTGCTGGACAGGATTGGAGGGATGCCTTGTCAGAGCAAAGAACTTCAGGCCCCTGGGAATAGCCTGAGGGTGCCAGGGAGTGGCAGTTCCTAGCAGTAGATACATTTTCCTGACCTGAACTCCAGGGAGCACCAACCACAACTTGGAAGATCATCAGGGAGACCTCTGCCAAGTGAGCACAGCAGGAGCTTCCCATTAGGAGCCTCCAGGCAGCTGTAACCTCAATGCTCAGCCAATGGAAGGTAAGGGAGTAGAGGTAGATTGCCAAAATCGGTCCTCTGCCCTGGACCAGGACTCTGGGGTTTTGACCTCATTCAGACCCTGGTTGAAGTCTAGCCCCCCCCCAATAGAGCAGGGACCCCCATCACAGCCCCAGGACAGAGGGGAGAGCTTGTGGTCATTCAACAGACCAGGACAGCAGTCAGAGCCTTACACACTGATTTTGAAAATCAAGTTAGAGAGAAATAGAAGAAAAATTGGGAAAAGAAATGAGAGAGATGCAGGAAAACATGAAAATGAAATCAGTAGCTTAGTCAAGGAGATCCAAAAAAAATTCTCGAAGAAAATAACATGTTAAAAAACATCTTAGGTCAAAAATGGATAAAACAGTTCAATAAGTTAAGGAGAAGAATGCTTTAAAAAGCAGAATTGGACAGATGGAAAATGAGATAAGAAAGCTCTCAGAGGAAAACAAATCCTTCACATGTAGAATAGAGCTGAAGGAAGCTGATGACTTTTCAAGAAATCAACAACAGAACAATGGAAAATTAGAGGAAAATGTGAAGTATCTCATTGAAAAAAAAACAACCGATCTGGCAAAGAGATCCAGAAAAGATAATTGGACTACCTGAAAATCATGATCAGGAAAATGCCTTGACTTCATTTTTAAAGAATTTCTACAGGAAAATTGCCCTGATATCCTAGAAGCAGAGGGCAGAATAGAAATTGAGAGAATCCACTGATCTCCCTTGGAGAGAGATCCAAAAATAACCCCACTCCCCCCAGGAATATTATAACTGAATTCCAGAACTCTCAAGTCAAAGAGAAAATATTACAAACAACCAGAGGGACACAATTCAAGTATCATGGAAGTGCAGTCACCATCACACAGGACTTAGCAACAACTACATTAATGATTTATAGGGCTTGTAATATAATATTCCAGAAGGCAAAAGAGCTTGGAATGCAACTAAGAATCAACTACCCAGCAAAACTGAACATCCTCTTCTAGGGTAAAAGATGGATTTTCAATGAAACATGGGAATTTCAAATGTTCCTTGTTGAAATGACCAGATCTGAACAGAAAGTTCCATCTTCAAGTACAAGACTCAGGTAAAGCATATAGGGGGCGGACAAGAAGGGTAAATTATAAGGGACTTAATGATGATGAACTGCATGTATTCCTGCATGGAAAGATGATACTGATAATACTCATATGAACCTTCTCATCTAATAGAGCAGGTAGAAGCAGCTTTTATAGATGAGGCACAGTAGATAGCTGAAGTTGAAGATATAACATATTGTAAAAATGGAGTCAATGGGTGAAAGGGAAATGTACCAGGAGTAAGAGAAAGGAGAGGTAGAATAGACTAAGTTATTTCATGTAGTTTATGCAATGGTACAGAAGGGGGGAAGGTGAGGGGTCATGAGGGAACCTTCCTTCTCATCAGAAATGTCTCAGAGGAGAAGCAGTATACACACTCAATAGGGTATAGACATCTTGAAGAAAAAGGAGAGAAGGGGGATGAAGGAGGGAGAGGGGATGATGGTGATAGAGGAGAAGGTAGATCATAGGAGAGGAAAGTCAGATATAGCACCTTTTCTTCTTTACTTTTTACAAGGTGCTGGGATGGGGTGGTCTATCCAGTAGTACGGGGCTGGGTGGTTGTTGGGTCTCTGGGGTGGGATGTGTGCTTGGGGCCTCTTTGAGCCCAGGGCTGGTTCTCTGTCCACTGCACCACTCTACTGCCCCACAGCACATTTTTGAAGAGGGACAGAGTGAAAGTAGAGAGAAAGTACAAAAATGGTAGTTGGGAGGAAAGGATGGAGGGAATTACAAACAGCAACACAACTGTGGAAAAATATGGAAATTACTATAATGGACTTATGGTAAAGAAAATGATCCCCCTGACATAGAGCTGATGATATCAGAACAGACTGAAACACATTTTTTTTGCTTTCTTTTACTTCTCATGAAGTTTTTTATTTTTGTGGGAGTGGGGATATTATGTTTACTCTTAAAGAAGAATATTTTAGGAATATGTAGATAAATTAAAGAAAAAAGAGTAACTTTTTTCAACATGGGTTTTGGTGCTATGGGAGATTGCAATAATTGAAAACTCATTAAAATTTATAAAATAAGTTTTCTAAATCTTCCATAAGTATTCATTCTTTTTGAACATGCTCACTGTCTATCTTCAGGGTCTAATATTTATGTACTCAGAAATTCATCAGATGAAATGACTATCCAGTTCTATGCCATAGGACATATGCATTGTTCATAAACATTTCTTCCTGTATAGATTGTATGCCAAGTTCTTTGTGTGTTATGGGGGTTTGATTCAATAAATATATGACCTCTATGAACAGAAGGAAGTAGTCTAAATTATTCATAAGCAAATTCTCTTACATTTGTCTAATGTGCAGATTGTTCACTTTGATAATGGTGACTCTCTTAGCCTACTTACTTATTTTGCACCTTAATTAACAAATAGAGCATCATATCACACATGTACTGGATTCAACTTCATTCATTGACAAAAGAGAGTGACATAATCCCTCTTAACTTCTTACAGCTTCAGATAAATTTTAAGATATATAAATTACATCACACTTACCATTCTTTATTGAATGAGAGAAATTTCTCACCCAAAATTCCCCAAAACAAGTTAAATCAGAAATCCAGATACTTCAAAACCAAAGAGAGCTTTTGTCTTCCAGAATGGGATCATTGTGGATGAACAAAGACTGCAAAAAAAGAAGTCAAAAAGAAAGTGATTCATCCATTTTCAAAGTAGGATGGGTATGATGTAAAAGAACCAATTTTGTCCAACATTCAAAGTACTGGCAAGACCCGTGTTACAAGGACTCAAGGAACAAAAATTGTTGCTGATGGTTTCAAAGGTCAAGGTTTTGAAGGGTGCCTTGCTGATTAGAAGGATGATGAGATTGCTCTTTGTAAATTCAATTTAATTATTGAAATCTTTCAGGGTAAAAATTATTTGATGAATTCCCACAGGATGTATCTTACCTGGGAAAAGTCTGAACTAGAAATATTAGATGAAGGCAGATTTAACCTTGCTTTATGGGGGAAATTAAAAACACAAGACTACTTCACAAGTGCCTCCATACTATAGTGGTGGTATTTATAGGTACATAAACACATCTACAAACATACACAGTTTTATATATGCCTGCACACATATATTTACATGAAAATATCTAAATATACTTATATGCATTCATTTTGGGTATTTAAATATTCTCATTAACATTTAGAAAAATAAATTTTATATGTGCATGCACTTGTGTGTGTATGAGTCTTAAATTTCATCAGATCTTCCATTTGAAAGTTCTTCTGCTGTTTTTTTTAGGTTTTTTTTTTGGCAAGGCAATTGGGTTAAGTGGATTGCCCAAGGCCACACAGCTAGGCAACTATTAAGTGTCTGAGGTCGTCTTTGAACTCAGGTACTCCTGACTCCATGGCCAGTGCTCTATTCACTGCATCACCTAGCCGTCCCCTCTTCTGCTGCTTTTATTCAATATTTATTTTGACTTCTGGTCAAGATGATGAGAAAGTCAGGCACTGTGCTATGATATCCTGGTTTTCTCTCAGAACTAATGTGAAATGAGCCTCTTAACAGAATTCAAATCCACAAAATCCAGCGAAGAACAAAGGAGAAGAACATGTACCAACAGGGTCTGTCTTAGGGGAATATTGATGAGCTTAGGGCAGATAGCACAGAGCCAGCATGGGGCAGTGGGGTGAGATCTGGATTAACTTCAGAATGTTTGTGGAAGCTTTTGACTTTGTAATGAGGCAGGAGAGCTCCAGCAACAAAGGAGGGTTCCAGTGCAGCAGGCAGGAGAGCTCCAAAGCAGCTGACATCAATCTGGTCAGCTTCACAGGCATGGAAGACCAAGTCCACATCCCCATATTTTCTTCAGAGTCCCTGTGATTCCATTTGAGATCCATACCCCATCCCTGTGAAAGAGAAGGACTCTTCCCAGCACAAACAATAACAACCTTCCCCCCCTCCCCCTCACAGACTCTGGTGTGAGCAGCATATCTCTCTCAGTACTGAGTGAATATAAGATTAACTACATAGCCTGAGGGTCCAGCCCACATTGCTCAAGGGTAATTCAGACACTGTTGCTCACCACACCCCACCCCCAGACCTAGTGAGTGGGCAACAAATCAAGGTTATATACACTCCAGAGAAAACCTCTAGCACCCCCAGTGGCCGGCCAACTTGGATTTAAAAATCCCAGTCAGCAAAGCCTCTATAATTTTCAAAACCAAAGGTCTGTGAACCAGCCCCTCCCCCCCAACACAAGATCTTAGGAAAATGAGGAAAGGCCAGTAGAATGGGGTCCATTGAAAACTACCTTGGTGAAAAAGACCCTAACTCAGAGAGAGAGGTAGAACTGAGAAGCATATGAATTGGTCTCCAGCCCAGAAATACTTCTTAGAAGAGATGAGGAAGGAGTTTAAAAACCAATTGGAAAAATTGGGAGAAGAAACCCATGAGAAAATTAATACGTTCCCAGAAAAAATTAACATCCCTCAACAAGAAAATAATACTCTTAAAGCCATAGCTGGACAAACAGGAAACTCCTTCAAAAGAGAATTAACCAATTGGAAAAGGTGTTGCAAAAGGTAAATGAAGAAAACTCTTCTCTAAAAAAAAGAATGGTATCTGTGGAAACTAATGACTTATGAGATAACAAAAATTTGTTTAACAAAATCAAAAAAGTATAAAAAATAGAAGACATCATAAAATACTTAATCATCAAAAGCGCTGACCTAGAGAATAGATCGAGGAAAGACAACTTAAGAATCATTGGGCTTCCTGAATACATTGAAGATTTTAAAAAAACCTGGACTCAATATTTCAAGACCTTTTGAAGGGAAATTTCCCTGATATCATGGAAGGGCAAAATAGCTATTGAAAGAATACATCAATCCTCTCTGGAAAGGAATCCCAAAGTTAAAACACCAAGGAATATTGTGGACAAATTTCAGGACTATCAGAAAAAAGAAAATCCTGCAAGCAATCAGAAAGAAACAATTTAGATACCAAGGAACCACAGTAAGGATTACACAGTACCTGGCTACATCAACATTAAGAATTGAAGGAGGGGCTTCTAGGTGATGCAGTGGATAAAGCACCCATCCTATAGTCAGGAGTACATGGGTTCAAATCCAGTCTCAGATACTTAATAATTACCTAACTGTGTGGCCTTGGGAAAGCCACTTAACCCTATTTGGCTTGCAAAAACCCGCAAAACAAAAAGAATTGAGGGGCCTGGAAAATGATATTTTACGGAGCAAGGGAGCTTGGAATGCAGCCAAGAATTCACTATATTGCAAAACAGCCTTCACTTCCAGGGTAAATGATAGAAATTTAATGAAATAGGAGAAATACAACTTTTCCTGATGAAAGAACCAGAGCTAAATAGAAAATTTGGATTTCAAACAGGAGACTCAAGTGTTACATGAAAAGGTAAAGAAGGGAAAAGAAAAAAATGTTATTCAATAAGATGAAACTGGCTAAGTCCCCACCTGGGAGAAAGATTCTGATATCTCTTGAGCATTGTAACTATTAAAGAGAATATACTTAGGCAGAAGTAATGGACACTCATAACTTGTCTGGGACTCAGAATGATTTTAAAACTATATCTCCCTAAAAAGGAGGTACAGTAAAGTGATGGGAGGATGGAGGAGTGTGGATGGGGTAAATCACATTACATGAAGAGGTACAAAGGACCTATTGCCATAGATCAGAGAAAGGGAGGAGGTGAAAACCACCTAAATCTTTTTCTCATCAGATTTGGCTCGAAGAAGGATTAACATAAACACATTCAGTTAAGTAAAGAAACTTATTAACCTTTCGAATATTAAAAGAGGAAAGGGGGAGGGGGAGGAAAAGAAGACCTAACAGAAGGAAGGGGAGGAAGCAGGATCAAAGGGAAAGGGGGGAGGTGGTATTCAGAAGTAAATTCTGGGGTTTATAGATAAAGTTAAAAAAGGAGAAAAATATATACAGAGAGAACTCTCGCATAAAATGTAAGCGAATAGCAGAGTGGATTAAAAACCAGAACCCTACAATATGCTGCTTACAAGAAAATCATTTGAAACAGAGAGATACATAAAAAGTAAAGGTAGAAGATTGAGGGGTGGCTAGGTGGCACAGTGGATAAAGCACTCGCCCTGGAGTCAGGAGTACTTGGGTTCAAATTTGGTCTCAGACACTTAATAATTACCTAGCTGTGTGGCCTTGGGCAAGCCACTTAAACCAATTTGCTTTGCAAAAAACAAGAAAAAAAGGTAGAAGATTAAAGTCGAATATATTTTGCTTCAGATGTAGAGAAA
Source organism: Macrotis lagotis (assembly GCF_037893015.1). NCBI lineage: Eukaryota > Metazoa > Chordata > Mammalia > Peramelemorphia > Peramelidae > Macrotis > Macrotis lagotis. The sequence continues at coordinate 75,204,313 of NC_133665.1, forward strand.
AAGGCAGGGATAGCAGACTTTATCTCAGACAAAGTAGCTGCTAAAATAGATATCATTAAAAAGAGATAAGGTAGGAAACTACATCTTGCTTTTTATTTACTCACTTGAGTGCAAGTTGTATCCCTCTATGAGAAGGTGAACATTGGTCTAATGATAGCTGTGGGTCTGTATGCAAATCTCTCTAAAGAATCAGGTGCTGTGGATTCCCTTCTGGCAGAGCCCTCTCTCAGTGTAATTGTAGTAGGGGTCCTCATGTTCACAATAATCTTTATTGATTGTAGTGGTGCCCAAAGGGATATCCCTTTGTTGTTGAAAATGTTTGCTGTGATGATGCTACTATTCTCCCTGCTCCAGATAATGGCTGTGGGAATGTCCTTTTTCTTCTCTGGCCCTGTGAAGGATAAGGCTGCATTTCTCATGGGAAAAGCCATAGCTAGAGACTGGGATGACCTGGATATACAAAATCTCATTGACTACATACAGAAGAAGTTTGAGTGCTGTGGGGTGCATTCCTACAAAGACTGGTCCCCAAAATACCTATTTTGAATGCAGCAGCTCCAATCCAAATCTGGAACAATTTGCAGTCTCATGTTGTGTCACAGAGGAATAATGGAATGTTCTTATCTCCACGTGTGGATATGGGACTCAGAATCTAAAAGCCTGGAAGGCAGAAAGCTTGATCCACATAGGAGGCTGTTTAGAGACTTGGGGACAGAGTACCCTATATCTGATGGCTGGATAGGCCTTGGGCCCTTTGGCAATGGAGATTGTTGTCTTCTCTTTGGTTATGACACTAATTTACCAAATCAGCTTTATAATACAGCAAAGAACCAACACAAAGAGAGATTCCTAAGAAGAGAATTGGTCTAGAAAGAGGAAAACTTTTGCTCACTTCAGATGACAAAGAACTTGAGAGATTAGCCCATCAAAGAGAAACTCTTCAGCTCAAGTTATCCCAGAGGGAAAACTGAGGAACCTGGTAGCTAGAACTATTGCCCATGAATGAATCACCCACATCTGGAATACAGCCAGTCTTCATTCATACTGAGGAGAAAGAATTTGAAACAGAAAACCTGGGTTTGTGTCTTGGGTCTGCTACCAACTTACAAATCATGTACTCTCTCTGGGCCTCAGGTTTTTTTTTTAATAAAATTCAATTTTATTTCATTTTCCATTCCCCATTTCCAGCCTCCTACTTGAAGAAGGCAAGAAAAACAAAACCATTACAAAACCATAGTCAAGCAAAACAAATTTTGATGTTATGGGTCTCAGTTTGTGTTGGATGAGGTCTCTGTAAAATCTTTTTTTAGCTCTAATGGTCAATATTCTGTTTCTATAAATCCTTTCTGTTTTCACATTTTATAATTTATTGTTCAAAGATCCTTTCTGTACTAACATTTTGTATTTTATGTTTAGGCCCCTCTCAGTTCTGACTTCCCTTCTGGCTCTGACATTATAGGAATCTATTAGTTTTTTTTTTTTCTTTTTGGTCTTGGACCTATGATTTCCCTGGTATAGGAAACTCCTCTACCCATACAGAACAGTAACTCCCCTTCAACTCCAAGCCTTAAGAGAGTTGTCTGAAGTTTAGTATTTTTGCCTAGGGTCCCACTGCCAGTATATATATCAAGGGTGAGGCTACAACCGAGGTCTTCCTGATTCCAAGACTGGGTTTCTCTATTTCCCACACTGTAAATACTTCTCCTGACTCTATATACCAAAGAAAGGAATTGTTTTTGTGATATTTCTGATATTTCTGCTGTTGTCCAGAACACTAGACTTTCAAATGCAGAATAGTTTCTATGAAGGTGAGTTATAGTGGATCTTGCGTCCAAGAGGACGAAGAATTTTGTGAAGAGGTAATGCTACAGGCTTAGACATTCTGTTTCTGTTCCCCTGGTTAAATATTTAGGAGATAAAAATCAGAAGTGACAGAAATAATGAAGTCTGGCAATAAACAGGAATATTGTGGGTGAAAAAAAGAAACTATATCCACTTAAAAGGTACCATAGACAATGAAACAATTTCAATACTAAATATGTTTGCACAAAGTGGTATAGCATCCAAACTTTTGGAGAAGAAGCTGAATGAGCTAGAGGAAGACATAGACAAAAAAATCCTATTGGTGGGAGATCTCAGCTTCTCTCTTTCATATTTAGATAAATCAAACTATAAAAAAAACAAGAAAGAAGTTAAAGACATAAAAAAGAATTATAAAAACCTAGTCATGATAAACCTTTGGAGAAGATTGAATGGGGATAGAAAAGAATATACTTTTTTCAGTAAATCACACTTACACAAAAATTGACCATGTATTATGACATAAAAACCTTATAATCAAATGCAGAAAAGCAGAAATGTTGAATACTTCCTTCTCATATAATAATGAAATAAAAATCATGTGCAACAAAGGTACATGGAAAGACAGATCTAAAAGTAATTGGAAATTAAACAACCTCATTTTAAAGAATGAGTGGATCAAACAACAAATTAAAGAGAGAACTAATGATTTCATCCTTGATAATGACAATAATGAGACAGCATACCAAAGCAGAGGAAGATGAAATCAATGAGCTAAGCATGCAACTAAAAAAAACAAAGAAAGTACAAATCAAAACCCCTCAATCACATACCATTAATAAAATTGAAAGCAAGAAAACTATTGAAATAATTAATAAAACCAAGAATTGGTTTTATGAAAAAAAACTAATAAAATGGATAAACCTTTGTATAATTTGATTTAAAAAGAAGAAAATTAAATTGCTAGTATCATAAATAAAAAAGGTGAATTCACCACCAATGAGGAGGGAACTAAAGTAATAAATCAGGATTATGTTGCCCAACTTGATGCCAATAAATTTGATAATCTAAGTGAAATGGATATTTATGACCAAGGTTAAGTGAAGAGGAATTTAAATACCTAAATAACCCTATCCAGAAAAATAAATTCAACAAGTGATCATTGAACTCCCTCAGAAAATTTCTCCAGAGCTAGATGGATTCACAAGTGAATTCTGTAAAGCATTAGAGGAATAATTGGCTCTAATTCTTTATAAAATTTTTGAAAATTTAGGTGAATATGGAAGACTGCCTAAATCCTTCTATGACTCCATTATACTGCAAATACCTAGACCAGGAAGAGTTAAAACAGAGAAAGAAAATTATAGAACAATTTCCCTAAAGAATATGGATGCAGAAATTTTAAATAAAATCTTAGTAAAATGATTACAAGTTATAATTAGGATAATATACTGTGACAAAGCAGGATTTATCCCAGGAATGCAGGGTTGGTTGAACATTAGGAAAACTGTTAGTATAATTGAATGTATAAATAATAAACCTAACAAATCATATGATTATAACAATAGAGGCTTAAAAAGCCTTGGATAAAATACAACAACCATTCCTACTAAAAATACTAGAGAGCGTGGGAATAAATAGTTTGTTCCTTAGAATGATTAGCAATATCTATCTAAAACCATCAATAATCATTTTATGCAATGGCGATAAGCTAGAGGCATTTCCAATAAGATCAGGGGTGAAACAAGGATGCCCATTATCACAACTACTATTCACTATTTATTGTATTAGGGATGTTAACTTCAGCAATAAGGGAAGAAAAAGAAGTTGAAGGCATTAGATTTGGGAAGGAAGAAACAAAACTTTCACTCTTTGAAGATGACATGATGAATACACCTAGAGAATCCGAAAAATTCATCTAAAAAACTACCAAAAAAATAAGCAACTTTAGCAGTGGCAGGATATAAAATAAAACCTCATCAATCATCAGCATAATAACAAAATACAGCAGCAAGAGCTAGAAAGAGAAATTCCATTTAAAATAACTTCAGACAATATAAAATACTTTGGAGTCTACCTGCCAACGCAGACTCAGGAACTTTGTGAAAACAATTGCAAAATACTTCTCACACAAATAAAATCAGATTTAAATAACTGGGCAGATATCAACTGCTCATGGATAAGCTGGGCTAATATAATAAAAATGACAATTCTACCTAAATCAATCTACTTATTTAGTGTCTTAGCAATCAAAGTTCCAAAATATTTCTTTAGTGAGCTAGAAGAAATTGTAACCAAATTCATATGGAGAAACAAAAAGCCAAGGATATCCAGAGGTTGAATGACAAAAAGGTGTAGAAGAAGGTGCCTTAGCCTTACCAGATCTAAAATTATACTTTTAAAGCATCAGTCATCAAAATTGTCTCGTACTGCCTAAGAAATAGAGTAGTGGATCAATGGAATAGACTAGGTGCAAAAGAGAGAGAGCAGGAAACAATTATAGTAATTTGTTGTTTGATAAACTGAAAGGGTATACCTTCTGGGATAAGACCTCTCTCTTTGATAAAAGTTGTTGCAAAAATTGGAAGTTAGTATGTCAGTACTTGGATTAGATCAACATCTCACACCCTATACCAAGATAAGATCAAAATGGGTACAGGATTAAGACATAAAAGACAATATTATAAGCAAACTAGGAGATCAAGGAATAGTTTACTTGTCAGATCTATGGAAATGGAAGCAGTTTATGACCAAAGAATAGATGGAAAACATTATTAAAAACAAATCAGATAATTTTGATTACATTACATTAAAAAGCTTTTGCACAAACAGTAACCAAAATCAAAAGAAATGTAGTAAATTAGGAAATGATTTTTGCAACCAGTAGCTCAAACAAAAGATTCATTTTAAAAATATAAAGAGAATTGAGTCAAATTTATAAAAACAAACTATCCTTTCCTCAAATGACAAAGTCAAAGGATATGAAAGGGAATTTACAGATGAAGAAACCAAAGCAATCCATACATATGATATATTGCACTAAATCTTTACTAATTAGAGAAATGCAAATTAAAGCAGCTCTGCACTACCATCTCACACCTATCAGGTTGACCAATATGACCAGAATGGTCTATCTTCAATTTTGGAAGGGTTGTGGGAAATCTGGGTACTAAATATGTGTGCACCCTTTGATCTAGCAGTAATATTACTGGGTCTATACCCTGAAGAGATCTTGCAAAAGGGTAAAAACATCACTTATACAAAAATATTCATAGCAGTCCTATTTGTGGTAGCAAAGAATTGGAAATCAAGTTAATGTCTGTCAATTGGGGAATGGCTGAACAAATTGTGGTATATGTATGTTATGGTACTATATTGTTCTATTAGAAACCAGTAGGGATGGGAATTCAGAGAAGCCTGGAAAGACTTCCATGAACTGATGATGAGCTAGATGAGCAGAGCCAGAAGAACATTGTACACCCTAATGGCAACAAGGGGGCGCTGATCAATCTTATTGGACTTGCTCATTTCATCAGTTCAATAAGTCAGGGACAATCTTAGAGTGCCTGTGATGGAGAATACCATCTCTACTCAGGAAAGAACTGTGGAGTTTAAACAAAGAGCAAAGTCTACTACCTTCACTTTTTTATTTCTTAAGTCCTACATGATTTTGCTATCTCTAATATTTTACTTTTTCCTCAAGGATATGATTTCTCTCCCCCACACTTTCAATTTTGATCAATGTATCACTTGGAAACAATGTAAATATTACCAGACAGCCTTCTGTGGGGGGATGGGGGAGGGTACAGATGATGAAGGAAAGATTGTAAAATTCAAAAATTTACAGAAAAAGATGGGTAAAAACTACTATTGTATATAATTGGAAAGCAAATAAAATATTAATTTAAAAATATTTATTTTGCTGTCAATCTTTCTTAAACACACACACATATACAGAAGCAGAAACTATTTTTCTATTATACACTAGACAGAAGTTTTCTTAGATGAACTGGTCATCAATTTGATAAATAAAACACGGGGCCAATACCCCTGACTTACATCTCTTTTTCACTTTAAATATGTGGTCTCAAGATGATTTCAAACATCCTCTCCATTGTGGGTATGTGTATTTGTATAGATTATTATTTCATTGTTATGAGAAGTTTCATGATTTTAGAAGTCCCTCCATTGAGGCAAATTGAAAATTTAAGTATAATTTATAATCTTGTAAGTTTGCCTTAGGATCTGAGAGATTTAGTATTATGTAGGACCACAGATAAAGCATGGGCAGGGAATACATCTATTTCCTTCATTTTTCCTATGAGTAAATTGAGACCTAGGAAAATCATGACATACTAAAACTCACAACATTGGAAGTCTTGGGGACCCTCTGACTCCAGAATCAGTGTTACTGAAAATAAACTCTCTTTGAAAATAGTTACTCTCTCACTATTTTATTTATAATCCTACTACATAGTCCTAAACATAGTAAGTATTTAATCAATACCTTCCATTTGCAATTCTTGCTATGATCACATGTTAATATGTATGTATCAAAATTAAAATCTGAAACCAAGAATTCTTTTTATATTAATGGTGTTTTTGAATTTCCAATTAAATGTAAACATAATTTTCAATATTCATTTTAATAAAATTTTGAGTTGCATATATTTTCCTTCCTCCCTCCCTTCTTTTTTTGTTTTTTGGGTTTTTTTGCTAGGCAGTGGGGTTCAGCTGCTTGCCCAAGGCCACACAGCTAGGTAATTATTAAGTGTCTGAGGCTGGATTTGAACTCAGCTACTCCTGACTTCAGGGCTGGTGCTCTATCCACTGCATGACCTAGCCACCCCCCCCCACTCCCCCCCTTATTAAGACAGAAAGCAATCTGATAGAGATTCATGCAGGTTCTATCCTGTTAAGCATATTATATGTATTAGTCCTTTTATGAAAAAAAATCAGAACAAAAAAAGGAAAAAACAAAAGAAAAAACAAGAAACAAAATAGTGAAAATAGTATGGTTTGATCTGCATTCAGACACCATAGTTTTTTCTCTACATGCAGAAGACATTTTCTATGCCAAGTTTTTTAGAACTGCTTTTGGTCATTTTTTTTGCTCAGAAGAGGTAATTCTATGATAGCTGATCATCACTTAGTGTTGCTCTTACTATGTACAATGTTCTCCTGGTTCTATTCACTTCAGTCATCATCAGTTAATATGCTGCCAAGTTTTTCTGATATCTACCTGTTCATCACTTCTTATGGTGCAAGAGTATTCCATTGCATTCATATACCATAACTTGTTTAACTATTCTCCAAATGATGAAAATCCCTATAATTCCCATTTCTTTGCCTTTAAAAAAGAGCTGTTAAAATATTTTGTATGTGTTAACACTTTACCCCTTTTTATGATTGCTTTGGGATACAGGCATAGCAGTGGTATTGCTAGATCAAAAGGTATGCATAGTTATTATACAGTCCTTTCAGCATTGTTCTAAATTACTCTCCAGAATGGTTGGATCAGTTCACAACTTTTCCAGATGAAATCAAGTATTCTTGGCACCAAGACAAGCTGTCAATTTACTGTACATAGTGCCTGACTCTAGAAGAACAAATCTATGATTCCAAATTACTTTTACTATGACAATGATACCATTTGAGCAAAATGATATTGCCACTAAATTTTTATCTTCCCATATTTCATACTTTAAATGACAGAAAATAGAAGAAAATATTTATAAAATAAAAAATATAAAGGTTTACATAGGAGACACCTAAAAACTGCACACTTTCCTTTTTGTATTTGTTTTTCTGTTGTCTCCTGGTTCCCCTCCAAGGTCTTTTCTATTAGTAAAATGATTTTCATTTTAACTATGGGCTATTGTGAATGTGCAAAACACTGTTGGATTGTATTACTGAGAGTATGGAGGAGATTTAAAACAAGGTCGTTGGACAAGATGACTTCTAAGCTCCCATTTGCTTTTAAGACAATGATGCTATTGATCCAGATAAAAGAATATGATGACCTAAATTCATGGAATGATGATGCAAATGAAAAAATAAAAAGAGAAATTAATTAGATAAAAATTAGATAAAATGTGATGAATTTTATTATGGGAGGAGAGGAAACTGTATTTTTTTTCAAGGTTTTTTTTTTGTTTTTTTTTTTTTTTTTCAAGGCAATGGGGTTATGTGACTTTCCCAGAGTCACACAGCTAGGTAATTATTAATGTCTGAGTTCAAATTTGAACTCAGGTCCTCCTGACTCCGGGACTGATGTTCTATCCATTGCTCCAACTAGTCAACTCTTTTTCAAGGTTTTGAAGCACTAGTATTTTAGAAATAATTTGGTTAGATTTAGGAGGGGCAAACTGGGAGCAGGGACAAGAATCTGTAGAAAACCATATTTGTGTTAGATTTAATAAAGTATACCATAAACATCTCTTTTTTAAGTATGAGATTACCACAAAAAGTAGGTGGTCCAGGGCAGCTAGCTGGTGCACTGGATAGAGCAATGGCGCTGGAGTCAGGAGTACCTGAGCTCAAGTCTGGCCTCAGACACTTAATGATTACCTGGCTGTGTGGCCTGGGGCAAGCCACTTAACCCCATTGCCTTGCAAAAACTAAAAAGAAAAAGTGGGTGCTCCCCAGTAATTAAAGTGATAGAGACTATCTATTATGTTTTTAACCTCAACCCTCCTTTTTGAAACCACCATCACCAGAACAGGATGATCTACTATGCAAATGGAAAAGATTTATTTTTTTAACATAGAAAAAATATGAGGTGAGGGAAGAAACACTAGGGCAAAAGGTTAAGTGTAAAAGAGAGAGAGGCAGACAGACAGACAGAGATAGAGACATGGAAAGAAAGAGAGATGAGTCAAAGTTGATTTTTTTTCTGTCTTTTGATCTTAAATATCATGACATCAGGGAGATGATACCATGAATGATATTCGAGTTAGTTGCATTTAAGAGATAGGATATTGTGCAAAGTCACTAGACTCACTCCCTCCTCTGTCACCATCTGCATCTAGTGACCAGCTTTGCATCAAACCAACTGGTGATGATCCTGAATGCATTGGGAGACCTTGGCTTCTTAAAGGTAGGTCTTTTTCATGTCACAGTGTGAGGCAATGTCCATTCAGGAATTAAGGTTATATAAGAGATGAGGCAAAGAGGCCAAAAATAACTACTTCCAAAAATGAAGAAGAAGAGGAAGAATGTTGGGAGGGTAAGATCCTCAGGATACCTCTGTGAATAAGGTAGGTGAAAAAGAAAAAAAGCAAGGAGCCTCTTTTGCCTAGTCAAAAATAATCAATTTGAGAGGGAAAACCCTTTACCTTTGAGTAGAGAACCCACAGGAATGAGAATAGAAGAAAAGAACAATGGAAGGAAAAAAGAAACAAAGAAACTGTGTAGTCTTTGCTAGCAGTAGGACTGCTCCTAACTTTGATAAAGATAGAAACAGATACTGAGGAAGACAGAGACAGAAAGAGATATTGAGAGAGAGAGAGAGAGAGAGAGAGAGAGAGAGAGAGAGAGAGAGAAGATTCCTTCTAACTGATTTGACTTAGTCCAAAGTAGTGAAAATTTGATTGCTTCTCCTCTCTTTAACAAATCTTTCCAAGGCCTAGAATTAAAAGAATTCATCCTCTGAGCTATTTGTCTTGCTAACACTTAATTAAATTAATCCAAACTCTGGAGTCCTATTCTCAGCTTCTATTCCCAGCCTGCAAGGTAAAGTGGAAATGTGCCAATTGTGAGGTTGATTTAATTAAAGTAGATAGTGAAACCATATAGGTTGGCAGAAAAATAACTAAATGATCTACACCTACTTGTCTATGTTGACCAAATTCAGGGGGTAATTGTCTAAACTCTCCATTCACTTTGAACCATAGATTTCCAACTAGGTCATTACCATAAAAAGCCAATAGTACCAGATTACTAAATAAGGGAATCATACTTCCTCTGCTGGAAAGCTAACAAAGCAATGGACTAAAATTAATATAAATTGAAGATTCATAAGAAGAAATTTATAAGCAGAATATAGGAAAAACATTTTTACTTAAATTTCTTAAACTATCTCCTTTGATGGATTTTGGCTCATCAGATTACTCCTTTGTTTCAGTTTCTCCATCTGTAATTAAGGGCAAAAATAATACTTAGTGAAGAAATTTGAAATAATTTATTAGTTAATTTTACCTGAATGTAATAAAGATGAAAATCGCAACATATATGTTAAGCATACTGGAGAATAGAAACTTCTTAACTCAGAGTACTTTATAAACTACCCATTTAATAAACAAGAAAATCCTTGTTAAATTTACTTTTTAACTTACACACATACAGACACACACACACACACACACACACACACACACACAGAGAGAGAGAGAGAGAGAGAGAGAGAGAGAGAGAGAGAGAGAGAGACAAATAATAGTAACAGGGAAAACATACTTTCCTGATAGCCCTCCTCTACCCACACTCTCACCATGAACTAAAAAGCATAAATTTTAGTTTTACTGCTGAGGGACAACCCAATTAAAGAAAACTAATCAGAAAATAAAAAAAACCTAAAAAATGCTACTTCCTTTAAAAAAATACATACAATTATTAAAGACAGATATTGTCATATTAAGGATATAACACTATGAGAGAGTCCTGATTCAAAAATGTAGCCCCCAATTTTTTTTTTCAAATTTTATTCACCCTTCACAGAAGAGAATTAGGATAGTAACAAGCAGTAAGTCTTGATATTGGTAAAACCCATGTTTAAAGTTTACCTCATGTAATTACTAGCTCTATGATTCTGAAAAAGTCAATTAGCTCTTTGGGTTCCAGTTTCCTCATCAGTCCTATGAGAAAGCCAGACCTGATGGCTTCTTTGGTCCTTTCCAGTTGTTAATCCATTATCCATTAAATTCAGCATCTGAAATATTTTAGCCATGCCACTTTTGACAAGTCACAATTTCCCAGTTCCCTAAACAATTCTCTAAGATTACAAATTTCACAGAATAGTTTCTACCCCTGAGAATCTATATCTGCATGGTATACCTTAAATTCTAAACAAACTAGATTACAAGTTATATACTATACAAAATTTTCAGTTCCTGTACCTTTGTGTTACCTAATACTATTTTCTATACTAGGAATACCTTCACTCCATCTTAAATCTCATACCTTTGCATTTGCCTCATCCTCAAGGCTCAGAATAATTGTAATCTTGACAATTAAGGCTTCTTTCTTCTGACTTGAACCATAAATGTTCCTTACCATATCAGATCATAGAAAGGTACTTTTCATAGGTATTTCTTAGCTTCTATTTAATTATCAAGTTAATAGCATCATGTCACTAGGAAATTATCAGTCAAGTAGAGCATCAACAACACCATTTCAAGGGTGATAGTATTAAGTATTCATGGTCAGACAACAAATGGATGAAATGGCTCTGAGGTGCCTTTGAGCTATGAAATTTTGTACACCAATCACAGTTATTGGTGTAAATTATTGAACTGTGATTTTATTTAAACTTTATAGCACTCTTGAAACTTATACCTCTATGCATACAACAGGTACTGAAAATATTGAACTAATTCATAATTTTATATTTAATCTTTTGTTAATTTTTTATATTTTAGTTCTTAGAAAATTATAGGAAATACTTCAAATTTAATGTGATGGAATTTTATTATACATTTACCTGACTTCAAATCATGATTATCATTGCAATCATAATCAAATAGTGCAGCCTAGCCTCACTCTATTATCAAAGATGGGTAATTAAATATATATTGAGATGTTAAAAATATACAAAATATAATAAATGCATATTAATAAATATATACCTACATTCATACTTACATTAATATATATTTGCCATATAGTATATTGGTAAAAATTTGGACAATAATATTTAAAATATAAAAATTTATCATTTAAATTAAAAACAAAATAAATCAATAATATGTCATTTAAAATTTAATTTAATATTGAATATTTTAAAAAAGAATTAAGTAATTTTGTTTTTGTAATCAACCCATGTAGATTTTCAATGCCCCCCCAGAGTCCTCCTCCTAGTTTCAATATGGATTTTCAAAACTACTACCAGCATGGTGGTTCTAGAATGTTATACCATGTTCAAAAGACTTATGATAGCCTGTGGATATTTTCAAAGTATCAACAAAACTAAATATCATAAAGTACATAATCAGAAGACTGGTGACTAAGGGAGTGCATTTTTTGACCATAAATTCTTGAAATATGAAAAAATAAAAATGACCATCAGTATTTTTTGCTTCTGCAATTACAGTACCAGAATAGCAGAAAACAATCATGAGAATAGTATAATTACATAATTTTTGTAAATTTTATAACATTTTCTTTTGACTTAGTGCTCTGAATGCGATATTTTCTTGTGACCAATATCGAAATATATTTAATAGAAGAAGATGGAAAATGAAGTTGATGCTAAATGAAAGACTAGTCTAAGATTTTCTTGAGAAGGTAAGAAAAAGATTTGGGGGGCCTGATGTTTTAGTAAGTTAAAAATCTTTACCACTCATTTCATATGATAATCTTTATCCTAAACAATATCAAAACATCTCTATCTTGAAGATAAAGTCCTAGATGTACAATCATCTTTTTTTTCTATTCTACTATATTATGGAAATTATTTTATATCCTAAATTACAAATATGATTTGTAAAAGATAAATTATTCATCCTTAATCATTTCCCTATATAATCTTGAACCTTCTGTTATAAGAAAGAAAATGACAAAGATCATCATCAACAACAATAGTAAAAAGCAACAAGAAATCTCCTTTGACAAGAACCAGTAAGACAAGACAAAATTTGTAAGGTATAGGGCCTCCACAACCTGAGCTTTCATACATAGGACTCTAAATAGGTAAGAAAAATTTCATGCACAGGCCTCTTAGAATGATAGATGGAAGGAACCTCAGAGGAAATGTAGTTCATTTCCCTTTCTATAGAAGATGACACTGAGCCCCAGAGAAATCAAAGTTGCCCATGGGCACATGAGTAAGTTATTATCACTTCAAATATTTTTATTCAGGGCTTCTGTTTTCAGATTTTTTTTTGAGTTATCATGATTCAAGGATTCCTATTTCTTACCTTTAGTACTAATATTATTTTCTTTTGAAATTTTAGGAACTTTTTGCTTGCAAGTTGGGAATGAATGGCAGTAAACTAAAGTATCCAGACATATGTTATAATCCAATATTTTTTAAGACCTTTTGTTATGATGTGTTCTATAAATCAAGATCTCATTTGGTGGTGTTTACTATGACAATCTATTGAAGCATATATTATCTATATTTTTATTACCTTTGTCTAGAAAGCTCCTTTTCAGTACTAAGACAGTCTGCAGACCTAGTGAGTAGAGTACTGGGGTTCATTGTGCTGACAGAATGAGCTAAAAAATAGCTTCTCAGGAATGGTGTACTGAAATGAATTCAGAGACATAGAAAGCACTGTGACTTGGGGGATACCAAAATATTCTAATGAGGGGGCATGCTAGAAAATACTTTGTAGTCTGTTTTGAGTCTCTATGCAGGCAGACAGTACTATGTAAAATGCTCACTAGAGAAGACAATGCAAATGCTTCCTTGTGTGATTTTTTTCTATAGAAATGGAATTTTCCCAGTTCCCTAGAGACATGCCTACACAATGGAGCATGTGGAAAACTGCATTTTTAAAAGAGTGGAAACGACTTCAGACAATGAATTCTTGAAGAGAGGCTGCTCAATTTCCTAGAGAAACCAAGTAAAATTATTAAAGTAGAAAACTGTCTCTCTAGCGCCAAATAGCATCTTGTCTCCAGAAATATGGGTATGGACTGTGGAATAGAAATTGCAACAGTCTCTGAGTGAGTCTGCTAGAAGAGTTTCTATTTATTTTCAGGTGGTGCTGATGCTCTTGCATGAGAAAAGAACTTACAGATTCATGATATTTAGGTGGTAAAAGAGGCAAAAAGTAGATAGGTATTAGATAAAACAAAAATGAAGATACGGATTGAACAGTCACTGTTAATGAGGGGGGGTAGGTTTAATATGGAAATTTCATCTATAATATTTTGTGTACTTCATTAGAGTTTGTGAGTTCTGAGATATTGAAATGTCCAATTGTTAACCGAAATTTAAAACCAAAATTTTGAACAAAGTTTCAAGGTTAGTGACCTTAGTGCACATGGACTGTGCTAGTTCAAGCAAATCCTACTTGATGATAAACTGTTTTTGTGGCAACTACAGCTGCTGAAAATCAAGAATGTAACTTGCAGTCAGTAGAAATGCTAAAAGAGGAAGAAAGACAATCTAATAAAAGCAATTGTCAAAAGAAATTAAATGGTGGTTAATAAGTCAGTCAGATAGGGCCATGTGCTACTGGTCAAGTATAGAAGTATAGAAAATAGTGTGAAAGATGCTTTAACTAAATAAATCTAGGCCTCAAAGGATGAATGCCAGGATACTATACTACTTTTTTGTTTGTTTGTTTGCTTTAATTGAGAATAAAATTCCCAGTTCAAGAAGATCAGCCAGTAGAACTAAAGGTTGAGTTTATTAACCCTTGTAATTCTAGAAATTACACTTTGATGGACAAGTGTTAAAAACTGCTGAAAAGCATAGTACTGAGAAGTCAATAGCTCTGTAGACAGAATCATTATTTATGCTCTTCAGTATATTTCAGGTAGCTAATACATATATATATATATATACCATCCTATGAAAAAGAAATGAGCAATATTATCTATTTTTGCAAATGCTACTTTCTGTTATATCATCTTTAATTTTTTTGACAATTGGGGTTAAATGACTTCCCCAGGGTCATATGGGGAAGTCATTTAACCCCAATTGTCAAAAAAAGTGAAGTGTCTGGAGCCTGGTTTGCACTCAGGTCCTCCTGAATCCAGGGTCTATCCACTGAATGACAAAAATGCCCCCAGTTTCTGTGATTTTAACAGGGTTCTTGACCATGAGGTCTATGAATTCTTTTTCATATTTTTGATAATTTTATTTTACTCTAATTAATTTTCCCTCCTAACTCTATGTACTTTTTCTCCTAACTATTATGTATTTTTTTCATTTCAAAATGTTCTGAAGATACAGAAGCTTTTCAAGGCTGCCAAAGATTTATGAAATAGAGAAAACAGTAAGGATTGTGCCATTGTATCACAATAGAGATATTTAACTGACCTTTAAAGGAAAGATAGCATTCTCCACTTATACATGTTCAAAAATTCATTCATCATGAACTGTGATTATTTCTGCTATATTGTGTTTATTATAAGAAGTATATATAGAAAAAAATCATGCCTTTATCTCAAAAGCTCTCCCTGATCTTGGCCATAGATATTGAAAGGATTGACAATCAGAAACATAAATGGAAAGCTCAGAAACAGTACCAAGAACAAAGGGAGAAGTATGGTTTTTTTTTTTTACCTTTGGTACCAATGAACACATTTTGGAGATTGTTGGAATGAAATATATGATAGACAGTATGGTTGACTGTAGTCTAAAAAAGCTAATACAAATGCCATAGGTTTCATATACTAGAAATTATGGTATGTGGTGTTTGTTTTTCTCCAATATAAAAAATTGAAAACATTTTATTTTAAAAAGAATAAGGATTTTGATGGACATAAAGATGGCAGAATGTTTGGGGTTTCTCCTGGAAAACATACCTTTCTAAAAAGTAAATTAAACCTCCCTGGAACAGTTATCCAGATAAAATATCAAAACAAGTAGTTGTTAGTAATTTCAGTTGGAAGATGATATAAGTATTATATTATATGCCAAAAGGTAGAATGATTACTTCATATGAAATCAAATATTTCAGGACTGAGATAACACAGAGCATAGGGTACTATAGTGAATAATAGTGAGAATTCATGAAAGTGAATGAAAGCAAATAATGGTATACAAAGTCTATTGGACAGTTTCTTTGGATACCTTCTATGATCATTTTAGATTTAGAGGTCAATAAAATATCTAAGTTGGGTCTTCTAAGTATAAAGGGAAGTTGAGTCTTATAAGTATGCAGCTTATGCCAGGTAGGTTCAGAGTAAAGAATTCCAATCTTGAGATAATTACCTCAAGAACATTAAGAACAGTAAAACTTTGGACCACAATAGAACCTGGGTTTATGAGTAATGTGATTTACATATGCTTCACTGGACAAGGAAAATTTTTTCATAAAATTTGTCTTGCAGGATGAACAAAAATTTGGAGTATCAACATCACATTTGGACTTATAAATAATCATTTTTATATGAACATTTTTGGGGATGTGGTACCTATCATCCAAATTTACATTATTCCTATGGGAAAATTTACTTTATAAAATCAATAAAACACATGATAAGTTTTTAGCTTTGAATAAGTTGGGTTCCAGCATGACTAAAATAAAATTAGAGATATATTTCCCATACTTGAAAGCAAGTATGATACGGTATAAAGAATGGCAGACTCAAATTTAGGAAAGCATCAATTTTAAAATAATCCTCGGGTAGTATATTCTGTGTAAAAATTAATAAATAATTTATTTCTCTCAGTTTTTGTATTGTCAAAACAGGGATAATAACTGTGATACACATCTTGAGGGTTATTAGAAGTATCAAATGTAATCAATCATGTAATCAATCCTCTCA
Organism: Macrotis lagotis; assembly: GCF_037893015.1. NCBI lineage: Eukaryota > Metazoa > Chordata > Mammalia > Peramelemorphia > Peramelidae > Macrotis > Macrotis lagotis. The sequence continues at coordinate 75,220,777 of NC_133665.1, forward strand.
ATTGATTAATAAGATATGAAGAATGAAGAGGGACAAAACAAATAATTTTAACTGCATTGCAATAAGCAACTATCTATGGAATTTTTCTATGGAAAACATATATACCAGGAAATGGGGTTAGCTTTTAGCAAATGTGCATCTAGCGGTAAAGAGACTATATCAGTTAAACTTTTTTTCCGGCGGATCACAGAAATTGAATCTAATGCCATATTAAAACTAAACAGGATAGGAAACTATGAGGAAGAGAGCAGAATTTTATATTTTTAAATGTATTTTCATGTGAGTACATTTTTTTAAGAAATGGAAGGAAAAAATGGTGAAAACACAAGGATAATAGTAATGAAGGTAGAAATAAAACTGGGTATACATTCAGAGATCAGAGCATCAAAGATACAACTATAGGCCACATGTAACGTACAATACTTCTGTATGCAGAACAAACCAGATTAAAATGCATTTGGGCAATATTTAAAAAATTAAATAAATTAAGAAAAAATTAAGAAAAAATATATATGCATACACACAAATGTGCTTGTTTGTGTGTGTGTGTGTGTGTGTGTGTGTGTGTGTGTATAGTGGGCTTTTTGAATATACATTCTGAAAGGTACACTTTTGTGACCTCCCTCCATTTCTATTTGCATTTGTCACCAATTCTTCACACCACACGTAGAGAAAAGTGAAATAGAAAGAATGAAGGAAAGATCATAAATATGGCATAAAATTGAGCTGAGACTTATATTTTCTACAGCTGAATTTTTCTCTATTTGCCAAAATATGAGTTGCTAATAGTTTATTCATCTGCCTTAATAATGATGTCTTCCCTCAAAATATATAAGAACCAACAAGAAGAAATTCTGTTCTACATTTGATTCTCACCAACAAGGAGCAACTGGTATCTAGGTTGGCAATAAAGAGAATCTTGGGGGAGGAGATTACTCCTTAGAGTCTGATATAGAGACAAAATGGAAAGTCAAAATAAATGATATTCTTCTAAATTTGGGGATGGCAGTTTTCAGAGAATTCATAGGAAGCAAAGGTAGGGTTCTTGAAGGACTAATATTTTATAGAATTCAGCACAGAAAGAATATAAATTCTCAAGAATGAAATTCTGAAAGTACCCCAAAAAGTAATTGCAATTGAAACAGAAAAGGGTGTGGTATCTAAAAAACAATGCAAACACGATGGAAACACACTTAAAAATTAAATCACCACATAATGAACAGGAAGACAAATGATACTAACTGAAGAAAGATACTAAACTATATCATGGTTTATAAAAAAAAATAACATAAGGAATACTAAATGTCTGAACAACCTGAGGTTAGTGAAAAAAATATACTGGGGAAAGGAGAGGGAACAAAGCAGATATAGAATGACTAAGAAAGTTGCATGGAATGAAAACTGATACAGAGAGGAGAGGAACCAAATTTCTATTTTCCTTTCTAAAAGAACATCTTTAAATTTTATACGAGAAAAGACATATAGCCATTTAGGAGTTGAACCACAAGCTATGAGAAATTAAGAAAGTCATGGTTTCTCTTGTTAATTTTGAATCATTTTCATCCAAATGAATGATGTACCTGGGCATTGAAATTATATATATATATATATATATATATATATATATATATATATATATATATATATATACAGAGAGAGAGAGAGAGAGAGAGAGAGAGAGAAAGAGAGAGAGAGATGATATATGTACTTACTTTATGCTGATTGGCAATATTTAAATGAGAATGGAAAAAGGGATCTCCTGAATCAAAAGAAAATAAGAAAAGAAGGTAGAAGGAATGTGAAGAAAGGGGATGAGAAGAGAAATCAAATTTATTGCTCATAGGATCAATATACTTTCTTCTTATTATTTCATATTTTCAAAATTTTATTCAAACAACTAAATGAAGCTAATAAGTATCTTCAAAAGAATAATTTCAGTTAAGATTTCATTATAACTTATGAAGAGTCTCAATTAGCACTTAAAATAATCACTTAAAATTAAAGCCATATGCTCAATACAAAACATGCTCTCCTAGTTTTCTTTTTCCTTGAATTCTTGTAGATTTTGACCCATGACTTGATATCCTACACAGATACATGGTAAAATGGATAGAGTGCTAGACATGGTGCTAGGAAGACTTGAGTTCAAATCTAACCTTCGTCAAATCAGATGTTTACTAGCTTTGTGACCTTGAATATAATTTAACCTCTGTTTGACCCAGTTTCTTTATGTGTAAAACAGGGATAATAATACCTACTCCCTAATGTTGTTGGAAGAAGAAAATAAGATAATATTTTTAAATTGTTTTGCCAACTTTAAGGATTTCATATTATTTAGATATTAATGATGAATAATTTTTAAAAAATCAAACATTTCTTATTTGTGAGGAAATGTGCTAAGCTCTAGTAAGAGGAAAACAAGCAAAATAATACCTTCCCTGAAGAAATTTTCATTCTAATGGGGAAGACATCATATATAGTAGACCTAGGGCATGAAGTTGAAAGGAGTGCCAAGGGTGTTCATACAACGTAATGAATATGGCAGGGCAGTAGTGTGTTAAGGCTCCATCCAGGAAAATTAAGTCTCAAAATGCTGCCTGATATTTAGTTTTTGGTGGTAGCAGGAGGAATACTTCAAGTTCAGATATAGAGAATCTAGATGATTTCTAGAAAATAGGACAGTGATTTTAGCATAGTGTAGCGGGTTTAGAATAATCAATATAAGGTCTTGAGGGTCTGAATTCTGTTAGGCTTGAATGGAGGCAACATGGTTTACAATTATCCAGGCAATTGTATTGTGGACTTAAATATAATGCTTTTTGCGGTAAGATTTTGGCTCCAAATCCTTCGTCAACTAATCCTATCTGAAATATTACATTTTTAGACTGCAGATTTTCTTTTTCATATAAGTCATTATGGTTCTTTCACAAACAAACCAGAATATGCCCTTTCTTATTAGGGACCTGAATATGTTCAAGTACTGAATCTAAATAAGACAATGGCCTTACAGTAGTGACTGTAAGGCAATGCTGCCTATCAATCAACCTATTAGTAAATAAAACTTTGATTGATAGTAGTTTGAGCTTATCAATCAAACAAGCAATTATACCATCTACCATCTTTGATTTTACTTTGACAGTATTTCTATCAGGTTAGAAAAAAAGAATATGTTTTGACAAAGGGATGTAAGTACAAGATAGGGTTAAAACAATAAATGCATAAAAAGAAGGACTATTCTAGAAGAAGGTGCGGTATAAGTTAAGGTCAAGAGGCACAAAGATCTATTAGAGAAGAGGGAAAGAAGGGAGGGTGTGAACATTGAATAAATCCTACTAAATAGATTTGAACCAGAGAAGGAGTAACATACATTCCCAATTGGGTTTAAAATATTTTCTATCTTACAGAGAAGTAGGTGGGGGAAAGGGAAATAAAGGGAAAGAAGGGACTGATAAAAGGGAAGATGAACAGTATGAAAGTAAATTTAAAGTTAAAATTTAAAAGAAAAGTTGAAAGGGAAATGGAGCAAAACATTGGTGAGGTAGAATAAGAGGAAAGGAAAGAGATAAGTACAAATAAGGAAAGATAACATTGAAGGAAATAAAGTTTTAGGAATCTTAACTGAAAATGTGACAACATCATAAAATGGAATAAAATAGCAAGATAGATTAATAATATAAAGGTACAAGGTGTTCTTTACACAAAACACATTAGAAACATTAAAGGTATGGAGTAATATTGTTGTATAAGAAAGAATAAATGTTGGGACTCTAGAGATGCATGAAAATGTTTACAGGAATTTATGCTAAGCAAAGGGAGAAGAACCAAGAGAACACAGCAAACAGCAGCAACATTGTGAGTTGATCAAAGTTGATGAGTACAGCTCTTTTCAGCAGTTCAGAGAGCTAGGGTAAAGGTAGGAGACATTTGTGGACAATGCTATCCATATCCAGCCAAAGGAAACAAACAAGCAAACAAACAAAAATTCCTACAGAATTCTGTTTACTTTTTTAAAAAAAATCTTTTGTTTTTTCCTATTCCATAGTTTTCTTTCTTTATCTTTACTCTAAATCCTCATACAGATGACTTTTATGTGAACTTGCTAAACACAAATCTGTATGTACAATTTCACCAAACTGATCACCACTAAGACGAGTGGGAAGGAAGAGTGGAAAGAAATTAGATAACTTATAAAAATCCATGTGGATAAATGTTCAAAGACTTTCACGACTGTAATTTGAAAAATAAAATATTGATTAAAAAATCAAAATGAAAATAATCCTCATAAAATAGGGCATCTTCTATAAAACAATGAAAGGGAAATTAGATGACTTTCATGAATTAGATTCCATAAATAGTCACATAAAATTGACTGAAAATTATAAAGAATATATAATCCAATTGTGCTTATTTTAACTGTATGTAAAAATTGATTCTAAAGAGTGAGAGGCTATCTTACAGAATCTTTTCCAATATGGTTTCTTGAAAGACATGTGTCAGTTATCCCTCCACTACTAAACAGTCAAATGATACAAACAGGCAATTTGAGGAAATCAAAGCTATCTATAGGCATATTAAAAAATTCTCCAAATCACTTTTGATTAGAGAAATGCAAATTAAAACAACTTTGAAATACTACTTCATATCTATTAGAATGGCTAATATGACTTAAAATAAAAATGATAAATGTTGGAGAGGAGAGGGAAAATTTAGGATACAAAAACATAATTATGAACTAATCCAACCATTCTGGATTTGAAACCAATTTGGAATGCAACCCAAAAGACAACAAAACTATGAATATTCTTTGATGTAGCAACATTACTAGGTTAGTATCCTAAAATGATCACATATACATGTATGCATATGCATATGTGCATATATGTGTATATGTACACATGTATACATACAAAATATACTTGTCACAGCCCTTTTCATGGTAGCAAAATATTGTAAATCGATGAAATGACCCTCAATTGGGAATGGCTTACATAATGTATGAATTGCAATTGAATACTGTGGTGCAGCAGAAATGATGAACAGGCAGATTTATGGAAAATCTGAAAAAACTTGTACAGAGTGATGTAAATGATGTAAATGATGTAAAGTGAAATGAGCAGAACCAGCAAAACAAGGTATGCAGTGTCAGTGACAATGTGTGATGACTCGACTCTTTTTAGCAACAAAATCCAAGATATCTAGAAAGGAAAATGCTACTCATTTCCAGCTAAAGAAATGATTGACTCTAAATGCATATTTTCTTCAATTACTTTATACTTTCCTGCAATTATTTTTTCTTTTGATCTTTTTCTTATTCTTTTCTTGGATGTAATATGAGAATATATTATACATGATAGTACTTGGAACATAAATATCTTGTAAAAATGAATGCAACATTTTCACATTAATAATTGGGAAAATAAAATACTATTAAAATAACATAAAAAGGCATGTGTCACAATTACAGAAGATTTTTTAATAGTATTAATAATAAATTTCTCTATTTGACAATCCTTTCATTGTTACTATCAAGTGAGGCATAAAACTAGAATACATGATGATGAAAGATATTTTCCATAAGTGTTCAGAATGTTTGAAGTTGAGCAGATTCTTCTTTTCTTTATGGACTCCATGCTGATTAGATAACAGACTGAAATACTGCAGAATTTCTGAGTTCATGTTATAGAAGAAAAAAAAAACAAATAGATAAATGAAGAATGATTATTTTGCACACATAATATATAGTTGGAGACTTGGCCCACAAGCACATGTAATTTCTCACAGGAAATATGAATAGTCATTAATACCCAAAATGCAATAGATAGAGAAAAAAAGATTGTATTGCCTTTAGGAAATAGCGTGAACATGAGAAGACTGCATGAAATTACCAATCAAGAAATGTGTAGGAGAAATAGTAAAATGGATAAAATTGGGGAGGTGCCTGAATAGAAAATATGTGACATGAATAAAGGGATAACCAGTGAATAGATGAAAGAAGATGCATTTATTAAACATTTTATATGTGTCATTTTGTTAATCCTCAGAGATGTGAATATCAACATCATCATCATCATTATCATCATTCTTATGTTTAGGAAGTAATATTTTATTTCCACAGTACTAGGAGAGAAATGCTATTATTGTTCCCACTTTACAGTTGAGGAAAACAAGGAAGACAGAGGTTAATAATATACTCAGTATCACACAGATAGTAATTATTTGAAATATTTTTTCTTCCTTCCTTCCTTCCTTCCTTCCTTCCTTCCTTCCTTCCTTCCTTCCTTCCTTCCTTCCTTCCTTCATTTCTTCCTTTGAGATAATCAGGGTTAAGTGAATTTCCCAGATTCACTGAGTTAGTGACTCAGGCCAACATTTAATTCAGGTCTTAATGACACCAGGGCTAGTGGTATCTCCACTGTACCACTTAGATGCCCCAAACTCAACTCTTTCTGATCCTATGTCCATTCCTTGCTCAGCTGTTTAATGCAGAATATATTATTAAAAGTGACACTTTCCTTTTTCCTGGTAAGCTTACATTACAATGTGATAAAACAACACACATGAAGGAAATCAGTTTCCTGGCAAATGAAAAGACATACAAATGATTGGAGAGCATCAGCATAGCAAATGACAAGACACAAATGTCTGAAAACAAATAAATTAATAAGCCTTATATTCTCTTAGTATCTCTATACTATCAGGGGAAATAGAAGAAATGTGAAACCCCTAAAGCACATGGGAGGATATAGTGTATTGGTCATAAAGCATAGAGATAACAAAAAAAAAAGCATAGAGGTAAAAGTGAAGTACTATGTATGAGAAAATGTAAGAGCAGTTAAACCAAATTTCTGAATGGGGGCAAAGGGGAACAATATATAATTTATAATGAGATTTGAAAGGCAGGTTTAAATCAGGGTGTAAAGGATTTTAAAAGTTGAACAAAGAAATTTACATTTTATCCCTGATGAAATAATTTATTCAATTCGTAGATTAGGAGAATGACAAGATCAGATAAAAGAAAGGAGTTTTGGTTTCATTTGTAAAAATGATTGGGGGAATGTTGCAACCAGAATTGTAATAATCAGAAGATAAATCTAGAAGCAAAGTTTAGGATACACAAGATGATGAAAGTATGGATAAGATGGGACTGATTAATGGCCTAGAACAACAGTCTAGATGAAAAGAAATGAGGGACCCATCTTTGGCAGTGTCATTGGCAATGGGGAAAACTAGATTGTTGAGATAACAGATATAAGTGGTAAAATAACAATTGCTAATTTTTTTCAAGGTAATCAGAGTCAAGTGACTTACTCAGCATCCTACAACTAGTATGTGTCAAATGTTTGAAGCTGATTTTGAACTCAGGTCCTCTTGTCTCCAGTATTGGTACACTATGCACTGTATCACCTAACTGCTCCAGAGTTAATGTGTTCTTAAATATGAGATATAAGAGAAGATAGAGAAGTTAAGCATTGCTTCATAAAGGAAAGAGATGTAAATTAAATGTTCAGAAAAAAATAGAGATTGATCATATGTGAGATGCTGTTGGGATATTTAGATGAAAATTCCAGTAGGCATTTAGAAATGTGAGCCTAGTAATTGGGAAAAGCCATTAGATAAAAGAAATATATGGTTTATTCTCAATTCTATTTTAAAAAGTGGTTGATGTTTAAGAAGACAAATTGTATGAAGTTGCAATTTTACATGCTTTCTAATCTTTATACAGATCAACCGGTATAAAATACCTGGTCTTGTCTTCAGATTCCCCCATAATTTAAGTCTCTTAGATTTGTCATTTTCAAGAAACTTTGATTTCTGGCAAAGGATAGTCTCATTCCATTCTTTTATTGAGGAACTCAATCATCCTTTTCTTATGAAGATAGGGTTTTCCGCTCAGTTCCCATGCAATAACAAAACAGATTTTGTTTCCAAAAATAATACTGAATATATTTATTTTGCCTGACATGCAAAAAAGTATTTTTTTTTTTTGGTTTCAACGCTAGGAGTTTGGCTAAGTAATTTCATTATTTATGTTAGAGCAAAGCAGCTTAAAGATTCAAGTTTTTAAAAAAAATTATCAACGGGATTCAAATCAAACATTTCAGCATAGAGGTTTAAAGTAAAATACACAATATATACACATATATTGTGCTCCTGGATACATGTTAAAGGTCATTTGGGACAAAAATTATTTAGAGAAAATTTGCAGGATTTGTTTGTAATAATTTAGTACAAAGAGATTTTATTTTCATTAAAACAAATTGTACTAAGAAAATAACAGTATGATTAATTGTTATGATCTCTATTACATGAGATCCATTTTTTCTCCATAAGAACACAACTCAAAAATGACTTTAATTGTCAATTGGGAAAAATAATTTGATAAATATCTCATTAATTCATATTTCAGGAACATATGTAATGCACAAGACAGAGTTAATGTGTTTTCATGATTGTGTTACAGCAATGATTGTCCAAAAATGGACAAAAAGAGATAAAATGAATCTCCAAGTTATCTAAACCAATTAAGAGAACATGACAATCCCTGATAACAATCTGGCTTAAATTATGAACACAGTTTGCCTTGTTGTTCACAAGTAAAGTTGATGTCTAGAACATTATGTTCTATGAAGCTTCAATATGCTCTTCTTAATGAGCTTAACTTTCCTGATAAGATTCTTTGTTTTCATTTCCCTCAAAATTGGGCCTGAACAAGAGAGTTTATATCCTCATTTCAGGAATAATGCAATTGCTCTGGGGACACCATATGTTTAGTAAACTAGGCTCAAATTTCCTTATCTGAAATTGGACAGGGAATTCTTGCTTCATCCTTGGCTTCAGAGTCTTTGACCATGCATTATAAGACATCTTTTGATCTTTGGATGTAAGTGTTTATTATAACCATTCATATCTACATATTAGAATACTAGGAAAGGAAGAGTCAGTGTTTTACAGGTAATAATTCTAAAGATTTCTCCAGATGCACAAGGGATGGTGCAAGTTTTTGTTTTGTCTTTGTCTCTTGCTATTAATCCTACAACTTTGATGAACATGAACTATCCTTTTCAAATTCTTTCTAACAATTTTCATTGGTATGACTATATTTAATCTTGCTTGTGCTAAGAGAAAACAGACCATCAGTGCATTACAACTGGCAGGCTTATGTAAAATTAAGTATTGCCTGTTGACTTGAGCAGACCTTTACACCATTTCAGAATTCATAATTATCTTTTCTATGAACCTGATCCATCCATTGACTTGGGCACTTGATAGATACTCAGTAAGCAACCATTTTAGGATCATACATTTCTTTTATTAATAAATAATAAGAGCAAAAGCAATTTACATTCTTTAGCATCAAAAACAACAAAGATTAATTAACAAGATCTCTACATTCCTTTGAGGCTGAGAGATATTATGACAACCACTGTCTCAGAGCTCAATTTTCTATAGATAATCTTTTCATAAAAATTGTCACAACAGGAACAATATTGCTGACCTCACAATCATTTGTTACATGTTATTTCAAAAATAAAAATTCCTAAGAATTTGACACTTAAGCCAGTGTCACTACCCAAAAAGAAATTGTGTTTACTAAAAGCTACTAAAGTGTTAAAATCTCACCCCTACTAATGAATTTATGTCATATCAAATTTCAATATTCTCTTTAGCCCATTGTACTAGAATTCTCTTCCTATTCCACTATCATAAAGGCTCTCTGTTCTGATTTTCCTTGCATTGTGTTAAAGACCTCATCTCCACTTTTCCTCAATCACCTAACTTCTGTTGAGATATCTCAGATATTTATTGTTCAAATTTTCATCTCATAGATCAAAGTGTACTTTTTACAGACATCATGTCATCTACACTCCTATGATAAAAATTGCAGGAGGCAATTAATATGATACTGAGCAATGAAATTGTTTGGCAAAAATAGTATGTAAGTTTCACCTAGGGAAGTAGTGATTTATACTAAAAATTACCAACTGTGAATTTCTCTGAATCTTAATTAGTTTGAAAGAGGCTTCCCTGAGATATGAATCTAGAGCAAGTTCATAGGAGTGAATCCACATCAAACTCTATATTTGCACATCAAAGTATGGAACATTTCATTCTCTTGTTCAGTTGAATTTCAAGACAACTTAATTCAGCAAATATTTATTTGTGTCAGGGCTTTATGGCAAGCATTGATATTTCATTTTTGTTTAATGTTTTTTATCTCTTTTCTGCTCTTCACTAATATACTTGTTCCTGAAGTCCTTTATCACTTCTTCTTACATGAATGCATTTGAAGGATCAAAGGTTCATGTTTTCAAATAAAATTTCTGGAGGCAAGAGTAACTTTGTAATATCTGATCGAAGACTTATCCTCTCTAAGCTAAATATTCACATTCAACCAGAGCTGCAGTTCCAAGGCAACATGAATACTAGAAGAATAAATGTCAAGAGATTAGAGTGCATCTCTTAATGGGATAAGTTTGTGGCTAATTTGGAGGGAAAACTGATCCAACATACAGTTAGACATCAGTGGAGCAGAAAAAGAGTGTGAAGACTGATTTGATGAAAATGATGAAGAAATACAGAAGCTGCCAATTGAAAAACGAGACCTCCATAGGATTTACCAGAAGGATAGTTCTTCCTTTTCTAAGAAGGCAGCATATAATTCCATCAAAAGTAAAGTGCAATTGAAGCTCAGAGAGATTCAGGACTCTTGACTCAGGAAGAGAGAGTTGAAATTCAACTTCATGCAGATAGTAACAAACCAAAATGTTTCTATGATATCCTGAAGGCTATTTATGGGCAAAAGACATATGGTGCATCTCAACTGTTCAGTGTTGATGGAGTCATATTGATTAACAATAGGGACATTATCCTAGAAAGAAAGGCTGAACACTTCCATAGTGTCTTTAACAGACCATCATCAATCAATGCTGAAGAAACTGACCTTTTGCCTGAAGTCAATTTGTCCCTAGATGAATTTCCAAATGAAGAAGTGATTTGGAAAGTCTTTAGAGATTCTCATGTGACAAAACATCTGATGCCAATTCCATTCCAATTGAGATTTACAAGGTGAGATGTTGGGGGCGGGGGGAAGAGGCTTGGCGGTCGCTTAGAGGGGGAAACATAATCACCTTATAAGGGAGTGTTACAGAACTCGGCCCCTCATTGAGTAAGAGTTCATGGGAGGGAGGACAGAGGGGATAAAAGTGTCTGCTGAGAGGTTGGGGGGAGTGGGAATGTGATCACAGAAGAATAAAGACTCATTATCCACCTCAGGCGCTCTGTCTGGTTCTTCCCCCATCAAAGAGTGGGGGCCGGAGGTACCCCGAAGACTCATCACGCGTTGGACTGGTGAGTAAGAGGACGGACTAGCATAAAGAAGCCGGCGTTGTAAATAAAAACCCGGCAAGTTCCCCCATCAAAGAGTGGGGGCCGGAGGTACCCCGAAGACTCATCACGTGTTGGACTGGTGAGTAAGAGGACGGACTAGCATAAAGAAGCCGGCGTTGTAAATAAAAACCCGGCAAGTGGCACCCCAGATGGGACCTGATTTTGCTAGGGAACGTCTGAATCCGCTGGTCGGATTCTCCAGACAGCCTCGGTTGTTTCTGACCGGGAGGAAGGAGAGGGCGTTTACTCTCAGATATTGCCTGAGGGACATATCCCTATTGTGTTGACTATGCTTCCTTTCTCTCCCCTTTCTCCTTCTACTCTAATCACGCTCCTTGCCGTGCTGGCCTGTCTGATTGTGCCCTGCTGCCTCCTTCTCTTTTGCCAAACGGGAACTTTCCAGTTCTGCCACCTGTTAGGATTGCAGCCTCGGCTAGTAGACAGCATGGGGGGCCAGAATAGTATTCCCGCCTTTGAGCCGGAGGAAAAAGAGGTCGTTGCAGGGCAGCTTTATAAACTCTGCGCTAAGCATGGCTGTAAATTACCTATCAAGACGTGCCGTGCTTTTGTTGAGAATATCTGGAACATCTGCCCTTGGGTGCAACATAGTGGGATCCAACCAGATAAATGGAAGGTGGTAGGGCAGCAGATGGCCTCCTATGATGACACCTGCCCGGGAAAACTGACCCCTGAGGATTTTACAGTGTATAAGATAGTGGATGCAGCCCTGCATCCCCAGAAGGTGACTTTGGCACGACCAATTAGCACTCAGGTGGGTAGCTCGTTGGCGGGATCGGATTCAGAGGGCTCAGAGGAAGAGGGAAGGCCACCCCCTCCCCTGTATCCATGGGAGGAACTTAGAAGAAACAATGGGGGAACAAGGGGCCCCCAGGGAGAAGAAAATGCCGCATGCCCCTCCTTACCGAGACAGAATGAAAAGGGGGAGGGCGATGAATGTGACACACTTAGAGATTCAGGGCCGGAAGTTTTCGAGCGCGGGAAGGGAGGGGTGCAAACAGTCCTCAGGGGTGGCAGGAAGAGGAGCGTGAGTAAGTGGGACAGGGAGGCTGCTGACGAGGAGGGAGAAGTCCGCGCTGATTGGACAGCTGCCGCGCCCCAGACTTGGCGGCCCAGCCAGGAAACAGAGGCAAAAAATCCCCCGTGCTCCTTGTCCGCCCTTCAGAGATCCCCTCAAGGGCTCCGCCCATCCGGCCTACTTGCCACCAGTGCCTCCATAGCAATAGAGAAAGGGGAGGAGGTGGACTGGGGCCTCTACCCGGTATTTACGGACCCCCTTACCGGAGCCCAAGACTACCGCCCTGTCCCTTTTAAGATGCTTGAGGAACTTAAGGAGGCCGTGACTAAATACGGCCCAAGCTCCCCTTATGTAAAAAGACTGATGCAAAACCTCTTTGCTACGCACCCTTGGACCCCTGCTGACTTTGACGAAATTGCAGCCGCGTGCCTAGATGCCTCCTCATATTTAGCTTTTAAGGCTCAGGCCCGCAGAGAGGCCTCTAAGCTGGCAAAATCCCGGGGTTATACTCCCCTGGATTTAGCCATTGACCTCCTGTGTGGAACTGGAGCCTATACTGACCCTGCTGTTCAGGCCCGGTATGGCCAGTTTGAGCTAGAGACTGTTAAAGAAATACATGTTGCAGCTTGGGATAAGATTGGAGCCATGAAAGGGGGGAGAGCCACACAGAAGTTGGTTGGGCTGAAGCAGAGAGCAGATCAGACACCCCTCTCATTTGTGAACGAGGTTAAAGAGACCTTGATTAATGCCCAACCCTACGGGGTGAGAGGAATTTTTTCCTTTTTCAGGCCTTCTGATCGTCGTAGGGATCCTTGGAGGTGCTCCATCTGAAGGAAATCCGACATGGGGAATACTCCGAGTTATTCCCTCTCCCCTTCCGGTAGCACGGAACTCCCCGATCTACCCTCGCCTGCTAGTGACCAATACATCGATGGGGCTCCCTTCTGCATATATGGACCCCGCTGAAGCACCGGTCCAGAACTCCTTCTGCTGGGACCTGAACAACTCCCTATGTTTCGACATCGGGGAAGAAAATCGGTCCTGGAACTTCAACTCCACAGGGCAGAACGATTTTAACTATAGCACTGCCCCGACTGACCCCTGTGTCGGCCTTTTCCCGCAGACGACTGTCAGCCCAGCAGGGACAAAAAAGGGGACCCAGCTCCGAGGCCTTCTGGGTTGGCGACCCCTGGTGAATCAAACTCAACGGGACTTCACGATTCCTCGGTGGGGCCCCTCATGTGTGGCCACAGGGGAAGACATCGAGGATCCCATACCATGGAGGGATTGCCAGATGGCGGGAGGATACCCCCTTGAGGGTGAACAAGGACGCTGATTCTGGGAATCACCCTACTTGTTGTCTGTTTCTGCCGCCTCGCTAGGCGACAGAGGGGCTATATGCTTCTTACTCAGAAAGCCTTCATGGCCATGGAGACGGGGGAGGATCCCCAAGTCTGGCTAGCCGCCATGCATGACATGTGACACCTAGGGGTAAGACGAGGTAAACCCCAAGACGGGCAACTTCTCCTGACCCAGCCACCTAAGACAGGCCCTGAGGGTGTCGGGCGCCTAGGACGGGCAAGGTCCTGGGTTGAAGGAGATGACCTAAGACAGGGTTCCTCGCCCCCGGCTATCAGAGGCCAGTAGAAATGACACCGCTTAAGGCTAACCTCAGCACCACACCAAGTGATAACCTTGTAAAACAGAAAGGGGGAGATGTTGGGGGCGGGGGGAAGAGGCTTGGCGGTCGCTTAGAGGGGGAAACATAATCACCTTATAAGGGGAATGTTACAGAACTCGGCCCCTCATTGAGTAAGAGTTCATGGGAGGGAGGACAGAGGGGATAAAAGTGTCTGCTGAGAGGTTGGGGGGAGCGGGAATGTGATCACAGAAGAATAAAGACTCATTATCCACCTCAGGCGCTCTGTCTGGTTCTTCCCCCATCAAAGAGTGGGGGCCGGAGGTACCCCGAAGACTCATCACGCGTTGGACTGGTGAGTAAGAGGACGGACTAGCATAAAGAAGCCGGCGTTGTAAATAAAAACCCGGCAAGTTCCCCCATCAAAGAGTGGGGGCCGGAGGTACCCCGAAGACTCATCACGTGTTGGACTGGTGAGTAAGAGGACGGACTAGCATAAAGAAGCCGGCGTTGTAAATAAAAACCCGGCAGTGAGAGTCCATTGTTTACACGAATGCTGATTGAAATTTTCCAGGTTTTAGACTTTGATGAGGTTATCCTCTAGGAATTAGAGTATGCTTCCATTGACTATCTCTATAAAAGTACAGGGAATAAATTCTCCTATAACAATCACAGTAGTACTTATGCCTTAGCCATTGATTGGCAATGCCTGAGCTCTCAGTTCTTTTGCTTTTTCTTATTTTAAATTGAAATTTTATTTTCTTTTTCCAATTACATGAAATGGTAGGTTTTGAACATTCATCCATTTGCAAATTTGTGATTTCCACATTTTTTACCATTTTCCCTCCCCCTCCACCTCCCGATTGCATTGAACAGGCTGACAAAAGTTGTCCTTATAGATTTCTGTATAACATATTTGCATACCAGTCATTTTGTTTAAGAAGAACTAGAACTGGGGGTCAGAGTCAAGGTGACAGTGTAGAGGAAGGAATTCTCAAAAGCTCTCCTCCAGAACATTCCAAGTGACTTAAAATTAGACCTCTAACTAAATTCTAGAGTGATGGAATCCATAGAAAGACCTGGTGAAGCATTTCTTCAGCCCAAGACTTATTCACTCAGCATAAATTCATGCAAATCCCTCTAAGCTTCCTTGGATTCCCATCCGAGGAAAGATAATTTAAAAATTATTGGGCTAACTGAAATTCATTATAAGGAAAAGAGCATAAGCTTCATTTTTAGAGAAATTATCCAGAAAACTTGCCTGAGTATTCTAGAAGCAGAGGGTAAAATAGAAATTGAGGGAATCCACCAATTACCAACTGAAAGAGATCTCAAAAGAAGAACTTGTACTAAGGGGGAAGAAAAACACGAGGGAGAAAGAAAAAAATATAAAAGTCATTTTTTAAAAAAGGAACATGATATGTTTTACCCTGCATTCATGTTGCATAGTTTGCTTTTTTCCCACTCTGGATGTGGATAGTATTGTCCTTAGTAGATATTTCAGGGTTGTCCTTAATTTCTGAAATGCTGACAGGAGCTGCATCCATCAATGTCAATCATCTCACAATGTAGTTATTAATGTTTTTAGAACATCAGTTCTGCTCATTTCACTCAGTATCATGCAAAGTAATTCTTTCCACTGCTTTTCTAAAGTCTAGCCACTTATGATTTATTATAGAATAATAGTAATCCATATCATTCATATTCTATAACTTGTTCAGGAATTACCTAATTGATGAGCATATCTTCATTTTTTAATTCTTTGCCATTACAAAATGAGCACCTATACATATTTTTGAACATGTGAAACTTTTCCCAGTTTTTATGATTTTTTGTGATATAGACCTAATATAACCATTGCTAGGTCAAAGGGCAATCTGCAACTATGCCCAAAGAGCAATAAAACTGATCAGTTTTAACGCTCTTTGGGCATAGTTGCAGATTGCTTTCCAGACTGACTGAATCAGTTCACAACTCCACCAATAATGCACTAATGTCACAATTTTCACACATCCTCTTCAACATTAATCATTTCATTTTTATATCATCTTAGCCAATCTGATACATGTGAGGTGGTACTTCATAGTTGTTTTAACTTGAATTTTCTCTAATCAAAAGCAATCATTAATTAGGAGCATTTATCATATGACTATAAATTACTTAAATTTCTTCTTTTGAAAAACAATCTCTTCATATCCTTTCACCATTTATTGGGGAATGAATTGTAACCATAACAATTTGATTCATTTCTCTCTATATTTTATAAATCAGTCTTTTATCAGAACCTCTAGCTGTGACAATTTCTTCCCAGTATTTTTGCATTCTTTCTAATCTTGGTTGCCTTGGTTTTATTGGGGCAAAAGTTTTCAATTTGATGCAACTAAAATCATACATATTGCAACTTATAATGTTTTCTATTTCCTGTTCAGTCATAAAATTTCTCCCATTGTCATAGATCCAATGGGTAGAGTATTATTTCATATACTCTTTTTTTTTTTAGGTTTTCACAAGGCAAATGGGGTTAAGTGGTTTTCCCAAGGCCACACAGCTAGGTAACTATTAAGTGTCTGAGGTTGGATTTGAACTCAGGTACTCCTGACTCCAGAGCCTGTGCTCTATCCACTATGCCACCTAGCCACCCCTTATTTCATATACTCTTAATAGTAACACTTTAAAAAAGATTTATTTTGTTTTTCCAACAACATGCAATGTAGTTTTCAGCAAACAAATTTTTTCGTGTTTTACATTTTTCTCTCTCCTTCCTGTACTCCCCTCCACAACCCACACCCAAAAGAAAGCAATCTAATTAAGGCCCTAAATTTCTAATTATGTTAAACATAGATTTATATTTTTTAAAGAAATATTTTATTTATTTTTGAGTTTTACAGTTTTCCTGTTGTTCTTGCTTCCCTCCCTCCAACCCCCACAGGAGTCAGTCTTTACATTGCTTCCATGGTATACACTGATCTAAGCTGAATGTGATAAGAGACAAATCATAGCCCTAAAGAAGAAAATAAGCGATAGCAAAGTTACATGATAAGATAACTTTCTTTTTTTTTTTTACTAAATTGAAGGTAATACTCTTTGGTCTTTATTCAAACTCCACAATACTTTCTCCAGATATAGATGGTATTCTCCATCCCAAATAGCCCAAAAATTGTCCCTGATTGTTGCACTGATAGAATGAGCAACTCCACCAAGGTTGATCATCACCCCCATGTTGCTTCCAGGCTTCCTTGAATTCCCATACCTCCTGGTTTCTAATTGAACAATAGTGTTCCATCACACACATATACCACAGTTTGTTAAGTCGTTCCCCAGTTGAAGGACATTCACTTAATTTTTACTTCTTTGTGACCAGCAGGGTTGCTATGAATATTTTTAACTGATGTTTTTACACTTTTTCATAATCTCTTCAGGGTATAGACCCAATAGTGGTATTGCTGGATCAAAGGGTATGCACATTTTTTGTTGCCCTTTGTGCATAATTCCAAATTGCTCTCCAGAAAGTTGGATGAGTTCTCAGCACCACCAACTATTCATTAGTATCACAGACTTCCAACATCCCTTCCAACATTGATTGTTGTCCTTTCTGGTCATATTGGCCAGTCTGAGAGGTGTGAGGTGGTACCTCAGAGGTGCTTTTATTTGCATTTCTCTAATAAGTAGTGATTTAGAGTAATTTTTCATATGACTATGGATAACTTTGATTTGAACATATATAAATTGCCTTTACATATCTTTTGATCATTTGTTACATGGGGAATGATTTGTTTTTTTGAAAATTTGACTAAGTTCTCTGTATATTTTAGAAATAAGTCCTTTGTCATAAATATTAGTTATAAACATTGTTTCCCAATTTGCCACATTTCTTTTATTCTTGGTTACAGTGGTTTTGTCTGTGCAAAAGCTGTTTAATTTAATTTAATCAGAATTATCTAGTTTCTTTTTAATGATGTTTTCCATCTTTTACTTGGTCATAAACTACTTCCCTTTCCATAGATCTGACAGGTATTGTTTTTTTATGTCTAATTCCTGTATCCCTTTTGATCTTATCTTAGTATAGGGTGTGAGGTTTTGATCTAATCCAAGTTTCTTTCATACTAACTTCCAATTTTTCCAACAGTTTTTATCGAAGAGAGAGATAATATCCCAATAGCTGGACTTTTTGGGGTTTATCAAACAGCAGATTACTATAATCATTTCCTGCTATTGCACTTAGTCTATTTCAATGGTCCACCACTCTATTTCCTAGCCAATACCAGACAGTTTTTATGACTTTATAATATTATTTTGGATCTGGTAAGGCTAAGCCACCTTCTTTGCATTTTTTATTGAATCCCTTGGAATTCTTGACATTTTATTTCTCCATATGAATTTACTTGCAACTTTTTCTAATACATTAAATTAATTTTTTTGGAATTTTGATTGGTAGGGCACTAAATAGGTAGTTTAGTTTTGATAGAATTGTCATTTTTATTATATTAGCTCGACCTATCCATGACTAATTGATGTTTTTCCAGTTATTTAAATCTGATTTTATTTGTGTGAGAAGTGTTTTGTAATTGTTTTCAAAAAAGTTTTTGAGTCTGCCTTGGCAAATAGACTCCCAGGTATTCTACGTTGTCTGAGGTTACTTTGAATGCTATTTCTCTTTCTAGCTCTTCCTGCTGTAACTTGCTGGTCATACATATAGAAATGTTGAGGATTTATATGGGTTTATTTTATATCCTGCAACTTTGCTAAAGTTGTTACTTATTTCTAGTAGTTTTTAGATGATTTTTTGGGATTCTCTAAGTTTATCATCATGTCACCTTCAAAGAGTGAGAGTTTTGGCTCTTCCCTCTTCCAATTCTAATTCCTTTAATTTCTTTTTGTTCTCTTAGTGCTGAAGATAACATTTCTAATACTATATGGAATAGTAATGGTGCTAATGGGCATCCTTGTTTCTTCCCTAATAGTACTGGGAATGCCTCTATCCTATCCTTGGTGCAATATAATACTTGATGGTTTCAGATAGTACTGCTTATTATTCTAAGGAATAATCCATTTATTTCTAAGCTCTCTAGTGTTTTCAGTAGGACGGGGTGCTGTATTTTGTCAAAGGCTTTTTCAGCATCTAGTGATATAATTACATGATTGCTGATAGGTTTGTTATTGACATAATTAATTACACTAACTGTTTTCCTAATATTGAACCAACCCTGCATTCCTGGGATAAATCCTACTTGATCATAACATACTATCCTAGTGATAACTTTTTTAAATGTTTTGTAAAGATTTTATTTAAAATTTTACATCTATATTCATCAGGGAGATAGGTCTACAATTTTTTTTCTCTGTTTCAAGTCTTCTTGTTTTATGTATCAGCATCATATTGGTTTCATAGAAAGAGTTATGCAGACTTCCGTCTTCACCTATTTTTCCAAAGAGTTTATATAGAATTGGAACCAATTATTCCTTAAATTTTTGATAGAATTCACTTGTGAATCCATCTGGCCTGGACTTTTTTTTTTATGGAATTCAGTAATGGCCTGAGGTATTCCTGAAGTACAAGGGAACTTGGAATGCAGCCAGTAATCCACTGTCCTGCAAAGGCTGAACCTTCTTTCCCAGGGGAA